>NW_011888793.1:10545333-10553471 GCF_000151845.1 Pteropus vampyrus | reverse complement strand
GTTATGCTCTTTTCCCATACTTCTCTCTCTGCACCAATTATCTGTTTGATATTTTCAGGAAGCCTTTAAAAACTTGAGAGAGAGACAGACAGACACACACACACACACACACACACACACACACACACACACACACACACACACACACACACACACACACACACACCCCCGCCCATGGCAGAGTGTCATATATTACACTTTCCTTTAATAAGAGATTGTTTCTGGATGTCCTAAGTGCAAAATTCAATAAATACTAAACTGACAGCGTTGCATAATCAGGGAGGTTGAGTTCTACATTATTTAAAAAGAAAACTATAGAATGAAAGACCTCGAATTATAGAAAATGTAATTTTCAGAGGAAGGAAAGAGATGTAGATATATCTTGAAGGCTTCAAGCTCATTGTAGTCTAGGATCTTCTGTTTCATTCCTCTGCCTCCTTTGCCCTAGCTTCCTCCTCGAAACCTTTGTCTCTTGTTTGGAAGTAGCTACAACATTTTGACATGAGAAGGCTGAAAGGTACGTTGTGATATCACCTTTCCAGTTATGTGAAATGGCTAGACTGAGCTACAGTGCCTTTGAATAAGTTCAGTTTCTCTAGGAGCCTGATGGGTATAATATGTGATGCCAAGTGCTTGAGGGGAAAACAAGGGGTTGTCAGTTACTTGAAACCTTGAATCAGCCAACTATTGAGGATCTCTTTACTAGGATTTTTTGATTTGAAGGTATATATATGTTTTAATTTCCTATGAGGTTGCTTTTGAACCTAGAGTAGATACTGATATGTAATAAACTTTTATTACTGAATTTTAGAGTTCAGGGCCTTACGATGATATAATTTTACCCCATTTCTGTTTCTGATGGGGAAACGAGGCCAGTGATGAAGTGAAACTTCCAGAAAGTCAGAACCAAAAACCTTATTTCAGGTGCTTAGTCAATTTTAATTTTACATATGTCTCTGAGACTGTCCTTAGCAGCTAGGACTTCTGACTCTAGCCAGTGTTCTTTCTATACCAGTGGTTTTCAGCCTGCCCAGTTCATGAGCATCATTTGGGCTTTCTGCAAAAAATACAGCTTTTCTGTACCCTTCGTTGGAGATTCTGAGTTAAGTAGTCTTGAGAATGTGTGTTTTATATAGGCACTGAAGTAATTGTAATGGCTTAGGCCGCCCGACATTTGGAAACTGCATCACTCTTGCACCCTCACCCATAGAAAAAGTTGCATTTTCTGCTAAAAGTTATAATTTTTTGGATCTTGCTTATGTGTAAAGCAAGGTTAACCTATATTAGAAATACTTGGCTCTTTGAGAATTTTGTGAACTGTAAATTATACAACAGTTGTATCTCCAGGATCTAAAAAATATCATAGCAGCCCTAATAAAAATCAGACATTAGAATTTATAATGTTTTTTTCTTTAGTTCACATAAATTTCTGATAGAACTCTGATTTTATTTACAATCATCTGTCATTTGTATTCTCTTAATTTACTATAGTAGGAAGAGCTTGGGATAGCAAAAAGAAGTAAAAACTGGTAAATGTGACTGAGTCCAGACTTTGTTAATAGAATTAATTAGATTTCTGTGTTTATTTTTGTTTTCCTAGGCTGTATATTTGAAAAGTATTAGCAAGGCTGATTCAACTTATAAATTGTCAATCTTGTATTTTTAATGTGTTCATTCAACAAACATTAATTGTCTACTATGTACCTCCTATGCTGACTTTAATATCTCTAATGGGAAAACGAAATACATTTATAAATGGTAACATAAACACATGGATCCTTCTTACTACTAGAATGAATAAATTTTCTTTTAGCTAAATGTTTAAGGACAGGTTGGGGATCCAACAAAAATAAATAAAACTTCTCCCTTTAGGGAGAGAAATTAAAGGAATTATAAGAATTCAGGACGGGGTAAGAGGGCTAAGTACTTGATTTGACTGTAGAGAAAAACGAGAAAAATAGACCTGCCTACAAATGTTTTCGGTGTAGAATTTACTTAAGAAATCTTCTTTTTCTCCCCGAGAACTGCATACATCAGTACCAAGGATTTCCTTTTGTCTACTCTTTTTATTTGTGAGTAAGTAAATAGCTTTGGCTGTAGAGTTATCTCATGTCCCAGATGGTGTAAAGTGAGGCTATTTCAGGAAATGCTGATTCTGAGACTTAAGATATACCAGAGTGTAGTTTTTTTAAATGAATAAGCTCCTGTTGGTTGGTTGGGCAAGACAGGGCAGGAACTCCTAAGACTAGGAGTTTGTCATGGGAATAGGCAAGAATCTAGTTTCATTGCCTCCTTACTCTAAACAAATAAGAATTGTTTTAAGCCCAGGAAGATATTTAGAACTGATTCATCTTGTTAAAAATTAGCAGTGCTATTTTGAACATTCAAGGAAATAAAGGGAGAAGTGTAAATAAATAGGTTACTTATAGTCTGTTTGCTTTGGTGTCCCCTGTCACAAAGAGTGTTTTTAAGAAAAATTGATTGGAGGGTATTCCTTTTATATAAATTATTAGTATCTGTAGTTCTGGTCTTTCTCCCCCTCCCCCCTTTGGATGCTAACCACTCAAGAAACAAAGCATTGAAATGAAAACTTTTATCCCAAAGCAATACATTTGAAATGGGAAACAGGTAATTCTTGCTATGTTGCCACCATACCCACATTTTTATATATTATCAGCTAGCAATTGTAACCATGGGCAAGTGATTTTTTAGACTTCGGTTTCTGCTGTATTAAAGGGTAGATGAGGTGATTTTTAAGGCCTTTCCATATTTGAGATTTAGAGTCAGTAATCTTCAATTGGCTATGTATGCATGATCAGTATTCACCCCAGAAAGCAGTATCAACTAGAGGGCTGATATTGTGCTGCTTGTCTGGCCAAGGCCTAACCACACCCATACTACAAGGAAGGAACCTTCTCAAAGGGACAGAGCCTCAGCCCTTGCTCATCTCAGCTGACCCTTGCTCTTTAGGTAGCAGGCTTTTTATTGCTTGGTGTGATTGCAGGTTGTCCATTTGACCATTTCAAATGAAGAAGCATATAGAAGGAATGACAGCATATTTTAACTTGTAGTTGAAATAAAATTAGTAGAACAATTTAATATTTAAAAAACCTTGTTGGAATTGTTGGTTTTTAATCTCACATAAGCACTAATGCAACCATGACTGGCCCTAATTTGTGAATGTCTGTTCTGAAAAGTTTTAAATTTGTTCTTTGGAGCATTTTTCATAGGAATAGTATTAAAAGATGGTTAAGTATTAATAGGTGGTTAACCACCTATTTAGCCCATCATGTTGCTTTAGTACTGTCTTTTTGATGACAAATAGTAGCTGATAGGACTATAAAGATTGTTTAGAGGAAATATAGTTAATTTGATTCACAAATATCTTAAATAAAAGTTTCTTGACACGGTACAATACTACATATATGTACAATTTAAAAAAAAATTAAATTCCAGTATTTACAAAAGGTAAAATTAAGTATTTTAGTAGGTTTTGTGTTATAGATAGGTAGACGTCAGCCAAAATTCTGAAAGTGACTAGCCCCTTTACTGAGCCCTTCATCTTCTGCCTTTATATATTTAGGGATAGACATGTGTGTTCAAAATTGTAAGACAAAAATGATTCCATTGAGTCTACTTTAGTGGAGGTGAAATACTAAAGGAAGTGAACCACTAAAGTATACATAGACTTTCTCTCACCAGGTAACTATATCAGCCCCTGCAGGCGGTTCCCTCCCCCATTATACTAGTGTACAAGTGACACTGTCTTTGAGTGCTACTCTTGACCTCATTAAGAAATCAAATATATATATATATATATATATATATACACACACACACACACACACACACACACACACACACACACACACGTGTGTATGTGTGTGTTTGTGTATTTTTTAAATTATTGTCTATGCTTAGGGCTTTTTTAAACACGTGGATTTGTAATGCTGGTTCTCTCCAGTTCTCTCATAGCAATATAGCATCCTGACTTCTCCCTCTTCAATTTTGATACTCAAAATTTTTTGTATTCTGTCTTTCCTTCCGTAGTATAAGCTCCATGAAGTCTGAAACTGATTGGCCTTGTTTACCTTTCTGTATTTAGTATCAGGCCTAATACTGTATAGGTAATGAATAAATATTTATTAAATAAACAAATGATTCTTGTGTGTGTCATGTGAGATGTGAGATGGCAATTCAGGTTCTGTAGTTGACTCTGCCCTTCTATTTCTCATTTGCTCTTTTCATTGATAATATTGATGCTTTCTCTTGCTATCTAAACTTTGCATACACTCTATGGCCATGCCACCCTGAACACACTTGATCTCATTTGATCTTGGAAGCTAAGCAGGGTTAAACCTGGTTAGTACTTGGATGGGAGACCACTTAGGAAGACCGGATGCTATAGGTGTAAAAAAAATAAAAATAAATAAACTTTGTATACAGTATCTATCATTTTCATTTTGACTGGTATCTGCATTTCAACCCTCCTTTGTTCCAATTGTATTATAAAAAGTAGCAATTTATTTCTAAGTGGAAAAGCAGATTACCAAACTACTATTAAGTAGTTAACTAGGAATAGCAGAGCCACAGCTAATCATTTACCTACTTCTTTTTGCTTATGATCTCTTATAAAAATATAGAAAGGCTCTTAAGTTTGCCCTGTGTTCAGTTTCTGCTCCTCTATTCTGTTCATAGTGCTATAACCAGAGCAATAGAATTAAATTAGTGGTTTTATCAGGTAATGGTTTTATCTTTCCCTATAGAATAAAATTTAGGAATTGGCCTTTTTTGTTGTTCTGTGAAGTTAGGGAGCAGGTTTCAGTTCAGAAATAGAAAACACTTTTCTGTGTTTAGAGCTACCAGAAATGGACCAGATTGTTCAAATAAGTGTTGAGTTATTTGACCAGGACAGGACAGGTTACTGGAGATTTTTGAAATTCTAGGTATCTAGGCCAGGAGTCTGCAACCCCTGGGCTATGGACCGGTACTGGGCTATGGACCGGTACTGGGCCACCAGCAGGAGGTGAGCCATGAGCTAGCGAAGCTTCATCTGTATTTGCAGCTGCTCCCCAGCGCTGGCTAGCATCCCTGCTTCAGCTCCACCTCAGATCATCAGGCGTTAGATAATCATAGGAGCACTGACCGGTCCCTGGATAATCATAGGAGCACCGACCGGTCCCTGGTGCCAAAAGGTCGGGGACCGCCGCTCTAGGCCTTTGATTGTATCTTTCAAACTGCTTAGGTCTTCCACGGTCTGGCCCAGATATATTTTTAATGATTAGGACTACATCTTATTCACATCTTGGATATAGTAGGTGCTAAACATAAATTTATTCTGTCACTTAACTTCTGGGTATTTTACTTCTGGGCATGTTCTTGAGTAGCTGAGCTGAGGTTCTTTGTTTCTACTTCAAACTTGATTTTTTTTGATGTAGGAGTATCAGATCTGCATTCTGAGTACAGGATCAAGTCTTGGGTCTCTGAATGTATGAGCATGGGCAGTTTATTATCTCTGAGCCTGCTTTTTCGTCTGTAAAATTAGAATGACAGTTACCGTCAAGTAAGTTATTGTGAGGACCAAATACATGTAAAAAATGTTTTCTAATCTGAGAATGTTTTACAAATGGTAAAACGTGTTGAAAATCAGTGGCTTTTTGTTTACTATATATGTTGTTTTACATATAGGTATGTCATTACTATTACTGTTTCACATTATAATTAGGCTCATTTTTCAGCCTTGTAAGGAAATAAATACAGTTGCTTTCTCTTAAAAAGCAACACAGTTCCTCAGCCCCTCAAGGCAAAATTTTTCTTAGATTCTAGAATTCTAGTTATTTTAATTCCAAATTGCTGCTGTCTGTGGATTTCTCTTCTTAGTTTTTGTGTCATATTTGGACAAAGATTCAAAAAGTACCACAGGCAAAAATAAATAACATTTTTCCAACAGAGCACATTTGGTAGAATTTTTCCAGTTCTAATATTTGTCTTGTCTCTGGCCATGCCACCCTGAACAAGTCCTATCCCATCTGATCTTGGAAGCTAAGCAGGTTCGGGCCTGGTTAGTACTTGGATGGGAGACCATCTAGGAAGACCAGGTGCTGTAGGTGTAAAAAAATAAAAAAATAAGGGATCGTAAGATGACAAGGTCCTTGCAATCTGTGAGGTCAACCAGGGATTGCCTTGCCTAAAAAAAAAATAAAATAAATAAGATTTGTCTTAAATGTTTGGCGTTTGCTTATGCTTTTATTGTTATTTTTAGGTGACAAAATCAGTTAACAGTTAGCAAAGGATTTTAATAAAAACGTTAAACCCTAATTCTTAGTTCTTCATTCTTGTTTTCTATGCACTTATTCATTGTACATTTCAGTTATAGTTTTATATTACATGTAAATGCTATAATTATGTATCTTACTTACTTGTTGCTTTTTCCTGGATTGTATATGATAGAATTAGATACATTAATCTGTGCTGCTTCATAAAGAGCTCTTTCTGAGTTCAAAATGAGTGGGTTTGTGAATCACTACTTTGCGAAGTAGTACCTGATGAGATAGATTATCTGTAAGAAAGGATAGTTCTTGAGTTTGAGAAGGGAAAGAGATGTCTCACTGACCAGGGCTGCCTTCACAAGTAAGGTGTATTAACACATCAGCTTTTCAAAAGATAGAGAATCTACTTTGGGAAAGAAAGTTATTGTTGTTTGTAGTTTCCCCTTAATATAATAAATCACTGTACTTTCTCCCCTTTAACCAGGTCAGTATATGTTTTGCGCCCTATTTTTTTACCACATACAAAAAAGAGAAGAAATCCTGCAGTGAATGAAGATTCCTCTGCATTTTAGCACTGCTTTTTCTACTGTAGTTGGCTTTTGAATGAGGATGACAATGGAAGAGATGAAGAATGAAGCTGAGACCACTTCCATGGTTTCTATGCCCCTCTATGCAGTCATGTATCCTGTGTTTAATGAGGTAAGTGGATAAACATTTCCTCATATGATCTCAGCAGTTCCTTAATGCCTACTTCATTTATTCATTTCTTTGTTTCTTTATATAACAAATACTGACAGAAATGAACTCCATCTATGTATTAGGCATTGTGCCAGGGCTGAACGTAAAACAATGGGGGAAAACTCCAGATATAGTGCTCCCCTTCTGGTGATTTTACTGTAGTAGGAGAGATAGACATTAAAAAAAAGGATTATAAATAATTAGATAAATGAAAAATTATGGTCAGTGCTAGGAAATTGAAAGAAAACAGGTGGGACCTATTTTAGGGATCAAGGCAGGCCTTACTGAAGAAAAGACATGCTAAGATCTGAAAGGAAGAAATAAGAGTTAGACAGTTGAAATGTTGGGAATAAGTACATTTTAGGTAGCCGGAAGAGCAGGCACAAAAATATGCTAATGAGTTATAGTCAGTAATGGCAAATATTTAAACTGATAAGTGAAAGATACAAGTATTTTGTATTTAGAGAGGATGTAGTTGCTTTTTTTATTTGAGAAATTTTGGAGGACTTAATACTATCAATACATTTTTGGTTTTTCATTTAAATTAATAACATGCTAGGGTATATAGAGAATTCTAGAGCTAGAAGTTCCTTAAAAACATAATCACTCCCTTCCTTTTAATGGTAAAAGGGGGTTCCTCAGGTCCTGATACATGAAATTATTTTCCTGAAATTACCTAGGACTAAAATCTAGGACTCCAGATCCAGTGGCTTCAGGCTTTTTGTCTATTTAATTTTTTTTTTAATTATTATTTTACTAATCTAATTGAATTATAAAGCTATCAATGCCATTAACCTTATTATTGCTGCTATACCCTGGAAGCCCTCACCATTTCCAATAGCTTTTTATTTTGTTAAATATTTATATTAGAGTAAGACTGTGGGTTTCAAAACTATTTCTCCCACATTATTAGGTTTAATAATGTATTTGAGATATTTTATGGTCTTATGTCTTAGGGACAATAGAGAGTGATTCATCCTCTTCAATTCGAAATTCACAGACTTAGTTTCCATTTCAGATCTAGTTTTGGAACTTCAAACACTATCTATTAAATAGTTAGTTTCAGTGACCATAGAAGAAAACCCAAAACTGTGACTTGGGTAAAATTTCTCTTACATAAAAAATTTTAGA
>NW_011888793.1:10536811-10545283 GCF_000151845.1 Pteropus vampyrus | reverse complement strand
AACAGGTGGGACCTATTTTAGGGATCAAGGCAGGCCTTACTGAAGAAAAGACATGCTAAGATCTGAAAGGAAGAAATAAGAGTTAGACAGTTGAAATGTTGGGAATAAGTACATTTTAGGTAGCCGGAAGAGCAGGCACAAAAATATGCTAATGAGTTATAGTCAGTAATGGCAAATATTTAAACTGATAAGTGAAAGATACAAGTATTTTGTATTTAGAGAGGATGTAGTTGCTTTTTTTATTTGAGAAATTTTGGAGGACTTAATACTATCAATACATTTTTGGTTTTTCATTTAAATTAATAACATGCTAGGGTATATAGAGAATTCTAGAGCTAGAAGTTCCTTAAAAACATAATCACTCCCTTCCTTTTAATGGTAAAAGGGGGTTCCTCAGGTCCTGATACATGAAATTATTTTCCTGAAATTACCTAGGACTAAAATCTAGGACTCCAGATCCAGTGGCTTCAGGCTTTTTGTCTATTTAATTTTTTTTTTAATTATTATTTTACTAATCTAATTGAATTATAAAGCTATCAATGCCATTAACCTTATTATTGCTGCTATACCCTGGAAGCCCTCACCATTTCCAATAGCTTTTTATTTTGTTAAATATTTATATTAGAGTAAGACTGTGGGTTTCAAAACTATTTCTCCCACATTATTAGGTTTAATAATGTATTTGAGATATTTTATGGTCATATGTCTTAGGGACAATAGAGAGTGATTCATCCTCTTCAATTCGAAATTCACAGACTTAGTTTCCATTTCAGATCTAGTTTTGGAACTTCAAACACTATCTATTAAATAGTTAGTTTCAGTGACCATAGAAGAAAACCCAAAACTGTGACTTGGGTAAAATTTCTCTTACATAAAAAATTTTAGAGGTAAGTTGTCCAGGGCTAGTATCATGGCACAGTATCATCAGAAACTCAGGTTCCTTCCTTCTGTTTCATCATGCTAGTCCTTGCCTTCCATTATCAAGGACACTTCAGCATGTGAGGTAGCTGCTGAAGCTCCAGTCATCATGTCCTGTGTTGTTTTCCTGGACGGGGCAAAAAATGGAACCAGGGACTGGGGTGTTACTTAGTCTTTTGACCAACCTCACCTAGCTGCAAAGGAAGTAGGGAAATTTAAAAGTTTTGTTACTAAAGAGGAAGTAAGTAGGAGGCATCTTTTGAAAAACCTGTCCCTGTTATACTACTACCATGGTAGCATTGGAGGCACTCTTATGCCTGGTTATACCCATCTCTGGCAGCCACAGCCAACACTCTAGTAATGAATTCCACTATTTTTTTCTAATACTTTACCCTTTGGTTGCAAGAATAGAGTTATTGTTAGAAGCAAGTGCTTCAGTTCTGTTTAATAAATATTTACTAAATGCCAGCTATTTATTTTCTGAGTACTTTGCTAGGGTCTGGAGATACGGAGAAAAGAAGTCAGTATACCTCTTCTGAAGAATCACAGGGAACACAGATGTTTAAGCAAATAAATGAATTATCCTTGTACTAAGTCTTAGGTAAGGAGACAGTCACTAAAAGCTAATAAGTAATCTATCATGACAATTAGCGTTTGGAATTCTCAGATACTTCAAGAACCATTATGACAGTGCCTCCCAGAGGTGCTCCCTCTTTTCATATCTGTAGGCTAACTCTAAAGCTAACTCAATAGGCTATTGGGCCAAATTGTTTGGAGGTATATTTTATATTTATTTATCTGGTGTTTTGAGTCTTTTCTTGAAGAGAGGGTGAATACATTGCAGAGCTTCAATTTGATCCTCTAGTTAACGAAGAGGAATCAGAAAAGCTTTTCTAACAGTTTGAGTGATCTTTTCCTACATATGGAAAATGAATTTTATTTGAATCCTGACTTTGGAAAATAGTTATAGAGGATGTGGGTTAAAATTAACTGTTCAGATTAATACCGATACATTTTTCTGATTTATTCACATATAAGGAAAATTAACCTGAAAGAAAAAGAAATGGCTTGAATGGACTAGTAAATCTCTTTCAAAAGGCGGTGATTCTCTCCACATGAGATCTGAAAACATACGTGGATTTAATGGGCCCAGAATTAGAACATGTTGCTAAATGATTTATAGTTGGTTTAAGACCTAATTGTTAGAATTGAAATTTGAAAATGAAATGACTGGATGTGGCAGACTGAGAGATAGTACATTACATTGTCAGGGTCTGTAATTCTCAAATTGAATTTAGTGATCTAACCTCATAGTATCAAGCTTTTTTAAAAAATTATTTCTGTCATGTATTTAAAAAAGAGTACTTCGCTTTTAGGAATAGTGGCAGTAGGAGGCATCTTTTATAGCAGTGAAATCTAGGGTTTGGTTTAGGAGTGGAGTTAAATAATTACTGTGCCTTTAAATGTGAAGTGTTTGGTTAAAAATAAAAAAATACTAGCCTTGTTCCCTGACATTCCAGTGTTTCAATGTAACATCTTAGATAAGATACCTAATCAGTTAAACATTAATATTTAACTATAGTTCAGATATGGATTTTCTATAAATCGAGTAGGAAATTAGTTAGCTTGGTTCTCTTTTTCTGTGTTGTGCATATTTAAAGATAAAATGGTTATCAAATTAATGTGACAGAAAGTAGCACCGCATTAGGGATGAACGTTTTACTCTGAAGCTAAACAATTCACTAAATTTTGTCCACAGTGCATTGTAAGAGTTAAAAAACATGCATTCTCACCTTAACATTACATCCATAATAGTAATGATGGTGGTGTAGAAGTCATCTTGTAGAACAGATTTTTAGATAGTAGGACACTCTTACACCTGAGGAAATTTTAGTACTCCAGCAAACTCACAAAGCAAAGTTATTTATGGCATTCTGGGATCTTGATGCTTACTAAACTTAATGAGGCTATGCCAAGATAGCTGAAGGAGTAGGCTTCTTGTTTAATCAGCTGCTACAGAGTTCAGAGTCCAAGTATACTGCATGTTGTAAATGTACTGTGAAATAAGTCTCCCGGTTGCGTTATGGAATGAGTTTATAGACACCTCGTGCTGAGTGTTAGGTCAGGTTCTCTGGTACTGTATTATTTATACTAATTCTTCATATATGGAGGGAGATATATGGTTCAGTTCTTCATTTTAGGAAAATACATACCATGTGTCCTTTTTCCTATGACTTTTTGGAGGAATTGTTCTAAGGCGAAACAGTTAACAAAGAATTACGTATTTTGTGACAGAAATAACAATTTTGCAAACAAATATAAATGTTAGATCACCAGACGTTTATCTGCTTGTTTATTAATCACACAGGTGGTTTTTCTGCGTAGGTAATAAGTATCATTCTGTTCAGAAGCATCTGAAGCAACTATTTCTACTCTTAGCAGAATATGCAGCTCTTAATTTTTCCCAATAAGCAGAAGAATCCTGGGAATACTTCTCCAATTTACCTACCTATTTATTCCTTTTTTTCTTCTAGTGAAAAAAAAATTAATCCCCAAATTTTGAGCATAGTACACATACTTTTCCATCTTCCACAGTGAAGGCATGGGTTTTACCTGCAATCCCACCATCCAGAGGTGATCATAGTTAATATTTCCTTTTGAATTGCTGCTCTGTCACTTACTAGGCTATATAATCTTGTTGTAGTTCTCTTTGTAAAATGAAGATAAACAATAATTCTCACTCTGTGAAATAAATGAGTGCTTATATTATAGTGTTTAGAATAGTACCAGGCATGTAGTGTTAGCTGATATTATTAAGGAGTCTTCCATGCAATTTTCTGACAAAATTGTGGTCATACCCTAGAGTTTTGCAAACTTGTAGGCAATGATTTAATTGAATATTTTTATACTAGTTAGGTGAGTTTGCTTACCTTTTTGCCAGACAATGTGAACAATCAGGAACTGATTCTTTTAAAAATATTTTTAAATCACAGATGATTGCATTTGCTTTCTCTTTGGCAGCACAAAAGTTAATAGGTGGCTCTTGATTCCACCTACTTCTATTCTGGCTTCTTTTTTTTTCTTGACCTTAGTTACTTATTCTCATTTGAGTCATAAGAGGTGTGTGTACCTGGAGTTTTTATTCACGTGACTTAGCCCAGTTTAGTTCCTTTTAAAGAGTAGAATCAGTAATCTTTTGTGGGGTGGGGGTAGGAGGGGGAAGGGATGTCAGCATGGCAAATCATGCCTGATTTTGAGGAAGCAAGATTTGTAGATAATTCAGAATCAGCTAATATAATTAGTTTAACCTTAAAAAAAGACTCGAAAGATTTTAATGCAAGACTTTAAAACTTGAGCAACCAAATAGTTAAATGGATTTTTTTTTTTTAATTATGGGTTTAAGAAACTTACTCGATATGAGAAAATAAAGTACACGAATGAACTGAGGGAGGAAATAATAAATGAGTTCTCTATGGATTCAGAATTATGTGTTTATTAACAATCCAGAAAGTTAAATTTGACAAGTTTGTTAGTTAATAGTAAGTGCTCACGAAAGCTGTCAAGAATAAGTTGCAGGAGGAGCTCACAAATGGGCAGAACATGAGGTCAGGGTAAGACCTAATGTTAGCCTCGCTATCATTTCCCTTCAAATGTACTTCATCAGGCACTTTTCCTTCTCTTTTAGATGAGCTGAGACATTATATACCCTTTTCTCTCTGATTTTCTTTTCCTTTTACTGACATGGAAGTCCCATATGGGGGAGGCCCAAAGAGTGCCTTTTTTTGTCCCAGTATCCATTAATGCAAGGTGTAATCATGTTTCCTCTTCCTCCTTTGGACTCAAAATATGGTGTGTATATTATCAAGTACAACTAAAAATGATTGCATTGTCTCTTTAAACATTTCTCAGCCAAAGACTGTTATCCCAAAAGCTTAAAAAAAAAAAAAATGCTGGAATCATTAGTAAAAGTATTGGAAACAAAATAGATATTCTTGCCTGTTGTAAACTTAATAAAACCATTAGCCCCCCCACCCCAACCCCTGTTACATCCCTGAAGAAACCCATAAATTGGAGAACTGCTAAGGAAGATTTTAAGAGGCCATACTCTTCAAGGACCAGTTCAAATCTCATCTTCATAACGACTTTTCTTTCTGTTTCAACTGACAGCGATTCCATTAATTTCCACATAGCTGCTTACTTAATTTGATCTTCTGGGGTTCCAGGACTGAAATCTGTTTATATGTCTCTGACTTCCTTACACCTGGTAGAAACTCAGGAATTTGTTGGTTCTTAAGTAGTTGAAGAGGATAGACTCCAGCCTGGAAAGTGTGAGTAGAGAAAGGTGGGATAGCATTAGTGGCTTGTGCATGGGATTTGGAGTCAGACAGATCTGGTATGAATCCTGTCTCTGTACTTACTAGCTGTTTAACATTTGCATAAATTTATGCAAACTGAGTTTCTTCTATAAAACGGAGGTAATGATAGCTAGTTACAGACTTATTTTGAGGATTAGAGATGCTCCCTATAAAAATGATAAAATCTATAATTGGTGTTTAGTAAAATGGTAGCTGTATTAGAATAACACCAGAATCCCAATACTCTCATGAAAGATACTGCTAAGAAGAATATGATTTTGTTATGAAATCACATATCACAAGTGAGAGGCCTAAAATAGAAGCATTTTTTAATAGAGAAGCTAAAAACACATCTTGCTGCCTAAGTATTACAGGCAGAAATTAAAGATTCAAGAGCCCATGGGTAATAAACCCTAGTGGGCTATTGCAAGATGTATGGGTATGTAACATATCCCAGAATGACTCCCAGCAGAGTTCTAGTTCTGGTGAGGTACTTCATAGCTCACAGATTTGATTTAGAATGTTATGTCTGACCTCCTCTTTTCTTAAGTACACATATGTAAACTTAATCTTGAAATCTGGAGATGTTGACATCCATCTTGGCTAATTTTGAATTCTTTACTGACTTTCTGGGCCTCTTTTACTTGCTTTGACCCTTTTACATTATCAGTCATGGCTCCACACAATGAGTTAATGCTAATTAAAGGGCATGTCAGACCTTTGACTTACTGAAGGAGGTCAGAGCTTTATAAACCCAAATAAGGAAATCATTTCCCATCAGGGTAGAAGCATTCATCCTATCTGTCTGCCTCTGCTTCCCTTGCACAACAAGAACTGGAGATCAGAAGAGCTGGATTGTTATTTTAATCTTCAGTAATATTCATTATAATTAAATGAATTCTGGGGAGAAGGAAAATTTTCATTTTTGGAAACATAACCTTTGTTAATTTTATAAACTTGTATAGTTGCTTTTTTCCTTTATTTGCCTACCTGGTCCCCTTGTGTCTTTCCTTTTACCTTCTAAGGCAATGTTAGATTTTACAAGATTTGTAAAAGCCAAGTTAAATACTGAATCTAATGGTTTATTGTTTACTTTTGGAGATAAATTATTTATCTTGGCAGATTTTGTTGCCCTTGCCTGCACTTAAGGTGAATAATTGGTAGGGAGATAAGGTTCTTGACATTTCTGTCTCATTTAGAAAATAAATTAATTTAAAGTGTTAGAGATTCCTTAGATGTGTGTGTGTGTATGTGTGTTTATAAAGGAGAACACATTTTCATTGCCTCAAGGGATTGAAAGGAGTATTTGTTACATAATGTGATATATTTTCATAAGGTTTTTGTAGACATTTTATACTTAGACAAAAACCTATAAAGGTTATATGTAATACTTTTGAACATTTAATATTGTTTCTAATAATAAATACATTGAGTTTTATTGAGTTAACTGACCTAATTCTTAAGGACCAAAGAAATCTGAATTTAACTGAGGCTTGTTATTTTAAGTTTGGCAGTTAACTGTTCAACAAATGAGGTTTTTTGTTTGTTTGTTTGTTTGTTTGTTTAATGAAATTGTATGCCTTCTTTGGCTTACTGGAAAATGAATTATGTCTAATAAGGACATTTATATTTCAAAATTATAAACCTTAACATATTTGATATAAAAATTAAAACACTTGGATTGAACTTTTGATACAGAATTGAGGTAACCATTTTTTAATCCTGTTAGAGGACAGATAAAAGCGTCTCTGGAATCCGGATGATCCACAGTCTTCAGTTTGAGTATCAGACAAACCTTTTATCAGCAGTATTTGCTAATTAATAGCAAATAGACTAATCTCAGTTTAATCCCTGCCTGAGGGGATTGAAAAACAATTATAAAAAGAGAGAATAAGGTAGTAAATACAAAGAATCTTAAATAATAAATGTTTTCTTTGTGATCATCATTTTGTATTCAGTATACACATCACACACATACACACAATTTGCCATGAATTTGCAACAGAGCATTGAGAGTTACTCTTGAACCTTCCCTATTTTCAATAATTAAAGTAAATATGTTTATTCTTTCTGTAGGTACTTATATTATTTTGTATCTTAAAATAAAATTACCTTTAAGGTAGAGTGTTTCTTGTTTTAAAAAAGGAATAAGTAAAGAACTGATATACATATCTTAGGTTTTCATAGTTTCTAATGAAAATTTTAGATAGTCTATTTGAAGAAATATGGTGATTTAGAATCATTAGCAAGTATTTGTTAAATGAATGATGGGTATATCAATGTGAGAACTATAGATGGAATTTCAGAAATATTGCTTTTTCTAAGAAAATTGATATTAATAATGATTTAAAATTTTTATTGCAGCTAGAACGAGTAAATCTCTCTGCAGCTCAGACACTGAGAGCAGCTTTCATTAAGGTGAGGCACCAATAATTTATTATTATTATTAAAATATATATAAATCTAAACCACCTGATAATTACCAGTTTTCCTTTTAGCAGAAACCCTTTCAGCCATCTTGTGCCTGTTTTAGTGTACTCCGTAAAGCTTAAAACACATCCAAAAGTGAGCTTGGAACATGTGCTCTTTCTATAACATTCATCTTTTTGTCACTTTTTGATTTTGAAACTGACTTTTGGAGTGTTCTCTCTTTACTTTAGAATATATTTTTTAAATCCTTTTTATTTGACTTGTTAAAAACTTTTGTAAAATTGTAACTCAAAAAGATTTTCTTCATATCGTTCCATAAGTATAAAACAGTGTTTTCAAATGGGAAAATAAGACCTCTGTGTACATCAGATTAAGGATACTTTGAGAATATACAGCTAAGTAACTCAGAATGAAATTTTTTTATTGTCTTTAGACCTTAGATGTTCAGTTGATAATCACTAGCCACGTGTTGCTATTGCACACTAAAAATATGGCTACTTCGAATTGAGTTGTACTCCAAGCATAAAATATACACTGAGTTTCAAAGATAGTTCAAGAAAAAGAATGTAAAATGACTCAGTAATAAGTATTTCATATTGATTGCATGTTGAAAAGATAATACTTTTGATTATAACATTTTTTTACTTTTTTAGTGGGGCTACTAGAAAATTTAAAATTACATAGGCTCATATTTGTTTCTTGCATTTTATTTCTATTGGATGGCCCTACACCACCTACTGGGTGCATTCTTTCATATAAAACACTATCC
>NW_011888793.1:10534361-10536761 GCF_000151845.1 Pteropus vampyrus | reverse complement strand
TAACTCAAAAAGATTTTCTTCATATCGTTCCATAAGTATAAAACAGTGTTTTCAAATGGGAAAATAAGACCTCTGTGTACATCAGATTAAGGATACTTTGAGAATATACAGCTAAGTAACTCAGAATGAAATTTTTTTATTGTCTTTAGACCTTAGATGTTCAGTTGATAATCACTAGCCACGTGTTGCTATTGCACACTAAAAATATGGCTACTTCGAATTGAGTTGTACTCCAAGCATAAAATATACACTGAGTTTCAAAGATAGTTCAAGAAAAAGAATGTAAAATGACTCAGTAATAAGTATTTCATATTGATTGCATGTTGAAAAGATAATACTTTTGATTATAACATTTTTTTACTTTTTTAGTGGGGCTACTAGAAAATTTAAAATTACATAGGCTCATATTTGTTTCTTGCATTTTATTTCTATTGGATGGCCCTACACCACCTACTGGGTGCATTCTTTCATATAAAACACTATCCGCCCCCCCACCCCCAAATACATATCAGAGTGCCCAAAACTTTAATTTGTATTTCCTTTTTGTGTATTTGTTTCCATCAATAGCTAAACCAGCTTATTTAGGTAAAGCATTTTAATGTTTAAACCTGGAATAAATTTATAGTTGAGTGTCACTGGAGTTGAAACTATAAATCCATCCAGCTTGATTTCTTTTTATGGCAAAGAGTAGTTTATAGATACCACTCTTAAATAGTAGCATAGGTCATGTCACTAGACATCTCTTACCACAAGAAATTACATTGTATATGTTGGATTGGAACTATTTTGATGTGTTTAATATTCTTCCGTATAGTTCCTGTGTACACATGCATAATAGCTTCTTTAAAATACATCCTGCCAAATCATTGGGTTAATGAAGAGAATCAACAAAGCAATATCATCATCTGTTTTGTTTTTTTTTTTCTTTCCTTCTTTGAGTATCACTGTGGTTTGAAATGGTGTATTTGGTCATTAGGGAGGCATAATGGGGACTATTTAAAGCATCTTTGTGAGCAGAGAAGAGAAAGAAAGTGAAGTGTTAATACAATGTGTATTGATAAGGCAAAAGTCAGTTTTTTAGCTTTTCTGATACCAAGAATAGAGAAATTTCTCCTGTGTGTCTTGATAAGTAAGACCCTATCTGAAGTAGTAGATTGCATAGTCAAAGACATTTATAAAAGAGATAAAATAAGGAATTTCATGAAGCCTTTTCTTGTAATATCCTTATATATAAGCTGATGTTTTAACACTGAAAGACAATTAAAAAGCAAGCAATTTGTTTAAAGTATGTGGCTTTGGAAGAGCTGACTTGATGCATGGGAAAGTTTTGCTATACTTAGCATTGATTCTTAATTGAGGGCAATTGAAGTTATTTTGGAGAAAAACATTAGTTTTACATTGATTTATTATTTTTAATTTGTTAAATTTCAAATTAAATTAAAGGAGGGCATGTATTAGAAAGATGATTTTTGTGTTTTTTAAACTTATTTGAAAAATTTGAAAAACCTCACCCAGCCATATATCTGTATGTATGTGCATATTTCCAGTTCTTAGGCCACAACAACAGTGATAGTTATCGAGCTTTAATATCTATTTTTGTTATGTGGAGAAAAAGGATTAAAATTATTTTTTTCAAGATAAAATAATGCTAGTAAATATTGTCTTTTAAGATCTCTATTCTGCTTTTGATTCATTTCCCCCTCTGTGAGGTTCTGATAGGTTGTACAGTTGACAAACACTGATCCACAATAGTGGGTATTACTACCCCTCGGGATAGTTATCTCTCACAGTTGGATTCTTCATAACAGTTGGACACCCATAGAGTTTAGGGTTTTATTATGGGGGAAAACTCAGTTCCTGCAAGTGTTGGGAAGGCAGCCGGGATGTGGGGAGTTACATATATCTGGAGATACATAGATTCTCTGATTTAAGGTTAAAACTATTTATTTTGCCTGATTCATTTGGTAAATTTAAAGTTTTTAAAATAAATACCTTAACTAAAGCTACAGCCAGAAAATACTAAGACGACTGTTCTCAAAACTATGCTGAGGCACCCTGAGGCCTCAAAGCAATCTCAGGGATGTCATGAAATATTTTAAAATTTGAAGGAACACAGTGGGACCCAACATCTGGTTAACATTGAACTACCAGCTTGAGGTAGTTTGCAGTTTCAACATATTTGCTTGGGCTACATTCTTTCAATGGTGTCATGTTTTTGTTAGCTGGACATTTGGCCATTGCTATGATAAAAAAGTAAGTACTACAAGAAAATCAATGTACAACAGGAAATGAGAGTGGAAGGATCCAATCTAATTCCAACATTTGAGAAATTGGGCAGCACCTAGCAGGTGCACAGATTTCATTAATAAGTAATCATGTTTATTTAAGAATTAAATAAAA
>NW_011888793.1:10529910-10534311 GCF_000151845.1 Pteropus vampyrus | reverse complement strand
CCTCTGTGAGGTTCTGATAGGTTGTACAGTTGACAAACACTGATCCACAATAGTGGGTATTACTACCCCTCGGGATAGTTATCTCTCACAGTTGGATTCTTCATAACATTTGGACACCCATAGAGTTTAGGGTTTTATTATGGGGGAAAACTCAGTTCCTGCAAGTGTTGGGAAGGCAGCCGGGATGTGGGGAGTTACATATATCTGGAGATACATAGATTCTCTGATTTAAGGTTAAAACTATTTATTTTGCCTGATTCATTTGGTAAATTTAAAGTTTTTAAAATAAATACCTTAACTAAAGCTACAGCCAGAAAATACTAAGACGACTGTTCTCAAAACTATGCTGAGGCACCCTGAGGCCTCAAAGCAATCTCAGGGATGTCATGAAATATTTTAAAATTTGAAGGAACACAGTGGGACCCAACATCTGGTTAACATTGAACTACCAGCTTGAGGTAGTTTGCAGTTTCAACATATTTGCTTGGGCTACATTCTTTCAATGGTGTCATGTTTTTGTTAGCTGGACATTTGGCCATTGCTATGATAAAAAAGTAAGTACTACAAGAAAATCAATGTACAACAGGAAATGAGAGTGGAAGGATCCAATCTAATTCCAACATTTGAGAAATTGGGCAGCACCTAGCAGGTGCACAGATTTCATTAATAAGTAATCATGTTTATTTAAGAATTAAATAAAAATAGTTTTCTTTCAATTTGTGTGTTTTTTAAAGGCTACTAAATTCTTAGGACATAAGTACGTATTAACTTGTTTGAACCTAACTGCTTTATACACAGCTCTGTTAGGTATTTTGGCACTAAGAACACTGAACTGAGAAAGTCAGGGACCTCTGTAAGATTTCTGTAATGTTCCAGCTTTGGCATTTTGGGACTCCAGACCATCTCGATATTAAAAACTTTGTTCTCAGGCTTTCAGCTTTTAATTTTTTTAGCACCTTATTATAATTTAATCAGAGAGAGATTGTTTTCTGCTGACATTGTCTAGAACACAAAGAATGCTCCCCTGCTCCCCAAGATAATGTATTATGTAGGTAGATTTAATGCTACTTAGAGAATATAAACCAGTTATCAGATACTGGCTTATTTAAATGGTATACTGTATGTAATTTTAAGGCAGTTCACCAAATTAATAAAGTTTATACCATCTTAAGCCATATTCTCACAGCTTTTCTTTTAAAGGCAACTTTTTTAAAAAAAATAAGTTCTAAAATTTTATAAGTTTTTAAATTTGGCACCATTGTGAATAGTGTGATGAAATTTCACACTGTCCTGCTCAGTCCCATTTGGGAAATGAATCATGTTTTTGTCCAGTGTATCCAGGCTGTATGTGCTCCCTGCTTGTGAGTCACTTAGTAACCGTTTTGATTATCTGGTCAGCTGCTGTGGTATTGCATTGCTTGGTTTCAAGCAACCCTTTTTTGACTTAATAGTGGACCTGAAGCTCCAGAGTAGTGACACTGGCAATTAGGATGTACCGAAGAGAAGCCATCAAGTGCTTCTTTTAAGTGAAAATGTGAAAGTTCTCGACTTAACAAGGAAAGAAAAACAAAATAAGCTGAAGTTACTAAGATCTATGGGTAGGTACAGATCTTCTATTCATGAAATCGTGAAGAGGGAAAGAAATTCATGCAAGTTTGCTGTCGCAGCTCATACTGCAAAAGTTAGGGCCACACTGGATAATAAGTGTTTAGTTAAGATGGAAAGTCATTAAATTTTGAAGTGGAAGACATGAGCAGAAAACGTTCCAAATAATGACGAAAACATGTTGCGCCAGAAAGTGTTTAGCCTATATGAAGACGCCAGCAAAGGAACCCCTGAAACGAGTGACACCAAAATGTTTACTGCATGTAAGGGATGGTTACAATAAGATATTTTAAAAGAGATACCACGTTCACATAACTATTAACAGTATTTTATTATAATTTTTCTATTGTTGGTCTTCTACTGTGCCTAAATTATAAATTAAACTTTATCATAGATACGTATGTATAGGAAAAAACATACTACGGGGATTGACCTCACAATTTTATGACTTAGAATGATGCGAAAGCTGTATGCATTCAGTAGAAACCATACTTGGAATTTTGAACTTTGGTCTTTTCCTGGGCTGGGGGTATGCAGTACAATACTCACTCACGATGCTGGGCAGTGGCAGCGAGCTGCAGCTCCCAGTTAGGTACTCAATTGTGGGGATAAACAACTCATACTCTACAGTGTAATATGTCGCCAGTGTTTTCTGAATACTGTGGGTTGAGCATGTTTAAGGTAACCTCTACTTACGCTGTGTTCAGTTGGTTAGGTGTATAAAATGCATTTTTTGACAGGATATTTTTAATTTATAATGGGCTTATAGGGACATGACCCCACTGTAAGTTGAGGAGTATCTGTATATATATATATATATATGGTTTGGTGCCATCCAAGGTTTCAGGCATCCACGTGTGGGGTGGGTAGATCTTGGATCGGTCCCCTGTAGATAAAGGGGGACCACTGTTAAATGGAATTCATCAGGACACACTTTATTGTTACTAATCATCTATTGAAATGATTTCCCTGAATAACATTGGACAACAATTAAAATGATCTCAGGATTGAGATAAATGCGTGCAGTTATTTTCCCATTTCATTTCAAAACCTTTTAGTTTTTGATATTGAAATCTAATGAGAAACAAGATGTTATAATGGAAAAAGCAATAGGAACAGAAAAAAGCTGGACCTGCAGTGATACCAGAATGGACTTGAAAAGGCAGAAGTTAAATGTTCTTGACACATAAGAAAACAAATAGATTGCCATCTGATTAAAAATTGTTTTTATTTTCTGTTTAATATCAGCAAAAAAGATAGGAAATCATCAGCATGATAATTAAAATTGGGAAACACTCTAAAAGAAACAAACTTATTGGAGTGTGATTATAATTTTTTTTTTTAATTTTAGTGTGCGATTATAAAATTAGAGTGTGATTATAAAATTTTTAAAAATAATAAAATGAGACAAAATTACTTGGGGAAACCAAAATCTTAAAAATTAACTTTGATAAACTCAGAACTCTATATCAGTCTTAAAATGACTAGAAGATTTTAGTGCCCTAGGGAGTAACATAGAACCAATGCAAAATCATTAGTGAAATGAGCTCAGGAAGTAGTAAAAGGATTAATGATGTTCTCGAAACTAGTGAAGGGAATATTCTTGCTACAGAAATAAAATGGAAACAAAATCATTGCATGGGAAAGTAAGAGATTACATAGCTTCTATAAAACTTGCAAAAGAAATCCTGTTTGGGGTTTTTTTTGTTTGTTTTTCCTGACATTCTGTTAATTTAAAAGCAATACTGATAGAATTCTGCAGAATACTGATAAGATGAGTAATTGCTTGATCCTGAAGCTGAAAGAGTAGCTAATGAATGAGTGAAACACGAGGAATTTTTTAGGTCAGTTGAAACCATTCTGTCCAATACTATAATGGCGGATACTTGCGTTAGTCAAAACTCATAGAAAGGTATAAGACAGAGTGAACTCTAATATAAATGTGTACTTTGGTTAACAATAATGTATCAGTATTGGTTCATCAGTTGTAATAAAGTACCATACTAAATCTAAATGTGAACTATAAGGAGAAACTGAGCAGAGAGGAGAAAGAAGTATGGGAGTTCTCTGTACTGTCTTCTCAATTTTCTGTAAACCTAAAATTGCTCTAAAAAAATGAAAAGCAAAAATCTTCAAGTGCATTTAAACTCCTAAAAGAGTTATTGATGGATTACCAAAATACATGTTTATATCTTTACACTTGCAAGACAGTGTAAAGAAGTAGGAAGTATTAAGTATTTTATGTTCAAATGGAAAATGGGACCGTGGCTGTCATAAGAAGTTACTGATACACAAGCTATAACAAAACATAAATAAATTCATCATCACATCTGCTTTACAAAGATTTCTGCCCTTATAAGTTGAGCAGTCTAAGAAGTTCCCAACAGGTTCTAAACAATTGTTTGCTTTTGAAATTCTGATTTAGTTTCTGTATTTCAAACTAGCTTTCTTTCTTACAGGCTGAAAAAGAAAATCCAGGACTCACACAAGACATCATCATGAAAATTTTAGAGAAAAAAAGTGTAGAGGTTAACTTCACAGAGTCCCTTCTTCGCATGGCAGCTGATGATGTAGAAGGTAATCAGAGTCTTGTTTAGCTTTCTTAAGCTGTTGAAGAGCACTACTTCTAAATCTTTATTATTTGACAAAAGGGGCTACCTCCACTTTTTTCCCCTCCTCCTCCTCTTCTTCTTTATCGTTATTACTGTGATGATAGTGGGGAAAAAACTACAAAATAGAAAAGTAGTTCTTGATTTTTGTTTTATATCTGTCAGATTTAATTACTTGAACTAGAAT
>NW_011888793.1:10517863-10528895 GCF_000151845.1 Pteropus vampyrus | reverse complement strand
TGACAGGGAGTTTCATGATGCTTTTTATTATGTATTTATTTTATCAGAGTATATGATTGAACGACCAGAACCAGAATTCCAGGACCTAAACGAAAAGGCACGAGCACTTAAACAAATTCTCAGTAAGATCCCAGATGAGATCAATGACAGAGTGAGGTTTCTGCAGACAATCAAGTAAGCAACTTTTTGTTTTGGTTCTTTTTCTCTAAATTACTTCAAAGGAACCACTTTTTCTAGATGTTTTATTTTGGTATGACATTAATGTTAAATTAAAATATTAATTTGAAATTAAAAATTTAGAATTTTCAATTACTTTTTAATTAATTGCTAAGCTGTGGCATTTGACTTTGTAGTACAGTGACTTTTTTTAGAATGTTTAATTTTAAAACCGCGAATGAAATGTACATATACTGAAATATAGTTTAAACTACATAAAAATAGAAAAATGTAAATGTCATATTAAAGTGAATAGAGAAGTTGGATAAGTTATAAGGATTGATAAAAAAAAAATAGCCATAATCGTTTTTATTTCAGAAATGGCACAAGTCACTAGGATAAGTAATGTAGTCTTCATGAATAATGTTTTCTAATACTGACCAAGTTGTGAAGCTCCAAATTCTTGCCTTTGGGATACAGATTTAAAAAGACTAAAAAAATGTGTGGGGCCAAGAGGCTGGGCTGTTGAGAAGGACAATCCTAGAAAAGTGGTTCTCAAACCACGGGCTCTCCTCGAGGGTGAGAGGGTGCAGAAATGAGGGAGGAACTGCAAACATAGTTTCTTGATGAATAGTTTTAAACTAAAAAGTCTGATAATTTTCTTCAGTTTCAATGGGTGGAAAACAAATCTGGGAATAATTGTAGTGGCATTATTAATTACAGCCTTTTTAGTGAAACCACAAGTAGAAATTGCTAGAAAGGAAAGATTTAGTACAGTTATTTTTTCTGGAAGGGGTTGCATCATACATCATATCTTTAAAGAACTTAGGGAGGCTCACTTGGAATAAATATTAACATTAATTTCTCAGAAATAGTATTCTTTGTAATTCGTGTTGCAAAATGCTATTTTAGCTAGTTTGGGCACATACTTTGAGTGATATAGAGGGAGGAGTATGTCCCATTTTAGAAAACGATTCGTGATGGGTACCCACCCAGCTATCAAGGTAGCCCTCTTCTTTCTGGCCCCCTAATTAAGGACCAGAAAGTATGATAAAGGCTTCATATGATAAAGACTAGCCACAGTTTGTGCCACAGGGGACAAAACCCTAAGGTAAATATTTTACCTTCATTGAAAAGCCCCAACTTTCTTTAACTATTTTTAATACATGAAAAAGGAAGATAGTCAACTATTTATGAATTTTTATTTTTAGTTTGGTATAAAGTAAACATGTTTGACCCATAAAGGAATAAATTGTCAGTGATCTCAAACAGCTGTTTAAACAACTTATTTCCAGATTTTTCAAATATTTTTTAAATGTTTTGGTGATCTATACTACATTTTAATGAAGATTTAATTTTTAAAATATTATTTTAAAAATAATATTTGTAGCAAATTTTGCTTCAGACCATTGAAATGTAGAGGTTTACAGAATCAATGTCATCTTAATAATATTAATCACATGTAGAACTTATGTGCTCAAGCACTTATTAAAGCACTTTCTATACATATTAACTTATTACAACACCCTGTAACAGATGAGGAAATTGAGGCAAAAGAAATTAACTTTCCCAAGGTGACAGAGCTGGTAAGTTGGTAGAGCTTGATTTGAATCCAAGGAGACTCTACTGCTTCCCAAGCAGATATATAATGTTGATCTAATCTGGTAATTGAGAAAAAGTTTCTGCTGTTTGGAAGAAATGTGATAAAGGACATTTTACATAGAATGCCAGTAGTTAAGAGGGAGAACAGTATTGTGGTTGGGGTAGAAATGATTGTCCCAGAGCCCTCACTCATTTTGTTGCTTCGACTCCCGTACTCCCTGCTAGGGAGTCCTGAAGCATCTCTGTAACTAAACCCAGTGTGGTCCTAGAGTGGTACAGTTTGGAATCCACTTTATAAACAACCACATTTTAATTATAAGGACGTTGAAGTCAAGAGCCTAGAGTCTTATCCATAGTCATTAACAGAGGCTGAATTAGGGTCTTATCTCTTACTTATGGATCAGTAATAATGTTTCAATTTTGATTTCTAGAGAGTACTCAGCACAACTGAATTAAGGTTATTGGCAATTAAAATTTATTTTTTAAAGTTTTAGGAGGGCTCATGTGCCATGGAAAGTTTGTTGATAATATATATTACTTCCGAAACTGAAATTCAACAGTGTATGAATTAGCATACATGGCTAAAGGTGTAATTATTTGTATTACTGATATAGATAGATTTTGATACATATTATTACCACTGTTTAAAAAATTAGTGGATAAAATTGAATCAATAAAAAATGGCTTATCTTTTAGGCACATATTGTACAGTTACTATTATTCTTTATAGTATTTTACTTTCTCATATTTAAGGTAGTTATCCTCTTCATTTATTTAGGCAATAATTTTCAATAAGCATGTATTGAATACCTGTTATACCAAGTAATGTACGTGATGTTATAGGTTATATTAAAGTAGGAAAAAGATTCCTGTCGGCCAAGAATTATCCAGGTATTTTTGTATCTATTAGCAGACCTAGGCTTGATTCTCCGTTCCAATATTTAGCTATGTGACCTAGGATAAATAAGTCGCTTACCTTCTGTGATTCTAGTTTCTGCCTGTGTAGATGAGAGATTTGAAAGAAATGATGTACATAAAGTGCCTAGCACAGAGCCTAGCATACACTCACAGCACATACTAGCATTGTGAAATAAGATTTTATTTTCACCTCTTTCTGTGGAGTTGATTAGGAAAAATGATCTAGCAAACATATTTTAAAGTACTTGTGATTAATGGGTGTTTTCTGTTTGACTACATTTGAACTCCTGCAAATATTTTATAAAATTAATTCATAGGATTCTTTAAAAGTTTGATACATTCCAATTAAAGGATGACTAGTGGAGACTTGTGATTTAATAGACCAGAAAGCTATGCATTTATCTATTTACTCATTATAATCTTCATTTGCATATTTATAAGCAAAAATTTGCCAGGGTTTGGTTTTCATGATAGCTTCAAATTAGCTTTTCCAGAGGTGTCCAGTCTAGACCAAACTATACATACAGTGTAAGAATTTCCTTCCTTTAGATTATTTGCATAAACATATACAAATCTGGATAACAACTAGAAGCTCTACTGTTCCATGTAATTTTTTGATAAGATGTACATTTACATTTCATCAAATGCTGATCGTCCTCTCTTTCAATGTGTCTTGTCTTTCAAAGTTCTCCACTAAATAGCTGTAGATTGCTAAAATTCTTTCCTATTATACCCATACAGTACGTCCCTTATCACAGAATCCATTAACTCCAATATATAATTACCCTATAGTTATTTTACCCTTAAGTTTTGCCTAGTTCTTTATCTATTTAATGGAAGTATTTTGTGTATGGGTGTGTGTGCGTGTGTGCGCGCATGTGTGCACAGGCACATGCTGCTATTTCCTCTTGTAGGAAACAAACCCTCAGGTATTTTACTGATGTAATTTAGTTTCCTCGATGTCATAAATGAAAACTGTGTACAGACGGATGACATAATGTTTGACGTAAATAGCTATAGATTGTTTTAGAAAAGGCCAGGCCTAGGGATAAACAGTCTTGGTCTTTATAAAGCTCTGTGGCAAATAATATATCAGACCTTAGCTGTAGGCTCTGAGTTCCCAGACAGTGGTTTCCAAGCCTGGTTTATCAGCAGAATCACCCAAGAAGCTTTCTTTTTTTGTACCGACCGATTCCCAGTATTTATTAGTAAGCTTGGAATACTGTTTACTAAATCCCTCTTATGTATAAACAGGTTAACTGTCTGATCAGTGTGTAATTTGCTCCTTTATATTCCATTTTAAATAGGCTTATCGTGCATTTGAAGAATCATCCATATTCAGAGATTTGACATTTTTTTGTTGAAATTGTAGTTTTTTCCATGTAATAGGATGGTCATATGACACCATTTTATTAAGCAGAAGTGGTCTTGGCATCTGTCACAGCAATACAGGATTCAGCTAGCTTGAAACCATACATGAAAGGAACAATTATATAATTTAAAACTGTTATTACTAAACTAGAGGCAAAAAAAAAGTGGACAGATGTTATTTCTGTGTAAAATTCTTTTGTCTTATTTGAATATTTAATGTTTTAATATTTCAGCCTGATATCAATGTTTGACATTCAGGAGGTAATAGTTAAATATTTACTGAAATATTTAATAAAAATGGCATTTCTTTAGAATAGGCTGAAATACTATTTTTATACAAAAATCCTGCCTAATTGTAATTTTTAGAATTTTTGCATATTTATTTACTAGAAATATGCTGTGAAACACACATACACATGCACACAGAAATCTGGACAGTGAGCTTTTTAAAAAAAATAGTAAATCTGTGAAATATATAGGTACAAATAATTGAAATCTGACATTTTCTGACTTAAAGTCAGTAATAAAAATGTTTGGGATGGTCTAAATTTATGTTTTACTAATTTATATTTTCACACTTGCATTTGAACAGCAAAAGTTTTTGTAACAATAGCTAAGAGAATGGATGTGAAAAAGAGAAGGCTTGCCTTAGAAAGTGTGAGATTATTTGAAAATGCAGAATTATGTTGAATTTGACATGAAAAAATTGCTATAAAGTTAGAACATAGAAATTGAAAAGAGACTTGATATAAATGACAAGACGAGTTCAGAAAAAAATGTTGCATGGATAGAAAGACTAACTCAAATGCAGATTACAGATTTCTTTCTTTAGAAATGGGAAGAACATATTGATGCATATACATATAGCAAAGAGTGATTGCTGGAAAGGTTAAGGTAGAAGAATTTTCTCTCCCAGAAATTTAAATATGTTTTCCAAAGGAAATAGTGACAGCAAAGGTTTGGAAGGATTGTTAGACAGAAGGTAAGTGTGTCTTGAGAAGAGCTATCTTCGAGGAGGAAATATTTTAAACATCACACTCTTAGGTATGTAACTTAAAGTGTTGGTAAATACAAAAATGAGTTACATGTAATAGCAAAATTTCATATAATTGTTCATGAGATAGCAAAAGTAGAGAATATGGTGACTTGAATTCAGATTTAAAGGAAAGGAAAGGAAAAATCATAACTAGAAAAGATGAGAGGCAGAGATATATTCTTATAAATTTAGGTTAATGCTGAATGAAATATTGCTGATTTGGGGAAGCTGATGCTGGAGAATGTTCGGTCAGCAGTGCAAACAGTGCAAGAGAAGTAAGGAAGGTACAGGCTAAAACACCCCACTCAACCAGCCAGTCAGACGTTTGTGCTTGATGTGGGGTTTGTATTGTAATTAACAATATTGATTAGTAATTCTTAAATATATGTATATAAACTTCTTTAAACGTAACTTATTTTAAGAAGATTCTTTTTTCCTTATCCAACAGGGATATAGCTAGTGCAATAAAAGAACTTCTTGATACAGTGAATAATGTCTTCAAGAAATATCAATACCAGAACCGCAGGGTAAGTTTAGTAGAAGCCTAGACGTTGGTTTACACCTAGTTGTTTTATTGTATTGAAGACTAAGATGATGTGAACTAAGATGGTTTGATTATTGGGAATAGTTTTGTATCATTAACCATGGGGTTTGTCTTTATTTAAATATGTTGTTACATATGTTTAAGTAAACACTCCTAAAAATGCTCATCTGTAATATAATAAAGTCCATTCCATGTTCTGTGTAATCTCCTATCTTTGATGTTTTGGCTTTTGTGTTATTTCTCTTTTTTTATTTAGAATTTTTTTTTCTTATATTTGATGTCTGTAGGCACTTGAACACCAAAAGAAAGAATTTGTAAAGTACTCCAAAAGTTTCAGTGATACTCTGAAAACCTATTTTAAAGATGGCAAGTAAGTACTGTTATTTATCATCTTTCTCTTTTAAAATTGCATAAATTATATGGCTTACATGATAGTAAAACTATATAAATTAAACTCTTTTACTGAATTGTTAATACTCAAGCCAACTTCTAACTAAGGTAGACTGCTAAAAATAGAGTGAATGTTTGATTAGCCAGCCATGATTAGTCTAGAACAGTATTTGGCATACTTTTCTGAAAAAGGCTCAATAGCAGATATTTTGACTTGGGCTTGTTGCATCTGCTGGCTTTACTTCTGCTGTTGTGCAAAAAAGCAGCTATAAAATGATGGGGAAAGAAGTGGGCGTTATGGCCATATTCTAA
Source organism: Pteropus vampyrus (assembly GCF_000151845.1). Lineage (NCBI taxonomy): Eukaryota > Metazoa > Chordata > Mammalia > Chiroptera > Pteropodidae > Pteropus > Pteropus vampyrus. The sequence goes on along the minus strand of NW_011888793.1, from coordinate 10,522,566 downwards.
TAAAACTTTATAGACATTGAAATTTGAATTTTGTATAATTTTCAACTGCCATATAATATTCTTTTGATTTTATTATTTTTTGTTTTTTACCATTTAAAAATGTAAAAGTATTCGTAGCTTGCAGGTGACACAGAAACAAGGTGAGATTTGACTTACTAGCCTAAGTTGCCGACCCCTGAAGCAACCCCTCAAATTTGATTATCATCAAACTTACCTGCAGGTCTTGTTAAAACGCAAATTGCTTTTGGGTTCCACCCCCAGGGTCTCTTACTTTTTATGTCTAAGGTGAGCCCAAGAATTTTCATTTATTTAGAAGTTTCCAGATGATGCTGGTGCTATAGATCTGTTGTGAACTGCTACGCTGAAGTTAAAACACTAGTTCTCAATCCTATTTGCACATCAGGTTCTCACGGGTTAAGTTTTTTAAAATCTCAGTGCCGTGGTCTCACCTTCAGAGATTCTGATTCATTTGGCTTAGAGTGGGGCCAAAGTTTAGGTGTTTTGTAAAAGTGCTCCAGGTGATTTTAAAGTGCTGCAAAGGTTGTGATTCATTATCCTGGAAGGAGAGAGACTTTCACAGTTTTATTCTGTAGGACAGGTAGTATACTTAAAAGGTAAATTGGACATTATTTTTAAATATACATACAGTTGGCTGTAGAATACTCCAGAAACCAAGAAAATTTATGTGTCTTTTTACATATATATACATACACACACATATAACTTATAAGCTGATGCAGAGGCCTTGTCTTCTGTGGCGTCATACCTTATAGAGAATTCTTTCTATGTCAAGTACAATGTTAGGAATTTTGTTGACAAAACCATTTCTAACAGTGCTTAAAGTCATAAAAAATGAATAGTGCTTATCTCAACTTTAATTATCAGGGGCCTCTGACAGCCTATCCTACTACCATTGAAGTTTTAAGATCCCTATGTCCATGTCAAACTTATAATAACATTTTAAATAATATAATACATTAGAATGGTTTATTTTTTTAATGTTATTTTTAACAGTTCAAACACATTGACATATTTACATTTATATTATGAATTAAAGATACTGAGCTAAAGCATTAATGGTTTTGTGTTGTTCCATGCTACTATTCAGGATGTCTAGGAGAAATGTTCCTTGAGGACTTAGTTTAATAAGTTGGCAGGTGTGTTCCAAAGATAAAGATATTTGTTTTTCATTGATCTCCTCTGTGAAGCCCAAATAACCAAAAACACATTAAAAGAATAATTTACATGATGAGATCATTATTTCTGATTTTAATTAAGAACTATATGAAATAAACACATTGAAAGGCAGAAATTAATTTAAATTTAAAGCCTAATTTTCATTAATCTGGAATTATTTACTTTCACTTTTGTTTGCACATTTGAATCACTTGGGTTCAGTATTTAAAAATTCCAGTGCCTTGGACCCAATGTTATTTTTAACTGTTCAAACAGGCATATGGATTATCCAGGATTCCTGCAACTACATTTTCTCCATTCAGCAGCTTTTTAAAATTACAATTATTTGCGTGTGAATAATGTGCCATGAGTCTTGTACCTGTTTTCCCAAACTGAAAATTATTACTAGAGCCTGATCTTTGAGTTTATTTTTCAAAAGAGGGATAAATTTGCATTGATTTAACTAATTCTTCCTGATACATCTTTTTTGAGAAATGTCTAGGATGAAGATAAAATCTTTAGCTGTACTACTAAGCAACTGAAAATGCCACACAGTGGGACCAGGGTATCACCTCTATGCTCTGGTCACATGAAGATGGACTAATAGGAAATGTACAGCACAATGTAATTTTTAAACACATATTTTTATATATTGTCAATCTCAGAATGTTGAAACTACATGATCATTTTGTTTTAAAAGTAGCTTAGAATTCTCAAAAAAAAAAATTTTGAAAGAAGGTAAGAGATTGGCATGAAATATATTTGAAATAATTACCTTATTCTTAAATACTTATGATGCCTATTGGTGTATAGATTTTGACTGAGTATAATACTCTAACAGATTTTATTTTGGTAACTTCTATGAAACCACAGGTGGAGACTACATTTGAATCCTTTTGACCAGTTATTTGTTCGACCTATAAATGAGCCCTGATAGTTCAGGTGCCACCTATGCTTAGCAGCCCACCAACACCTAATTGCCAGCCACTAGGGGCCAGTAATTCCAAGATAGTTTCAAATGGTTGAGGACTGTTCAATTCCAATCTGTAATTAAAGTTATGATACTCAGTACTAACTTACATTTTTTTTCTAAATTGATTTTGTTGCTACTGTTAGTAGATGGCACGAAGCATAAATATTTTTAAAGGATGAATTTTGGTGATAAAAGTAATGCTTTTTTTTTTTTCTTTTTTCCAAACAGGGCAATAAATGTGTTCATAAGTGCCAACCGACTAATTCATCAAACCAACTTGATACTTCAGACCTTCAAAACTGTGGCCTGAAAGTTGTATATGTTGAGAGATGTACTTCTCAGTGGCAGTACTGAACTGCCTTTATCTGTAAATTTTAAAGTTTGACTGTATAAATTATCAGTCCCTCCTGCAGGGACCTAATCCAGGATGTTAAATGGGATTATTGCCATCTTACACCATATTTTTGTAAAATGTAGCTTAATCATAATCTCACACTGAAGATTTTGCATCACTTTTGCTATTATCATTCTTTTAAGAATTATAAGCCAAAAGAATTTACGCCTTAATGTGTCATTATGTAACATTCCTTAAAAGAATTGTAAATATTGGTGTTTGTTTCTGACATTTTAACTTGAAAGCGATATGCTGCAAGATAATGTATTTAACAATATTTGGTGGCAAATATTCAATAAATAGTTTACATCTGTTAAACATTTCTTTACTTGAAAAAAATGGATACATATATATGAATATATATAAAATCAGAAGACTAAGGCAACTTGGGGTAATGTCTAAAGAACTTCTAATGGGAGCGTATTAGCAATTTATCAGATAATAAAGCAGCAAGAATTTTTATTTTTTTTTGTCCTTAATCACTGGGCAAAACCTAGTCAATGGAAATATTTTTGCTAGTTATTATATGTGGGATATTGACTATTTTTCCAGCCTGTTTTGAGAAACATGTGGGAGAGATGGCAATTTATAGTGTCTTCACACTGTAATGCCTCTTTTTGAACTCTATGACAATGTAAAATTAAAACTTTCTGGTATGCTGGGCCCTAATAAACTTTGCACCTTTTTTCCAAAAATAGCCACAACTAATAGTAATTTGAAACTATACCAATGCATGAGTTTAAAATTGTCATGAGTGTTAATATTAGATACACTCTTTAAATACATGTAATTTTGTTTCACCGTAAAGAAGTTTTAAGGAAATTATGTATCAAGTATTCATGTTAAGTAATTTTATTTTTCAATTATGATAAAATAAAGGGAAAAATTAGAATTTGTTTATCTTTTATAAAGGTTTTAAACGTTCAACTAAATTTCTATTGGCAATATAAATTTTTTTGCTGTAATACAATCTAGTTACTTTTAAAACTTTTTTCTCCATTTTTAAAAATAGATTTTTAAAGAATTACTATCATTGGCAACATAAAATTGTCCTGGTAGATGTAAACAGGAAATATTTGGAAAGAAGCAAAAAGGCAATAGACAGTTGGATGAAATCTCATAATTTATGGACATTTTGCTGAATCGACTTTTTTTTCCTCTAAGATGCATCGCTGGTAAAACATAGAATTGGTGATCTTGATACTATTTATTTTTAACATAAACTTATTTTCTCTTGAAAGTAGATGGATGGTTATTTGCAAAATGGACTTATGAATATATGAAAAATGTAATTTTTTTTGAGCATCAGACTTTTCTGACATAGCCTGGTTACTATCTTTTCTCCTGTCGTTTTTACTTCCTTAACAGAACGCGTCATTTACCAGCTGTGCCCCAACTCAACTGTTTTTATAAAACTTCTGTCTTTTCACTTTGTTATCTAATATCCCTTGTTTCCATTTTTATGAAGTTTACCTCCAGAAAGGAGATATATTCTCAGGATAATTCAGTTTCTTATGTAACTCTAGTGGGGCTGAGTTTGTTCAGTGAGAAAAGGGCCTCTGTGGCCCCAGCCAATTCATCTCCAGAGAACAGAAAGCTGGCTTCCAAGGAAAGGAAAAAAAGAGACATTTTTGTGAAGCCCTGTTCTAGAAACATTTATTTAACTATCTGCCTTGCAGTTGAGGAAACTTGCTAAGAGAGCTACAAGCGCTGGTAACAGCTGGAGCTGAATTCAGCATTTGTCTCCAAACTCCATGTTCTTTCCACCGAACTGAACTTCATCCGTTGCTGAAAACGCACTGTGCTTAGAATACTAATTCCCTGGCCCACAAGGAAATCAGAAAAATTAGGATAATGTGATCTCTTTTTTTTTTTTAATAAATCTAAATTTTATTTATTTTAAAGGGTCATTTTTTTAGCTAGTGATCGTGGCTATCTTTTGGATGTTTAAAATGCCCCCTCACACTTTCTTTAAACAAAATGATATAATAGTAGATGATAGTTTCATGTGTTTTTTAATGATTGCATTTTAATAACCTTATTAGGCAAAACATGAGGTTAGCAGTCCCTCCTAATTGTTTTTTTAACTTTTTATGGAAATGATTTCAAATCTACAGAAAATTAGTAAGAATAAAAATAATACAAAGAACAACTATACAC
>NW_011888793.1:10514797-10516673 GCF_000151845.1 Pteropus vampyrus | reverse complement strand
AACAAAATGATAAAATAGTAGATGATAGTTTCATGTGTTTTTTAATGATTGCATTTTAATAACCTTATTAGGCAAAACATGAGGTTAGCAGTCCCACCTAATTGTTTTTTTAACTTTTTATGGAAATGATTTCAAATCTACAGAAAATTAGTTAGAATAAAAATAATACAAAGAACAACTATACACCTACTGTTGAGATTTTACCTTTTTTTTTTTTTATCATTTGCTTATTTACCCTCCTCAAAGTCTCTTTTACTCTGGATTATTTCTTTGGCTACCTTTGTCTTTTATGGCATTGATATGACATTTTTAAAGAACACGATTTTCTTCTTGCCTTTTTAATAGAATGTTCTTCATTTTGGGTTTCCTCATTAGATTGAGATTATGCATTTTTGGTCAGAGTACTACATTGGTGATACTGTGTCACCAGATAGCACATCTGGAGGCATACAGTGTCCTCCTCATTGGTGATGTTAATTGGTTATCGGGTCAGGATGTTGTTCACTTTCTCCAATGTGTAGTTACTATTATTTACCTTGCATCTAATAGGCAATCTGTGGGAGACTCTTAAGTCCATGCTAATGTCAGTGTTTTCCCCCAGGATTTAGTATCCATTCATGCTTCTTGCTTAAACAGTTTTTAAATTAGTATTTGCAAAATGGTGATTTTCCAACTCCAGCATTCCTTCCTTATGTACCAGTTGGCACTCAGCATTCTATAAGCAGGAACCTTCTTTTCTTCCTCATCCATATCTATCCACTGAATTTTTATATTAACCATTGTTTTGAACTCTTGGTTTTCTATTTTTTCAGTGGCTTATTATTCGTTACTTAACTTTGGCACTTGAATTGTCTTAGATTTCGCTAGTAGGAGCTCCTTCAATCTGACTCCTATATGCCCTTGTGGCATCCGCTTTTTTTTTTTTTTTTTTTAAGCACATTATCTTAAATAAAAGCTATTCCAGGATCTGGACTAAGCAGTTTCTCCAAGGAGCCCTGGAGAATGATAGATCTATAGACCTATAGACCTGGCTACTGGGTCTGTTCAGCAGACAGAAGTGGGAAATGTGCATGTGTATGCATACATATACACAAATGTACATATGCATATTACTTTTGATTTCAGAAATCATGAGTTCACCTTAATTCCTCCAGTTCTGGTCCATCATGATAGGGTTTTTTCTTGTCTTCTCCTTCCATATTTCTATGTCTCATCTTCCTCAGAATCCTGGCTCCCCAAGAAATCAGTTTTCACTTGTTCAGTCCTATAATACATCTAAAATAATTTTTCTTGATTTTGCCCCTATCACTAAAAAACACACTTAAAAGACTGCAAGATTATAGTTCTCTATCTGTACCCTGCTCAAGACAAGATATATAATTACATTCTATGTTCATAAATTACTTGGAATAATTTTTTTTCCCTCCACTGTGATTATGTGATTTGTGTGAAATAAATTGTGTTCATTTGTTTCAGTTTTCTTCAAAGTTTAAGCACCCCCCTTCCCATCCTTATTGATTTTATTTTTAAAATACAAAACATGAACATGCTTCTAAAAAACTTTACTAAAAGTATTCTTAGAGAAGTGTCACTCATATCTCTTCTGCTTCATCTCTCTCCAACCCTGACCCCTTGTAGTTATCCAACTTCACTGTTTTTGGGGCGTTTTCTCCCCATGTTTATTTTTATGAAGAAAAGTCATAAATTTGTTTTCTTACACAAAAGGGAGCATGCATGTAGGGAGACCAACCCTCCTGATTTACCTAGGACTGAGAACTTTTCTTGGGACATAGAACTTTTAGTGTTAAAAATGGGTGAGTCAGGCAAACTGGGAGGAGTTGGTCATTCTATATACACGCTCTTTAAGAAAAAAAAC
>NW_011888793.1:10490365-10513692 GCF_000151845.1 Pteropus vampyrus | reverse complement strand
TTTATTAGATATTGCCAAATTTTCTTTCCATAACAGTTGTGGCAATTCACATTCCACCAAGAATGTGAGACAATATGTTTCCCCAAAGCTTCACTAACAATATATTGTCAAGCGTTCAAGTTTTTGCCAATCCGATGAGTGAGAAATGGTCTCTCATTGTAGTTTTAATTTGCATTCCTCCTAGTATGAGTGAAGTTAAACATCTTTCATGTTTAAGGACCATTTTTATGACTTTTTTGTGACTTTCATTTTGCTTAACTTTATTAGCATGCAAACTTTTAGAATTTTTAGGTAGGCAAATTTATCAATTCCTCCATGAAACCATCTGGGCTTGGTGCTTTTTTTGCGGAGTAATTCCTTGATATCTTTATTTCTTTTATGCAAATTGGTTTTTTAAACTTTGTACAGGAGTCATTTTGCTAAACTATTTTTCTAAAAGTATTCAGATCATCTAGGTTTTCAGATGTAGTACCATTGAAGTGAGTGAAATAATCTTTTATGTTTTAAGCTTTTTTCTCTATCAATAGCTATTTCTCTAGTCTTATTTCTTTTCTGTGTATTTGCACTTTTTTGTCTTTTATTTTCTTTATTTAACTAGCAAATCCTTTGTGTTTTTTGTTCTTAAAGTATTTTACTCATTAATTTGATGTACTGTTTTTCTGTTCTCTACCTCTTTAAATTTTTAAAATTTTAATTTCTGCACTTGTATTTATTTTCTTCTTTGGGCTTTCATTTATTTTGCTTTGTTCTAGCTCTCAGTTGGGAATGTAGTTAATCTTCATTTTTTTATTATTATAGGTATTTAGTGCTCTGAAATTATCTCTGATCACTGCTTAGAATGTATTCCACAGATGTATTTATCATTTTCAGAAATACTCTAATTTTTGTTTGTATTTTCTATTTTGCCTGACAGTTAAGATTTTTTTATTTTAAAAAGATTTTTATTAATATATAGCTAACATATTATATTAGTTTCAGGTATATACTATAGTTATTCAATACTTGTATACCTGAAAGAAGTGAGAATTAAATTTATTAGAATATTGTTAATTTCCAAGTGGAAGAGGCTTTTTTATTGCATTATTAATTTCTGTTTTTATGTAATATGATTAGCAAGTGTTTTGTAATAACTTTATAGTACCCGCTAATGTTTTCTTTGTGCCCTAATATATGATCAGGTTTTTGCATATCTCTGTGGATGTTTCATCCATACTTGAGATCTGGTATTCTCTATTATTAGGATATAGTAGTCAATATATATCCAAAACATTTACCTGCTTGTTTAGTTCTTATATAATCCTTACTTTTTATTGTTGTTCATTAGACCTGTCTTATACTGTGTATTAGTGTCTATTAGTAGTGTGTTTCTGTTTCTCCTTGCTTCTTGTAGTATTTGTTTTTATTGATGGTTGCTGTGTTATTTGTTGAATAGATATTCATACTTGTTATATCCTAAATGAAATGTGGATGTTAACATTATAAAGTGTCCTTTTTGCCTATTTTAATGCTTTTTGAAGTTTGTCTTTTGACCTTAGGTTAAGCCCATTCACATTTATTGAGATGATTGTTTTATTTGAGCTTAATAATTTCTGTATACAATTACTGTATAACCTTTCTTTTTGGTGTGTCCTCTGTGCTTTTTTAAAAAGTTCCTTTTGGCATTTAGGAAGGTTTGTATTTTTATCCTTGTGGTTTTGTATTAATAGTTTATAGGATTACTAAACTTTTTTTTTTTTTTTAAACTTGTACTATCTGGTATGCCAGTTTTAAATCATGTCCTTTAACATCTTACCTAAATGAAAGTTTTTTTTTTTCTACATTTCCCCTTTTCTCTTCCCTCTCTCATTTTTAATTGCATTTTCTACTTTATCAAAACAAAGAATATTCACATATTATCCTTCTACCCCTGTTCCCACCATTGTTTCAGCCTAAACTCTGCAACTAAATATATGAACCTCTCATGATTAGATTACAGTTTTCTCAATCATCTAAATTGATTGAAACTCATCCTCTAGTAGCTTTAATACTACACATTTATTTATGGGTTCTGCATGTTCAATATTATTTTCCTATAATCTTGGTACTTTAAGGATATCTGGGTTGTATATATTGTTTTTGGTTTACATTTTCTTTCCTTAAGTTTCATGAAAATGTAGCTTCATTGTTGCTTTGTGTGTTCTTTTGAGCAGTCTGAAGTCAGTCTAATTCTCTTGCCTGTACATTTATCTTTTTGCCTAGAAACGCTGAGGATTTTTTTTTTTTAAATAATTTTCAGAGTCCAGTAGTTTTATTAGGATATATATCAGAGTTGATAATTCCAGGTCAATTTTCCTGGCACCTGACAGGTCCTTTATATATATAGATTCAGGTCTTTCTTTATTTCTGAAAACATTTCTAGGATTACAGTTTTAAGTATTAATTCTATTCCACAGCTTTTTGCCCTTCTGAGATATCAGGATGCATACGTTGAGCCCTGTTTTCCTGTCTTCTATTTTAACTACTTTCTCTATGACCTTTTTAACTTCTTGCTTTATTTCATTTTCATTCCTGTGGTGGTTTTTTCTTGCTTTTCTTTAAGGCTCTTTATTAAATGTTTATCCAAACCTTCTCTCAGACACCTTTGAATTTATTTTTATTTCTGATATAATTTCTTTTTTCTATTTTTTCCCCTGTATTTAGTCAACTCTCATTTCTCCCTGTGTTGGTGTGTTTCTGTTCTTAATTCTTGTACTTCTGATTTAGGCTAGTTTTTCATATACCTTATGCTGTTTGAGGATATTTTATTTATTGGGGATGTGCTGGTATGGTTTTTAGCTGCTTGGTGTTCTTAGAGGGAGAGGGATTTTCAGCAACAGAAATGACTTGTGTCGATATTGGGGAAAGAAAATGCCCAGTGTGCCTTGTCTTTTTTTAATTGCCGTCAGATACTTAATTTCCCCTTCTTATTTTCTTCTTTCCTTCTACTGCCTCATTCTTTGGATACAATGCTTCATCAAAGTTGCCTTTTCCAGTCCTGCCTCTTCTGTGTAACTAGTTCCATGAACTATGTACCAAGTACCCACCTGTGATCAGAATTTTAGCCTTTACTTTTGTACTTTCTAGCAGTGATTTTACCTTTGCTTTTTCTTAGTGCTCTGTTCTTTTCTACTCCTTTTCGCAGAATCTCTGAAACTTCCTCTTACTTGCTCTCCTCACTCACAGGTTTGCCAGAAGCAGGAGAGAAGTGGGAGCTCTGTTGGAATTTTTCTTCTCTGCTTACAGGTGATTTGCATGTTGCAGTGTTATTCACTGTCCTGATATCGAAGGCATGAATCATCTAAGGTTTAATTTACTCTCCTTGTTGAATTTATCATTTTATTTTGGAGGACATGAGGCATATTAAGAATCAGCTGCCATCATTCCCCAAACCAAGAATTTCCTTTTCCAGTTTCTGATATAGTTCTGCTGGTTTGTGAAATCCCAAATTCCTGAAACCTATGGATTAAAAGCCTGGGCCTTAGAGATGAATCATTACCCTGTGATCTTCCTTGGGATGACAGATGCAGGAGAAAGCGGTTGACCCAGTTCCTGCTGTCCCCTTCTGTACGCAGCCCTGGTTAGGAAATATGCTCCATGCCTCTTTTCCCTGGTTCTTGGTATTCTTGCTTGGAGGTTACCTTGGGATAAAATTGTCTGTTCTGAGAGAGTTCTAAATGGCATACTCATTTAGAACTTGGCTAAAATGGAATACTCATGGAATTTGAATTAAGAAATAATGTGTCTATTAAATCTGGTGATTATTTCCAGTCAGTCAATGAGCTATGCAAACCAACCGTGAAAAATGATAATATGAATTTTGAGTTAAACCCAGTGTTATTAATGATGGCTAAACCCGCTTGTATTAGTCTACACCAGCTGCCATAACAAAATAACATAGACTGCGTGGCTTAAACAACAAACATTTATTTTCTCACAGGTCTGTAGGCTGGAGGTCTGAGGTCAGGGTGCCAGCATGCTCAGATTTGGGCAAAGGCTCTCTTCCTGGCTTGTAGGTGGCCCACCTTCTCACTGTGTCCTCGTGTGTGTGTGGAGGCCACAAGCGGGAGGTATGGGATGACAGAGCAGGAGATGGGGGATGAATGAGCCGTAAGCTTTCTAGGGTCTCTTATAAGACTGCTAATTGCATCATGAAGGTCCCACACTCATGACCTCATGCAAACTTAAATGACCTCCAAAAAGTCTAATCTGCAAATGTCACACTGGGTCTTGAGCCTTTAACATGAAATTTGGGGAACACAGTTCAAGAAATTGCCTTCTTAGAGTTTGGAATTCAGGACTTATTGGGCAATTAAAATCTGATAGCAATAGTTGAAAGAATAGTGTTCTTGAAAATGACAAAACTAAGTTGTCTTGTTGATATTATCATGATAAAGTGGAAATGAGGGCCACAAAGAATTGAGAAAGTGCAGGAGATGTCAGCCGAAGGGAATGGCGAGTGCTTATTAATGAACTGCTCTGTAGCAGGCGTCATGCCACAAAAGAAAACATTTACTAGTTGTTCCTGAAAATAATCCAGAAAAAAAGAATACACACCAACTCAGATATAAGGATATAGAGAGTGGAAATTATTTCCCTTAAATATATCTTTGGCTGAGACAGCTATTCTACCTCTTACTAGCTGTGCGACCTCATATAAATATAACTTCCTGAAATTCAGTTTTCTCATCTGTAAAATTATGGGGCATATAAGAGGTCCCCCCAAAACAATTTTAGTCCCCTCATCCCTTTTACTGTCTTTTAAAAAGACCTCCCTCACTGTATTTTGCCCATGGCTTCCTCTCTGCTTTCTTCCCTCCAGGAGATGGGTTGGAAGATGGGCAGTAGAACTTTATATTAGTCAGGGATCTCCAGAGAAACAGATTCAATAGGAGATAATAGCCTTTATATATAATTAAATACACACGCGCGCGCGCACACACACGCACGCGCGCGCGCACACACACACGCACACACACTATCCCCAATTTAAGAATGGTTCAATTTAGAATTTTTCAAATTTTTGATGGTGTGAGGGTGGTATGTTTGAATTTGTATTTGATATTTTCCAGGGCTAATGATATGCAATACAATACTGTCCTGATGCTGGGCAGCAGCAGCAAGCCACAGCTCCTAGTCAGCCCTGCGATCTTGAGAGTAAACAACCTATACTCTACAGTGTGTTCATTGTGCTAGATGGTTTTGCCTACCTGTGTTCTGAGCACATTTAAGGTAGGCTCAGTAAGCTATAACTTCAGCAGATTAGGTGTATTAAATGAGTTTTTGATTTATAATATTTTCAACTTAAAAATGGATTTATTAGGACTTAACCTCATCATAAGTCAAGGAGCATCTGTATAGACATGAGAGACAGAGCGAGAGAGAGATTGATTTTAATATAAAGAATTGGTTTGTGATTATGGAGGCTGGCAAGTCCCAAGATCTACAAGGTGAATTGGTAAGATGGAGACCCAGGAGAGACAGTAGAAGATAGCTGATAGTGCACTTGCAATCTAAGGGCAGGAAAAAAGTTAATATCTCCATTCAAGGAACATCAGGCAAGAAAGAATTCTCTTTTACCCAAGGAAGGGTCAACCTTTTTGTTCCAGTCAGGCCTTCAACTGATTGTATGAGGCCCACCCAAGTCTTAGAATCAATCTACTTTACTCAGTCTACTCGTTTAAATGTTAATCTCATCCAAAAATTACTCACAAAGAAACACTCAGAATAATATTTGACCAATTATCTGGGTACTGCTTCACCCAGTCAAGTTGACACATAAAACTAACCATCACAGACCGCAAGGAATGAGTCTCAGATCTATTGGTAAGGCTTGTGAAGGAAAAAGAGAAGAGAACAAGCTAGAAGAATGGACAAAACATCTGAATTTAGAATTCATAAGTGAAATATTCCATTGTCTTTGAAATATGACTGTGATATAACTAATGAGGTCAATCATTACAGAAATGGGTTCTAAATATAAATTGACTTTAATTTTAAAAAATTTATTTTTCAATTACAGTTGACATTCAAGTTTTATTAGTTTCAGGTATACAGCATAGTGGTTAGACATTTGTATAATTTATGAAGCGATACCCCAATTAGTCTAATATCCACCTGGCACTATACACAGTTATTACAATATTGACTATGTTCCCTATGTGGTACTTTAAATCCCCATGACTATTTCGTATCTGCCAATTTGTATTTAATCCCTTCACTTTTTTCACCCAGCCCTTCAACCCCTCTCCCATTTGGCAACTATCAAAATGTTCTTTGTATTTATGAGTTTGTTTTGGTTTTGTTCATTTGTTTTTCAGATTCCACAAAGAAGGGAAATCACATGGTATTTGTGTTTCTCTGTAAAATGACCTTAATTTTTGTATTTGACAAATCAATGACGTATTTTGGACCTCCTCACCTCCCCCATAAAACCCAAATAACAGCTTACAACAAGCGAGCCTAAAGAAAGATGAAGTACAGTTCATTTTAGATGGAAATAAACCGGACTAGTAACTGATATTTGTTATTTTATCGACAGTACAATGTTACAGAATGCCATCCTCGTCCTAAAACGTACATAGAAAAATATTCAGAGACCAGAAGAGGAAGGGAAGCATATTATCTGGTCAAGCAGCCAGCACAATGTTTAACACTTAGTAAGCACTTCACAAATATTGAAGAAATGACCCTTCAGACTATTTTTGCTTCATTAATGTCAAATGTGTATTAAGTGTAGAAAAATCTGTAGAGAAGATTAAGAGATGATTAAAGGTGTTAGATGAAGAGGGTTTTTTTGTTTCTTGCAGAATATAAAATAGAAAGGGAAGACAATGCTAAGAAAAAATATTGAACCTTCAGATAGCTTAAGGAAGATCTAAGATAGATGGCCTCACTTGTTAAAATTAATACTAAAGAAAGGAGGGATGAGTCCCTTGAAAAATATATAAGGATGTGAAAATGAATTTGGATACCATGCCTTTAAGCTACCAGGAAAGAAATTGGAGGAAGAAGGGAAATGTCCTAGAAGAGAGTTCTAAATAACATTACCTTATAAATGTTCCAAATGTTTCACATGGCGTGAAATGATTAAGATACTTGTTATTGTTTTGTAAAGACGCTGAATAAGAGCAAACAGTGCTTCAGAAAAGATGTCTCTTCACCTGGGCACATTGCCTGAAAAGCTACAAATTATCAATAAGATGTTATTCTAAATGAAATTAGAAAAGGAAGACATTACATAGATTACATTCCAAATGAGTTAAGATTTTTGTAAGAGAGAAATGGCTGTATACTTGTCTATTTCATATAATATTTATGCATTTTTCTTTTCTACTGAGCTTTTTCCAAAAATCATTTTAGAGAGTTTTTATGATTTCGACAGTTTGACATTTATATTCCAAGCAAAAGTGCTAAACTTTTTCAAGCACGTGTTACTAAGGTCTTTGAGAAAATAAACTCAGTCATTTGATACCACTGCAGGGAAATAGTCATCTTTCTAAATAGCATCGCTATTCGCACACGTATTTAATATCTCATTTTATTCTATAATTATCCTACAGTGTCTGGTTTTGTGAGTATGTTATAGGAAGTTACTCTCTGCATAGCAGTATACGCACTAACATATTTCTTTTCTCTCCCCATATTTGGATGGTATTCACAAGCATTAGATGAGCTACCTTGGTTTTTTCCAGGCTCCCTCTCTGAAGGAAACTGCTCCAACCATGATTGTTGTTGAAAGGGACCTTGGCTATTTCTATGTGATCCTTCCTAGCTACACTGATTGGAACAAGGTGAAACCTTATCCAAGGGCAAAAATTGCTGGCTGGTGGCCTTTGAGGTAGCCAGTCCATGATATGGCTCTGCTCAATCATGATGAGCCAGGCCACTTCAGATTCTTGCTCCAAATTCAAAATTGGGTAATTTTAAAGATTGGTTGGCAGTGGGAGAGGAAGCTGAAAGAATACAATGAAGCTACAAAGCAGAAGGAGCACTCATACACGTAATATTAGGAGAAAGCAGAAGCTGCGGATAAGGATGAGGTGGAAAAAATCAGAGGGTAAATTGTCAGTTTGCAGTGAAAAAGTAGTATAGAAACACAAAAAGAGACAGCTGGAGAGTTTCTCAAGTTACATTTAGGTTAAAATCCAATTGACTGCTGTTGAGATAAAATAGTCCAATTCCCAGCCCTGGCTGGGCTCCAGAATGACTTTCCAGTACTTTCCAATACTGCATCAAACTCAGCAGTACTATAATTCCTTATTTTTCCAGGAGTGCCTAATTCCCCCACTCCACCTTGCCTCTCCCCTCCCTCCCCCTCTCTCCCTCTCTTTTAATAACATTATATAACAAATTCTTATTATTTGGCTATCTGACTGAGCATTTTTTTTTATAACCAAATTAGTCTAACATACATTGCCTAATGGTAGTTTAGGGATAGCTCTATTTGTGGAGCATTGATATTTAGATACTTGTTTCTTTCCCTAATGCCAAAATACTACATTTATCCTCTTAATTTACTCATTTTCCTCACTATATTTCCCTTCTTCCTGTTATTTTATTTTATTTTTTCTGATAATTTACCACGAATTTGAAGGGGAAGAAAAAGGAGGTAGAGAGTGTAATTATGCATTGCTTTTCTTTCTGCTGGTTTACAGTTATTTACTATAGAAATTCCCTGGCCAATCAAAATTTCCTTAAAATTTAGAAAAGAATGATCCCTAAAATTCTACCTATCACTAACTACTAAAAGCCAGCCAGATTTTTTTCTTGTTTATTTGATTTTCACTTTTTCTTTCCTACTTAAAAGAGAAAAACATACCCACAGATACTTCCCAAGTAACAGAAAAATCACAAAGGTACTACAATCCTTACCTGTTCCTTTCCCTCCATATGTTCAAAATACAAAAAGCACAGAAACACAAGACGGTGATTTCACAGGTATCTTTTCTATGATAAGTGGTCAGAATGCTGATCTGCACTGATCCTCACCCCTGCATCTTGATCACCCTCCTTCTTCCCTTCCCTCTATCTTTCCCAAATACAAAACCCTGAAGAAAACACTCCAACATGTACAGCTAGTTCTTGCCTGGGCACCCCACTTAGCTGGGTCCAACGACTCTAAAACTGCATTTATAGCTTAATCTCATATTTTACAACAAGACAAATGTTTTCTTCCTAATTGTATCTGTTAGGAAGTATTAGGTTGCAGATAATAAAACTCTAATGTTTAAATAAATAGGAATTTTTTTTACATAAGAAGTCTAGAAAAAGGCAGTTGCATCGACTTTCTGAGATTTTTGTAGTCATCCCCTCAGCTACTCCAGTCATCATGTCCACGTTCAGGGCAGGATAAAGGGAGCACCCTTCCTACTATATCATATAAAAAAAAAGCCTTCCTAGAGCCCCCAGTATTCTTGCACTTATGATTTTATTGGCAAGAATTATGTCATTGTGTCTCATGCCCGTTTCCACCTGTAAGGGAATCTGAGAAAAGCAGATCGTCTTGCCTGGTTTTGGACATGACGTTCTGCATGAGATGAGGTTTTTGTTAGCAAGGAAGAGGCAGAGAAGAGATGTGGACAGGAAACCCAAACTGCTTGCAAGATGGCTAGAAAGAAAAGGTTAACGGTTGGTTCAGTAGCCTTTTCAAGCGTCAGATATACATGGTGTTTGACCTTTCATAGAATTGCCCTTGACATATAAACTCTAAGAATTATAAGATTATAATACTGGACCTAAGGAAATTAGAATCCAACCAAGGACTGTAACAGTCCAAGCACCTGTGCTTCCCCGTCACAAATGATTCTATAGAAATGAATAACTGCTATTATGAGATGCAGGCTGCCCTGGAGAGGCCACAGTCATGGGCACGTAGTTGGGAGGAGGAGTGCTATGTGACTCCCAGACATAAAAGCTGAAGTGACCATAGAGCCGGTGGCTTCTGTGAGTGAGATTCTCCTACCTAGATGAGAACCACTAAGAATCAGAGATCTTCCATAAATGTACTTCTTATCATGTCATATCCTCTGCTTAAAAATTTTCATAGCTTCAATGCCCTCAGCTTGCACACCTGGCTCTTCAACATGGCTGTCATGATCTAGACCAGTTTACTTCTCCAGCCGGACTCCCACCCCTTTTTCCCAGCCCTCTTTTTCTATGCTGCATGAGCCATCCTGACTAAACTTTTATCTCCAGGCACTCGGTCACCTCCAGACCTTTGACATACTGTTTCCTCTGCTTAAACCCTCTTCCTAATCTGTATCTGTCAAACACCTAATCACCATTTGGGTGCCATCATAGCTATGAATTCTTTCGATCACATCTTTCCTGATCTCCCAGCTCTAGGTTAGAAGCCCCTGTATGTTCTTCCTTGAATCTTCCTCTTATAGCACTGCTCTTATAGCACTGTATAGTAATCTTCTGCTTATTTGTTTATCTCACCCTACTAGATCATAAGCTTCCTGAGAGTAAGGGCCCATCTGGCTTTGTCACTTTATATCACCAGTGCCTAACACTGCACTTGGTCCATAGTATCAATCAATGTATGGAAAAATGAATGAAAGAATGAGTAAACAAATACATTTAAATCATGTTATTTTTGAGAAAATCCATTTGCCATAATCAAGTACCCAAATCCCCACTGGTAATCCAACAAGAGAAGCAGGTAGTATAGGGCTCAGCGTGTGGCAGGTGTACAGGTACTTGACTGACAGATCCATTAGTTGATCATATAATGATTTCATTCATCATCATTAAAAAATTACTTATAATGTCCCCATTTATGTCCTGGGTACTACAAGTATGAATGCAATATTACCTGGCACACAGCATCTTTTCTTTTTCTAGGGAGTTCACAGCATTATTATACTTTCCCCTCCCCTCTTTTTAAAATTAGGTACTGAAATGGAATGTAAAGATCATGTGATTTAATTTTTTAATTTTACAGATGAAGATTCTGAAACCAGAGAAGCTGAATAACTTCCCCCAAGGTCATACAGCTGGTGTTCTCATAGATTTGTATCATTTTCCCCTTAGTTGAAAACCTGACTCACTTCCCTAAATTTAGCATCCCACTTAGTTAATTTCTGAGCCAGACCCATTTCCACAGCTATGTTTTCGCAGTAGGTGGATGAGCTCTTTTTTGTGAGCTGACTGCCCCCGCCCCCAGACACACATCTGTAGTGGACATGAACACAGTAATCAGCTCTCCTACCATGTTCATAACTTCCCACCTCATTCGAGGGTGCATTTTAAAAGCTTGCCTTTAAAGGACCTCATGTTTTCTCAGACATTGGCAAAAATTAATCTCGAAAATTACAAAACCAAAATACGTTGAGTAAATTAAGATCCATTTTTTCTGACAGCATTTGGTCTAGGCAATGATTGCAAAAGCTCCATCTGCATTTTGTAAGATGCCTTCTCTATGAGTACTTGCAATAACTTGATTTAGGAGTGTACTTCTGATATTAATTTGACTATTGCTGCTCCTGCCACAGAGAAATAGAGGCTCTTGGTCTTTACAACTTTTCATCAGAGTGCCGTGTTCAGGAGCACTATGTTCTGTGAAAAATATTTATTGTGGCAGTGTTCTCTCTCAAGATCACAGTTTTCAATCTTTTAAAGTACATTTGTCTCAGAACTTTGATTTTTACAAGTTTTGAATTTCCTTTTATTGCCTTTATTTTTTAAAAAATTTTTTGCTCTCCTAGGTAGAATTTCTTAAACAAAGGTGAAATGGCAGCATTTTCCACAGGAGTGTGGATTTTTCTGATTGTGTTTGTGTGTGTGTGTGTGATAAGTAGATCAGCCCGAGGGTTGGAGGAGTATGAAACATATATTTATATATTTGATGCCAATTCATTCCTCTTTCTGTGACCTCCTTTTTATCTATTAAAACATTCATTGAATAAACATTTATTTGGTGCCTACAATATGCCAAGCACTGTCCTAGGTTCTTAATATTATAATAAGTATATTATTGTATTATAATAATTGTATTTATATTTCACATTAGTTTAATAATACTAATAAACATTAATAATATACATTTCTATACATAAAATTTCTCATATATCTGTATAACCAACAATATTAGTTTCCAAAGGTGCCATAACAAAGCACAATAAACCAAGTGGCTTAAACAACAAAATTTATTATCTCACAGTTCTGGAGGCTAGAAGTATGTGATCAGTATGACAGCAAGCACGTTCCCTCTGAAGTCACTAGAGAAGGATTTGTTCCAGGTCTCACTAGTAGCTTCTTGTAGTTCCTTGGCATAATTCCAGTTTTCACGTGGCATTCTGTGTATGTGTGCATTTATGTATACATTTCCCGTTTTTAGAAGGGCATAGTCCTATTGGATTAGGGGCCCGCCCTACTCAAGTCTGACTTTATCTTAGCTAATTACCTCTGCAATAACCCTGTTCCAAATAAGGTCATATTCTGAGGTACCAGGGGTTAGAACTTCAATACAGGAGTTTGAGGATACAATTCAAGCCTTAACACTAAGTTCAATGTCACCTCTTCCAAAGCCATCTCTGCTCCATCCACCATGCTCTCTCAGCAATATTTAAGCAATCTCTTCCTTAACTGAACCCACACAGTACTTCACTGATAATATTTTTTACCTATATGATTCATTTTTTAGATTTTATGCCCCTTGCTGTTACGACTCATGACTGATAATCACTGGTATCACAAGGATGATGCCCTACATATATTAAGTCACATAAAAATATTATAAAATGAATCAATGAACCAACCAACAAATATTTGCATAGCCCATTCTGGTTAGCAAATGTTTCGCATGCGTGATCTCATTTGAACATCAAAGCAGATGTTTAAAGTGGGCGTGTGGGAATTATCATCTCCACGTATGACTATGAAACCCAAAGAAGGTAAATGTCCAGAGTTGTTTAGGTATGGTAGGGACCAAATTCAAATCCAGATTTCCTGATTCTGAACTTAGAGCCTTTGTTACACTGTATTTTTTCCCTTCTGGAGAAATTTTTACCTCCAAATCACACCTTTGCAGTTAGTGATTAGTGCTCACCCAAAGCACTATGTCTACCCACACTCCTCCCTTGCTCATTAGGCAACTTGTCTAAGAAGCTCCCAACAATACCCTCTTACACATCTCTGTTTCTATCTTTATTAGTGTGTGCGTGTGTGTGTGTGTGTGTATGTGTGTGTAACCTTCCCTTCAGACGAAGCTATTGAATTAAAATGGAATTAAAATCTATTGAATTAAAATCTACTTCTCTTCTAGAATAGAGGTTTTAATGCTTTATAAACAAAATATCCGATTCTGGGGAACTGGACATTCAGACTGTCTAAGATAGTCATTTTTTGACAGATAGTGGTTACACTGTTTTGATTTTGGGAAAGAACCATTTCTGATATTATTAAAACTAGATTCAGACAGTGCCAAACAGACCAGGTCTTCTTAGAGAAGACTTACGTAGTTGCCATTAGCTCTATATATACGGCAGATAAATTTTTTTTCAAAGTGTTAAAAACCATATATACACATGCATTGTATTTGATAACTGCCCTTGAAAATATTGATATGGCATCGATCTCTCTGGGATGGATTTAGACTAAATTTCCTAGAAGCAGTAGAAATGGATTATAGAATCTTGGCTTCAATATGAAGTGTCATGATGCGGATAATTTTGCATCGTTCTATTTTACAATTACAATATTCCAATCCCTCTGTGAACTCCGACCTGATCTCCCAGAGTTTAGAAGGAATTTGCCTTCCTCTGACTGTTTACTAATATTAATGCTAATTCATGTGCATAATGTTTTCACAATTTACAGACAGCTTTCACTGTGTTGTCTCATTTTAACCTTAAAACCATTCTAGGAGATAAACAATATTACTATCTTCATTTTGAGAAATGAGTCAACTTGCCCAAGATTATAGGGTTGAAAATGATCTAAGACTCAAACCTCGTGTTCTGACTCCAAATTCGAAGCTCCTTTGACTCTGTTACCTAGGATATGCTTTCTTGTTTCATCCCTTTACTTACACCTCAGTTGCAAAACTGGATTAAAATGTACTATGGTGTTTAGCAGATTACTCTGCACAGGGTTTTACATTATGGAGTACATAGAAGATACTGAGTTTTTAATTCCAGCTTTGCTGCTTTACTGGGTGATCTTGGACAAATTATTTAATCTTTCTAAGCCTCAGTTTCTTCATCTATAAAATGGTGACCATAATAGTGCCCACATCATAGGATTTCAAAGAAAATTAAATGAAAAAAAAAATTGGTATAAAATCTCAGCAGAAACCACAGCATGACATTATTATATTATACAATATACAAGTTGTATGAAGTTAAGCAAGGTACTTAATCTTGTTTAGTTCCATCATTAGTAAAAAATAAACAAACAAATAAATAAATAAAGACAATATTAAGTATCTTGCAGGGGTGTCATGAGGTTTGATAAAATTTATGAACGTGCCTAACATAGTGTTTGGCACATATTAGGAACTCAATAATAGTTAATTTCCAACCTACCTGCTTTCTTTTTCTCTTCCCAGAGGAAATCAATAAATGTTTACTGGATTTTCAGTGACTTCTTTCATGCAACGATTTTATGACTGCTTTTTAGTGCTTCTATACATGGATGCAAGTGTTCGATATCAAGGTGACTTTGACAAACTGTTCTAAAGCTCCAAGGAGAATAAAATGCAGTGTTCTCTCAGAGAGGCAACATAAAGGAATTCGGTAACCTAGTTCAAAGTAATTGCCCAGAAAGTGGCTCCCTAGTGAAAGCCCCACTGACAAACAGCAAGCCCACCTCTGACTTGAAAAATGGAATATTGGATTTCAAAGAGAAAGATTTGTTAAAGAAAAGAGGGCCCTCAACTGTTGGGAAGACCCATCTCGTTTGCATTAAAAGACTGACCTTGAGATGTTTTCAAGCACTGATTCTCAATATTCAGTTCAGTGGATCCTATGTATCTACTGATAAAATCATGGTGAACTTTTTCAAAAGAGTAGAATTGCTTAAGTCAATAATTAGGATTTTCTCAATTTTATATTCAACTTCCATATATTTTTTAAATTTGGCTACCACTGCTTGCTTAGACTAGAACTTAAAAGAACAATGATATGTAATTTATTGCAGAATTATACTTTTAGTTATTTTAGGATCTCATTATTTCATGAATTCTCAGTGTTCAAATACTTGAACAGTAAGAAATGCGTTATGAAAGTAGTTTTGTTGCTTTGGGTATTGTTCAGCAGATCAGAATAAGGCAAACATGTTGCCTAAGAGTTAACAGGGGACCTACTTTCTCAAAAGACAGGGTCGATTTAAAACCAATGTGTACTATTATACTTGTCTGAGCAACAATGGACATAGAGCTATATCTCATTCCTCTTTGCTTCTCTGTGCCTAGAGCAATGCCTGGGACAGAGTTAGGCCTCGGCACATGTTTGCATCTTTATAGAATTGTATGTATGAACAAAAATAAAAGCTTTGATTTGAGAGTGCTTTAATAGCTTATTGAAAGTGCCTTGAAGATGCAATCTTGAATTTTATTTCCCTCATTTTCTTTTTCCATGGAATTGTCTCCATTTCTGATTCAGTGTCACCTATTCCTAGGCCCCTGCCCTACAAACTCAAATCAATAGGTAAATTTCACTTTCCACCCATCTTATTTTACAAATGAGCACACATTGCTCTATATTGTATAGTTTATGCACAGCTCTGTGTTGGGCAGTGCAAGCTGTAGGCATCAGTGAGGTATCATCCTTGTTCTTAGGGAGTTAGTATTGTGGGGGAGGGGGCAGAGATACACAGGCAACTAATTATATTGCAAGGCAGAAAAAATGTTGTAGTTAAAGTACAAACAAAATGCTGTGGTTGCAGAGTGGAAAGAGTAATTAATTCCAACTGGGAGGATCAGGGACAGGGAAGGAAAGAAACTAATATTTATTGAGGGTTTAAAAGAGGCCAAAGGCGGGGCTGGTGCTTTCTTTCCCTCAGGCTCTGGGAGGAGGCTGTGCTGAAACTGAGCCCTGGTACGTTTGCCCATAGGGTCCACGCTGGGGTGTCAATGTTCAAGAAGCAAGGAGACCGTGGGAAGCCACCCTTCTGCTGGTCCCAAGAGGCTGGGACCAGGAGGAGAAGCAGTTTCAACCTGAGATAGTTTGGTGGGAAATGGGGTTGGGAAGGGAAACTGATTTCAGCTAAGGTGAGGAAGTGGAGAGAGAATTCTAGGCAAAGATTAAGTATGTTAATAAGAATAGGCTTCAGTGTGAGGGGAGGGCAAAAAAGGGAAGGGGAATTAGAGGAAAGACAAACTCCACATTTATGTTGGTGGATACAAATTACGGAGAGGAAGAGAGCAGGGATTGGGAGTGGGCTGGGGAGTTGTGATAAGGGCACATAAGGGAGTTTGTTCAGTGGCAAGAATGAGTCAGTCCAAGGTTCCAAAGGAAGCAGAGGCCAGTGGATGTACCAGCTTGCTTTGTCCACTTGGGTGCTTCGCGCTCCACTAGGCTAGTGAGGGTCAGCTGATCCCTACAGGAGAAGGGAGCAAGTATTGGTTAGTTTGTTAGGTTTCTCTCCCAATGAAACCATCCATTCCTTGAGAGCACAGACTGTCTTCACCATTCCCCAAAAAGCCTAGTGCTGGAGTGGGCATGTGGCAGGATTTTCACAAAATCATAATTGCTTCAGGGCAAGCAAGAAGATAAATTTCAGCAGAGTCAAAAGGCTAGTTATGGATTTTACAGTGCTGTGGAAGTTTAACCTGAAAATTAACCACACAGTTACAAAGAAGGTTAAAGCCATTTATGACTCCATGATCAAGAATTATTTCTAATGCTGTAATTTTACAGAAAGAAAACGGTGTCAATTGATTAACTTCTATAGTAATTTGTTAGCTGCTCATTATATTTTCCTGTTTTGACTAATGAAAACGTTTAGAGCTGCATCTTTATGAAGGCTAAGTAGGCCAGGGAGTTTGCCTTAGAATAATTAGAGAATTTTGCATTGTCAGCCAGTGGGATACCTACTTCTGGTGTAGCTTCATAGAACATTTTTTTTTTTTCTATTCTCTCTTCCTTCCCTCATTAGTGTCTGTTATGGAACAAAGCCCAACTCTCTAGAATGCCACTATAAAACATTCTGCAAACATTTATGGAACTGATTCAACTGATCTAAACTATTATTAATTTACAAGTTAGAATGGCAAGAAGACAAATTTTATTCCGATGTGGGATAACTTAGGGAAATTTATAATATTAGGGCTTTAAAATGTTTTCTTAACTTACAAGAAGGGCTAAACCAGAAAAGAAAATTTATGGTAAACATGCCTCCTCCGTCTTTCTGTACTCATGGTGCACATCTATAATCTATAATGCCACTCTCTTCCTCTGAACCTAGATATGACTTCAGCATCCTTCTTAACACAGCACTGTAAACAGCAAAAGGTTGAGATTGGCATGAAAGATGAACTAGACAGGTAATTGCTCCTAAAAGACTTTAGAGCCCCAGGGGTAGATACCAGGTGTAATTTAGGACTTGACATAGAGTAGGTTCTTAATAAATGGTTTTTGGAATGAATGATAGATAGAGAGATAGATGAATTAATGGATGCATGAGTGAAATTTCATTTTTTTTTTCTAAAAGTAATATGGGAATGCCTGTAGGATGCTTCCTTCTCTGTGTTGTAGGAAATGCATTGTGTATCATTATGTACCTTGCAAACACCAGCTCTTAGAATGATAAAGTGGAAAGACATACCATAAAGGATATCTAGTGAATTTCTTAGAGAATATCTAGTGACAGGTTTTTAGTTTTACAGATATGAGAATAAGGTACAGACAGGGCATCCATCTGGAGTGCAGGCTCCGAGCTTGGGAGCCACTCTGCCTTATTTCACATCTTGTTAACTGTGTGGCCTTTGGCGTTTACTTTGTCTTTTCATCTGTAAAATAGGGATAGTGATCTTGTCTGCCTTGTAGGGTTGTTGTGAAGCTTAAACAAGATAAGGAATGCAAGGTGTTTACTATGTGCCTGGTACATGGTAAATACTAAAAAATGTGATAACTTTTCTTCTTTTTCCCTCCTTTTTATTGGTAGTAGCTGAATCAGTACTGGTTCTGTTGGTAGTTTTATCATAAGGTTTATCATATTATGTTTTGCTGTGTTTTCCCCCATATTTTCAATGAATTGAAACCTTTTAAAAGCCATCTCCATTTTAAATACACAGAAATTGACAAAGAGAATATAATTCTTATTAAATAAGAAAAAGACATTTCCTATGTGGAAAACATAAAATTCCTGAATTTCATGCTCTTTTCTTTGGCTAATCATATCATTGCATTATACATAAATGCTCCAAAAAATATACATGTTCATAAAAGTTATCTTTAAATGATATAGTAATAAAATTTAATTTAAAAATGAGAGTCCTGAGTTGTCCTTTAAGAAAAAATCTCAACATTTATATTATATATTCAGACTGTTGGGTCAGTCATTAGTGGGTGGGTCTGAGTGGGGGTGGAGAGAGGAAAGTTGTAATTGGCTTTATGTTGGTTGCCAGGAAACATGCAAAAGCAGCAAGAACAGAGGAAACAAACAACTCCCATTGCTGGGAAGGTGGCCTTCAGAGGGGTGTACTTCACTGAAATGGAAACCTTGCTGCTGTATCATCTAATGTCTCCAGACCAGAAAATGGACTTTGAAACCACATGTTAATAGAGGCAAGGTTAACCAAAGAGCTTTTGAGAAGTTGCTTTTCTAATGCATTTAAAATGAGGATTAGACGCTGCACTCTGTGTCAGTTGCTATAAACAAGGGGGAAACTTTATACATTTTAATCAAGCCGGGTTCAACAGAGTATAAGAAGGGGGTGTTTTAAAATGATTCAACTGTGGTCTTTGAAAATAAACTGTGGAGTTAAGGAAATGTGGGGGTCGAGGGCTTTCATTCCCTCTCCCTTAAACATTTTGACTTCTTATTGTGTACCTTGACATGTACTTTTATCTTGTAATTCTGTTTCTAAATTATGTTTCTTTTCAAAGGCACCTGTTTACGAAAAAAAAAAAAAGTATATTGTTGAAGGCAGTTGAAAAGAGGCGAAACCATTATGAGTTCTCCGAGCCACTCACTTGCGTTGGACAAGGGGTCACAACCTGGGCCAGACAGAACAGAAGAAGACCACGGCTCATGCCTGCTTGAAAACCAGCTCAGTGTGGGCGACTTCGTCAAAATACAGAGGGCCTTTGAGGTAAGCATTAATCTTATTTACTGAAGACTTTGAGTTTCTCATGGAGACTGAGATGAAACAGAGAGGTCCCCCAACTCCTTAAAATTTCTTAGATATTAAATGGTTAAAACGGGGAATTGAAAGAATTGGTCAGGCTTGGGTTTAACACCAGAGTAACTTTATTGCTCTGTTCTTCAAGCCAAATTATGTTATTTAGCATGAAATTGTTGGTGTTGAATAGCATTACCATTCAGGAAGGAAAATTAATTCTTGAACAAAATAATTTGTAGAGATCAACGTTTTTAGAAACCAGAAGTTATTGTTGTGAGTGGGGAAAGTCAGAACTCTAGGGTGACACCCTGTAGTAACTGTCCTTGCACGCAACATGGAAGTAGAACTCCGGAAATGCACCTACGCACCTCCAGTTTGCAAATGTTCTCCCTCCCTCACCATATCTGACACAGCATCATTTCAAAGCAGATTTTAGCACTTTATTGTCTCAAGATCTCATGCGCAGGACCAGTCTCCCACTTGTTGTAAATATTGGAGCACTGCCAATGAAAACATAATTTAAAGTTTCATTTTAATTCTACATATAACATAAACCTTGGGAATTTTAACTATAGAGGAATAATTTTCTTCTTAGTTAGTTAATTTGGAATTCCACAGCTGTGCACTGTAAAGAGCATACATCAAAAAGACATTGGGTTTCTCATGCGGTTAGGAAGAAGTACTCTTCTGTGCTGTCGCGTTTAGGTTGGCATGAGCCTTCATCCTTTTTACTTCATTATGTTTGCTAAACTATGATTTCAGGGCTTCAGAAGGTCCTCCTGTGGTGCTTGGGAGTATTCATGTTAATTTGAAACAGACATACAATACTTTGGAATATCATTTTGAAATTAATGAACTATGATGAAATCTATTCGTTATATTAGCCTGTAGTTGGCACAAATTTTAATCTTTAGTTATCCAAAAACAGAGTTGCTAACCATGTTTTGTATAACAAGTTAGATTCTATCTGTGTTGATAAATTAATGTCCAGTAGTTTCAATCAGTTCTTTATAATAGAATCTATTATACTTAGTGCAAAGACATGCTCTGCCCTATACTTTTCTCATTTTAATCTTCATATTCATCCAACCTTATTTGTCTGAAAGATTTCAGTACTGCTCACATCCAGTTCCCCAAATGAATTTGGCATGTTTTGATAGACATAGCAAACATTTAGTTAGGACATTCAAAGAAAGGTAACAGCATATTATGACATCTTTGACTCTGGAGTGAATAGAAATATGGCAGTTTTGTTCTGGTGCTAAGAATACAAGCAATTTGAATGCTCTGGTCTATTAGAAGAGTCAGCATTATAAAGTCTATGGATTAGAGGGTGAAACTGCTACAGAAGGTTGGAGGCAGGTATTCCTTTCAAACTACTGATTATCTGGAGTAAATCCATGTGAAACTGGTCAATTCAATCTCAAGATTTCTTCTTCTTCTTCTTTTTTTTTAAATGTTAAATGTTTCAAAGCCAGACCACTTATTTTGATATTACCAGTTGGAAAAGCACATATTACCGCAGGACCAAAGGGGAGAAGAGACTGCAGTTCATAGCTTGCATGAATATAGAGAATCTAATGACAATTTTAAGAAAGGAATTAAGCATTGCAGGTGTGCTTTCAAGAAAAAAAATGCAGTCCATCCATTTTTTTTACCAGACTCAACACACAGGGAATAAAACAATCCTATGGCAAATATGCAACCAGGACTAAAAGTTAGGCCCTTGAGCCAACGCACTTTCTAAACACAGCATGGACTCCTGTGGAAGAATGATATACCAGGCAATTTCAGTGAAGTCCGTTCCATCTGCCACAAACATCAAGACCACAAGCTACAGGTGTGGATTAGGCTAAAAGGAAAAACTGCCCTCAGAAGCTATTCTGCAACACAGAACTCTGCATGCAGTGGTTTGTAGTCCAAGTACTAAAGACATGTTCTTGGAAATGCCAAGATTCTGACATAGTTCCATTTATCTTTTATTTTATTTATTATTTATGTGCAGATTTCTTATTTGGGCTAAAGAGTTGTCAGATACTAGGTGAAGTCCACTTTCTTTAATAGCATTGGCAGAGCTTAATTGAAAAATGGGAAGTTTGGTCTTTAAAATTGTATAGCGAATGTTTCACAAATATTTCCAAATGAAATATTACTTACCATATAAATCTTAGGAATAACGTTTAGGGATAAAGTATGTAATGCTTCTGTTTATTGTATAATAGTACAAATGAGAATCACTTAGTGTTTAAGAGACAGGAGTCAGACTTCCTGGATTTGAATTCTAGTTTTGAAATTAACTTATAATGTGACTCGGCAAATCACTTAACCTCTTTGGGCCTCAGTTTCCTTTATTTCTAACATGGAAATAATAGAGTTGTTATGATGTTTAAGTGAGATATTATCTGGAGAGCACTCAAAAGAGTACTTGACACTTGTTAAGTGCTCAATTAACATAGGTATTACATATTCAGTGAATAGAGGTTTTACCACATGGTCTCTAACGTTCTCTTGATTCTGATTCATATATTTCCTAAAGGAAATTAAACTTCTAATGACACAACTATGCTTCTACATTCCTTTTAGTTGTGGTAAGAAGTAGAAGCAATAAAAGTTGCAAAGACAAATTCACATAGAAGAGTATAAAAGCATCATCTTTCCATCTCCTTGATCATATTTTATTGACATACAAAAGATTTTAATTGATGTCTTGAACCTCTTCTTCAGAGCAAAAACATTACCTGGGTAGAAATACTAGAAAACTGGTGAATTTCATTTTTTTTCAAGTGATGGTGTCCAAAAAGCCATGTATCATCCTGAAGAGAGTGAAACTTGTATTATTCATAGAATTGTAAAATGGTGTTACTCAAATTTTCCTGTAGTGCTTGTAATGCTTAGAGAAGTGACATGATCTCTGGATATTCATATTATTTTAATATTGACTAAAATGTATTTTACATTTTCTTAGATACTTCAAAAGCCAGCTATTGTGGGAGGAATGATGGCTGTGGTTTGCTGCTTTTATAGGAACGCTGAGAGGTAGAAATTATAGTGCAACAAAAATGGAATGTGGGGAAAGCCCCAGAGATACTCGACATACCTTGAGTTTCTTTCTAGAGTCTGGCTCTGCAGGGGTCTGAGTAGTCCTATTTTTGAATTCACTTTTGACCTCTGCATGCCAGACATTCTGCTCTTTGATCCTGAATGCCCTGCTGCCTGGGACTATAGTTTGCCTACACGGCTGGACTCACTGGATTGGGTCCTGACCTCCCTCTGTCAGCAACTGTCTCTGTATCATCTTCTGGAACATCCATCTGGCCCAGGTTATGGGTCCAGAGCCAGGGGCAGGCCCTATCCTGTCTACCCCATGTCTACTCCATGCTCCCATTTGCCCAAGCCCTGCTAAATCTTTAGATTTAAATAGCTAGAAATGAAATCTCCTAAGCAGTGGTCCCCTACACTTTTGGCATTAGGGACAGGTGCTCCCCTGAGAACCTAATGCCTGATGATCTGAGGTGGAGCTGAGGTGGTGATGCTAGTGCTGGGGAACGGCTGCAAATACAGCTGAAACTTTGCTGGCTCACCTGCTGTGCAGGTCCTAACAGGCCATGGACCACTACTGGTTCATGGCTCAGGGGTTGGGGACCCCTGTCCCAAACCATGTGTAAAAGGTGACATGTTTAAAATGGGCCAAAACAATTCAGTGTGAGAAAGGCATAGTAAAAATTCTAGCAGAAGTTCCCAGAGAGGTTCAGGGCTGGGTTCTCAGAACAAACTTGTCTTGGAATGAATGGAATCTAAACACAATGCACTTGTGCTAACTTCATCTCAGAAGACCAGAGAAGTTCAAGAGGCAATTCTACAGGTCTGAAAATTGTGCTTGAGGTATAATAAAATGATTAAATCTCCATAGAATTTATGATCTCCTCATGCTTGATTGTCTTTGTATAATTCCCAAGATGCCTGCATACAGATTCTTCCGCAGGGCCTATGACCTAGACTTCTTTGCTCTAGCAAGTCAAAG
>NW_011888793.1:10469502-10489330 GCF_000151845.1 Pteropus vampyrus | reverse complement strand
CAAAATTTACCATCTTTAAGTACATTAAGATTTTATAAAGTACTTCCATAGGTATTATGTTATTTGATCTTCTCACCAACCTGGAATGTAGTTAGAGGAGACATTTTAATTTTCTGTTTACACTTAAAGAGAATGAAGCTCAAAAATATTTAATTGAATTACCCCATGGGGCAGACAGAGCCACGGCTAAGGGTAAATTTTCAACTTTCCAGCCCATTGTGTGGCATGGCTCACTCTATCCACAAGGCAACCTCCCTTTGGGATGTTGCTCTAAGGAACAGGATTCCAATAGGAAAAGAATTTGCATGCTAAGTTAATAGCACACAGGCACTGTGTCCTGGTAACTTGGAATAAATGCATCCTCATCAAATAATCAGCAACTCCTACAATAAAATCAATGCGGAGGAAAAAAAATGGAAGAATAAAAGGAAAAGATAAGAATAAGCCCTTTCTTTTTTCTTTTTTTCTTTTTAAAAGCATCTCAGTGGTGACTTGTGAGAAGTAAACAAGTAAAACTTAATTTATAACTCTATTATATAGTACAGAGTGCATGCAACAACCTCAGTCAATTCATCACCTGCTGAACAAAGGCAGCAGGTCAGAGCATTTCTGGCCCCAACTCCCTTAGTGGAATCAAAAACCCTATTTTTGATGGCAGCAGAAAATCAGGCTCTGCAGGTACCCCCCCTCAGTATTAAGGTAATCAAGTGAAGACAAATCCGATACCATTGCTGCTGGCACAACTGGAAATGCCAGAGGACTGACTCTTTGGCAGTTTTGTCTGATTTGCTGGAATTCACGGATGAAGTTAGCAAACTATGTCATCACCAGACACAAGTGAAGCTGTATGTCAACACACATGAAAAATTATTCTTCCTAAACGCTGCTGCCTTTGTGTTGAATTCTGTGACAAGTTCTAACAGTTTCATGTCTTTTTCAATTTTTCTCTGTGCTTTTGGAAGAGGTGCTTATAAAAATTAATCTGGATCAGAGAGGGTGATGAAAAGTGCTTTTGGTGAAAAATGTTTTAACCTTGAGCTTCTGCCAGGACTGGAGCAGAGAAGGCAACGAGAAAACTTGTTATAAAGGAAAGAGAAGGTAAAATAAAGATGCCTGTTGCTATTCCTTTGTAGTACATCAATTTAGCCAGACCCGTGAACTAAAGCCTAGTGTTTTCAAATTTTCTGAGAATTAAAAATAAAGAAGAAAAAAGGCACCTAAAGAATTGTAATTGGTGCCATTTTGATTTTACATTTGTCACATATTACCAGTGTAGCACAATGAAGACACAAAACCCCGTCAACTCTGTGGCTAAAAACAGAAAGCCTCTGAATTGCCCCTTGGTGAATTCTGACTTTGCCCCAAGGCTCAGTCCCACACTTACTCAGGCACAAGTCTCTCAGGGTCTTTTCTTCCTTTACCATGTCTTATCACCATTTTGTGACTATGACTCTCATTAAATCTTGATTCTCTGGGCACAAGCATCCTCTGCTGAGGACCACCAGAGACACTGTTTTCCCCTACTTCGCCTCCCATGTGTGCATATATTCTTCCCCAATTCTCTCAACACATCTGAGGTCAGGTCGTCACACTGGTCTTGCTGCAGACCTGCATTGTCCAGTATGGTGGCTACGAGCCACATCTAGCTATTTCAAATGAAACGAAAAAGAATTTAATAAAAATTTCAGTTCCTCACTATCACGAGCCATAATAAAAGTACTGAGTAACCACATGTAGTTAGTATCTGCTATGTTGGACGGTGCCGATTATAGGACATTTTCATTATAGCAGAAAGTCTTATTGGACAGCGCTACTTTGGATCCTTCTCATGGTACCCTACCAACTTGTTCCACTTCCTCACTTCTGGCCACATTTATATGGCCAGGGGGCTACTCTCAGCCCCTCAGTCCCCCTGGAAATATACCAGACCTCTCATGCCTTAGATCCTGAATGCCGAACTGATTCTTGGCCTCAGAGATACCAGAAAATATTTTCCTCACACTAGTCTCATATCCATTTTCCCACATTTCTTCCTAAGGACTGTAAAGAAGGGGAGCATCCATTCTCCAACCCTCTCCCCCTGCTCCATAGGTGTTTAGTCTGGGTTTATGGTTCCAACAAGTCAGTAACAAAATTATCTGACACTAGATCATTACCCAAATTGTTTCAGTCTTACTGGTCCTATTTGAGTTACTTGAATTGCTTTAACAGTATTTCTGTTTTAGAGCCTGTCAAATACTGGTGCCTCACACCACTCTCTCAGGAAAGTCTTGTCTCACCACCTGGGGTGGATTAGCAACTAAACATGTTCCTCTTTTCTCTTCTCAGAGCTTCCTGTATGTGCTTTTTGTTGCTCTAATTGTAGATGGTCTAAATAAATACAATGCTGTTATCTCTTTAAAGCCAAGTTGTAGGTCAGGCAGGCAGAGGGAAGTTAGTGTGAGACCTGTGGATCCTGGAGGGTGGAGACCACGGGTGCTGGAGGAGAGAACAGAGTGTCTAACAGTGGATCTTAGGGAAATCCTTCATTGCGGGGAGAGAAACTGCTGAGCTTATATAATAAAGAAGCAAGATTATTTCTTGGAAGTAGTTGGAGGAGAAGCAAACAAACAAAAAAAGAGAGTATGACCAGTCATATATAATTTCATTCATTTTTACGATTCCTATTTATTCAATAGTCACTTTATTATTTAAAAAAATGTTGGAATGCATTATGCTCATTGCAGAAAATTCAAGTTACACATGAAATTCCCTTACTACCACGGCCCACCCTCAACCACTTCAGTGTTCTGGGTAACTATTCTTAATGTTACATTTTCCAATGTATTTTTTATTAATTTCTATCCATGTATGCACTTATACATACCACATATAGCTTTCGTATAATATATTTACATGTATTATTATTTTTTATGCCTTCAAGGAGAAGTGCCACACAAATAGCTGCTAATCATGGAAAAAGATATTCAGGCTCATTAGGAATTTGATTTGAAACTAGTCGAAAAAGAAGATATCCTTTTTCATTTATTTTGGCAAGGATTAAAAAGATCAATAATATTTACTGTTGACAAAGAATCAAGGAAATGGGCACTGGTACTAAGACCGTAAATTGTCAAAGCTTCTTTGGTAGGCAATTATCCAGAATATATCAAATGTAAAATGGATCAACGTATATTTTTTGAACGAGCAATTTCAGTTCTACAAGCTGTTTAAAATTATGACATGTGCAGAAAAACACATATATAAGAGTATTCATTGTAATATTGTCAATAGATGTTTAAAACAGCCCAATTCATCAATAAATGAAAGAATAAATTGTGGTATACTCCTACTACTCAGTTATTAAAAATAATAAGAAAGATACATATATTGCTAAAATGATTTAAAAAATTAATATATATAAAAGATATATTGCCTGTGGGACTTTCTGAATAACCCTTTATTGCTACGTCACCCTGTACCATCTTTCTGTTTCTCACTCTGTCTACCTCCCATTCTGCCAGTCTTCTCTCTTCCTGTCTAATTAAACAAAACCAAATCAATAAAAACAAATATCATTTTTTTCCTCCTCTTATTTAGAGCAGCTTGAACCTTTTTCTTTCTTGGTTGATGTCTTATATGTACATACCTTAGGTTTCACTTTCTAACTAAATGGGAATCTGAAAATATGTTCTCAAAGGTATTTTGGCATGAAATATTAACTTGGTACGTTTTTACCTTATCAGAACTGGCACAAATCTACTGAAAGACGTTGCTACAGGTTTTTTGTCTTCTTGGGAAGAGCTGCTTCAGTGGAGAGAAAGAGAAAGAAGCTGGATTGCAATGAGTTGAGTAAATTGGAGGGGAGAAAGTTGAGAGAATGTGAAACCAATTCTTCAAGATAGCTGTCTGACAGGAGGAGAAGGATGGGCAGTAGCTAATGCAGATGGTAATGTCAAGGGAAGATTTTTACTGATTCAGGTGATGTGATTATGTTTAAATGCTGATGAAAAGGAGTCAATAGAGAGCAAGAAGATGATGAGAGAAGAGATCCTCTGAGGTGGTGAAAGAAGGACATATCCAGAAGAGAGCAGCCGTTCTCTTGTCACAGGAAGGAAAAAATGCTGGTCAATCTGTATGTGGGGTGCAGAAAATCAAGGTAGTTCTCATCTGATTGACGTCTCCTCCTCTCCTCCTCTTCTCATTCTCCTCTTCTGAATTAGGAGTTAAACTTCTCTTATAGTAGGAGTTAGAAGAAAGTGGAGAATAAGACTAAGAATTCAGCAAGAAAACTTGGAAGGGTTTCTAGTAGTATAGAGAAAATTTTTAAGATCAGATAACATGTATTTTATTACAGTGGCACCATTCTGTCCATTCGTGTGGTCTTTGTCCATCAGTGGTCTACAGCCTGGATGTAGGCATTGAGAATGTGCTTTTCCAGAGCTAGTGTTTTGCTCGATACCTGGGATGAAAGGACAAGAGATCAAAGGAATAAGAATAATGGCCAGAGATTGGTTGAAGTGTTAGATTGTTGCTTTGAGAAGGATGCAAGAGCAGGTAGGAGCTGATAATTTGGTTGAAAAAATTTCCATCTAGAACCTGGTTGGAAATCTTTCTGACTATTTAGTCATTTCATGCTTACTTTATTGATTCAAAGTTCATATGTAAATTTTAAGTGTATCATCATAAAGTTTTAGGCTTCTAAATAAATAGCTTTTATCAAAACTGCATGAGATCATTCGGGCATATGCATTCCAACCTCATATTTTTCTGGTTTGTTGATTGACGTGCTCTCCTAGAGATAATCAGGTGTTGAAGTCAACATATTTGTGGTGTGATAAAAAGTAGTTAGGGACTGGAAATCCTTGGTTGCCAGCCTATTTCTGCCAACCATGAGCTATGTGACCTTAGAGAAGTCTTTTTTAAGTAACTGGGCCTCAGTTTCTTTTTTTTAACATGAAGGGTTTGATGCAGATTCTTTAAACATCATTCCATTCCTAATATGCATGAAATTCATGGATTCATCCAATTCTTTGACTCAACCTATGGTTTCCAACAAAGAGACAGAAATTGTTTTGAAAAATGTCTTTAAAAAATCTGAAAAGCAATTGTTTTAAAATTATTTTTAAAATAATTAAAATTGTTCTTAAAAAGAGTATATGTTTGTT
Organism: Pteropus vampyrus; assembly: GCF_000151845.1. Taxonomy (NCBI): domain Eukaryota; kingdom Metazoa; phylum Chordata; class Mammalia; order Chiroptera; family Pteropodidae; genus Pteropus; species Pteropus vampyrus. Next base: position 10,484,183 of record NW_011888793.1, on the reverse strand, counting down.
CTTCTGTAATGATATTTCCAAATGAAGATCGATGAAACAGTTGTTTCTTGGCTACACCGTTCCTCTGGCGAGGCTCGTACGCTCAAGTTTCTAGCTTACGCAAAACATGATGGCGATAAACATCATTTAGGTCTAAAGCAGAGAACTGAAAACTTCCACTGACAGAGAAAACTGATATGGACAATTACACATCTCAGGGATTATGATCATCTTGTTTAAAAGTTAAAGATAGATTTATCGATTTTTTTTCCCTTGCAACTGCAATTCAATTCTAACTCACCAGTTGTTAGGAAGTCTCACTGTTAAAACTTCACTACAAGAAACTTTAGTTCTAAACCTTAAATTCAGTACAGATATTTCAAGGCTTGTGCTTTGTTAGTCACAGAATTTTAACTCCCTTCAGATTGTTGAGCTTTCGAATCATTGATATCATAGTGTAAATGAAAAATTAAAACCAACTAAAATCCATTGAAGCAAGAAAAAGAAGCAACATGAACCTCGGCTGATAGACCAGTCTCTCCTGTTCTGTTGTTCAATCTCTCATGAATGTTCATTGGGTAGGTGAAAATTGCAGGGGATGATATTAACTGATGCATCTGTTTTGAAATAACATTTAATCTTCTGCTCCAGGAGATGTTCACAGGGTTTGACAGCAAATTCTAATACATATTCATAACCAATACACTTTGTAACCAAGGGAAATTGAGGCAAGTGCAATAGAATGAAGCATGAGAAAACAGCATGTTAATTTTAAATTTAATTATAGAGATGGGGAGAAAGGATGCATTTCGATAGTGCATACTAATTCAGCTGTCATGAAACATTACCCCCAAATCATGCCAAATATTTGGCAGAAGAAATATTTTTGGTGAAGTGCTTAATAAAACTAGCAAGTTCTGGGGAAAACAAGATTCTGAGATCCTATTAGAAACTATTTTTCATGTAGAGAAAAAGAAGCATTGCAGAATTCTAATGATCTGAAGTAAAAGCACAAATAAAGAAAGAAAAAGAAAAGAAAGAAAGAAAGAAAGAGAAAGAAAAAGAAAGAGAGAGAAAGAGAAAGAGAAAGAAAGAAAGAAAGAAAGACCGACAAATAAAGTTTTCAACCTAAGTTAAGGTTTTAGGTCCATATAAGATTTCTGTTTATGGAGTTTTTGATATGCTTTAAAGGTTAAATTAAGTTTGAAATTAGAAGAAAAAACAATAATTAGTATGATTTTTGTGATCTTGTTACTTTTGGTACTTAGAGGACTATGTGTCTGTCATTCATAGTGACAAACACACCTAGGCTTCTCATTGAAGTATAAGTACTTGAAGAACATATACCTTGTCCTTGTTCAAAGCTGGTGCTGAGCACTTAGAAGAGTTTTTGGCATGGAGCAGTCATTTAATTAATATTTGGTGAATGAATGAAATAAAACTACTCCATTTTTACCTTGTGTGGTGTACATGCTCAATATATATTTATTAATGAATAGATTAATGGATGGATGGGTGGATAGGTGGATGGATGGATGGAAATGCTACTCTAAGTTGCTTACAACTCACAATTTGACATTAACTTTCAGGATTTGGAAGGAAATACAAACTAACAAATAAGGGCAGTGATCTTTGGGTCAGTGACATGCAAACACACTGACAGAGAAAATACCTAGATTTCTGAACAAATTGAATTGTGCTCGCTCCATAGTTTTAAACTGGGACTTATATTCTTGTCTTGAGCAAGTCCTTATTTACAGCATAGGAGAAAAGAAGAAGTTTTTTTCTTTCCTTATTTCATTATAAAATATTACTATAGGAAAAAAGTTAAGGAAAAAGCAAACATAAACAACATTTCTGATAGTTGGTAGATTTTGAAAGAGTTAAGTGTCTGCTTTGGGAATGCATTGCTCTTTTACCAGAAAGAATGTAAATGTTTAAGCTTACTAGAATGATTTTTTAGCAATCAATTGGTGAGTCTTATGAATGAGAATATCACAGGTACAGGCAATCTCACACTTTGTTGATGGAAATGTAAATTTGTTCGACCATCATCATAGGATGATTTGGAAAGATATATTAAAAACTTTAAGAATGTGCAAATTCTTTGACTCAGCAATTCTACTTATAGGGAATTTCCCTCAGGAAATAATTGGACAGCTGAGCAAAGATGTATGTGTTGGGATGTTTGCTGCTGGGTTTTTGTTTTTTTTTTTAAATGTAAAATAGCAAAGCATTGGGAACAATTGAAATCTTAACAATAAGGGGTTATAAATTGTATTTCTTCTCTGTATTGTGCAGCCATTAAAAATTATGATAAAGACCAATATATGTTATATAAAGCATAGCTTCATGACATGATCTAAAATGGAAAAGCAGCAATCAAAGATATAGATATAGATATAGATATATATAAGATGACCCCATGACATGATCTAAAATGGAAAAGCAGCAATCAAAGATATAGATATAGATATAGATATATATAAGATGACCCCATGACATGATCTAAAATGGAAAAGCAGCAATCGAAGATATAGATATATATAATGATGACCCCATTTGGTAAATAATACAGAGATATTTTTATTTCTGCATAGAAAAATAATCCGAAAGGCTAATGGAGGATTTTAATTTTTGGCTTATTTATATCTTGTATTTTCTATAGTAAAAGATTATTTTGTGCAAAAATAAGTAATCTTTAAAATGTATTGGCACACTCACACATTGCTAATTGAAAGTGCATGATCTCTTAATTAAAAAAAAGGCTGTCAAGTTTCTTACCAAGGGGATATTTTTTGGAAGTTTGCACTTAGATTTTTAGTATTCAGTTTTCCTGTAAATTACAGTAAAATCCAAATCTTATAAAACTCAGAAGCTGAAGGGAATTTTACAGAGTTCATGTGTGTGTGTGTGTGTGTGTGTGTGTTTTAATAAATAGGCAGCTTGCTAGAACTGACTGTAGCTTCAGGAAAGCCTTTGTAGGCAAAAGGAAATGATTTTTAGAATATTCTGTAAAAGGGATTCAGGAAATCAGGAAGATTTTCTGAAGGTCTAAAGTTGTGCCTATTGAGATAATCAGCCAGACATTCTGAGTATATTAGCTTTCTTGCAAGAAAAATTGGAGGAAATAACTGATTATTTTTTTACTCAATAGTTAAAGAACATAGCAAAATAAGTTTACAAACATTATCTTAGGAAGGGTTGAATGAGAATATGTTTTCAAATGAATCATACAGTTTTCACTTTTCTGCAGAAAAGGAGTTCTAAGAGACACCGAGGTACTGATTTTTACCTCAAAAAGATCAGAGAGTCTTGCCTAATAAGAGCGAAAGGGTATACTTTAAAACGCTCTTAGATAGTTTTTATTTGGTAGGTCTACATTCAAATGGGAACAAATTATTGATGAGAAGAAAATTTTATTAAAGCCATAATCATTACATTTTCAATTGAAGGGACTGAGAATTAATTATTTTGTGCTCTATGTTTTATAATGAAGTCAGATTTCCTAAATTCTTAATATTTCCCTAACCATTGTAAAAATATGCTTTTAAATTTAGCTTAATGTGGATTTATCTTCAACAGTAACTAATGTTTGAATAAAATTAATGTAAGGGTGGCCTTATATACAGATTATCTTGTTGGACCCTCATATAAACGCTGAGAGAAGTTATGATTGGCCTGTTGTCACACAAATATTTTGTAGCACACTCAGGCATAAAACCCAGTAGCTAACCAAATTAGTACTAATTTAAATATATATGTATATTTAAATTTCTTACTCTTATGTATCTGTACACATAAACATATATTTATGTGTACACATTATATATACATACAAATATATATACTATATATAGTTTGTGTACATATATATATCCAAAGTTATCTTAAAGATAAATTATTTTTCCATTCATTTCTGAATTTAATACAGATTGAGAGTTTGTAACAACTAAATCATGGTATATGCAAGCTCATTTTTATATCGAAGGATTATTTTATCTTTCCTTCTGTGGAGTTACCTTTGACCAAGAAGTTTAAGACAGAAATCTTTGGCTCACATAAAATTCATAAAGTAGTGATGCAAGTGGATCAGACAAGATGGAAGCTACAATTACTCACAATGACAAAACGGAGGTTTTATGCATATGAAATAGCCTTGGTTTCTGGGAACAGTTAACTTTGCTTTCACTGGGCTCACTTAAGACAGTTTTATATTTGTGCCTCTGAGGAAGAACAGCTGAAACAATGTGTACAGTTTCTGTTTCATGCTCTCATGATGGCAATGGTCATAGAAATAGGACTTCACATAATCCTATTGTAGCGTCTCCTACACATATTCTTGTGCCCCACCAAGAAGTCTTTTAGAACCATCAAGTTAGCATAGCAGCTAGCCACCCTGATAGATAGGATCAGTTTGCTAAATTAGTCATTATGTACAACTCCAGAGCCACACACACACCCCCTACGTTTACAAATGAATTTAGCTAAATCCTCAAAAGAGTCATTGCTGGCATGATGACTCAATTTATAGTCCTTTTATTCTTTAAAACTTTTAGCAGGGAATTAACCTTTATTCAACATAAATGTGCTATACTCACATTAAATTAGCCCACGTAGTATACATACATTAAGTTATCAACTAATCCTGACAACAGCTCTAAGAACTAGTTATTGCAAACCCTATTTAGAGGTGTAATAACTGAAGCTGAGGCAACTATACAACCACACAATCTCCCTACTACATGACATTCTGGAAAAGACAAAACTGGAGATAATAAAAAGATCAATTTATACTTTGTAATGTGTAAATAATGGAATGAAAAATAATGAAATGAATGAAGTAATTCTAGTCCCAGAATTTAAGTGGTAGCCACTGACAAAATGAGAATTGTGTGGTAAAAGTTAAGACATTTGTGCTTTTAAGCTTGTATAAAAGATCACATACTTTAATTGTACATTTAACTAATTTAATATTTAACTAATAAGATGACATATAATAGAATTAATACATATAAACCACATACTGATTGATCAAGGCATAATGGTTATTGAATAAGTTAAAGTATTTCAGTAAAGACAAATTCCTAAATTTTAACCAAAAGTATGGCAAAAACATAGTTTTATTTTCAAACTTAAAACAACAACAAAAAAACTAATGAGTGATCAATCAGTAACAGAACTGTCAGGTGTATTATACAATTTTACTTTTCTGTGAAGTTTTATAAATTGGGAGTATTTATCAAATCTTCCCCACTGCCTATTGGCATTATCAGTATACGGAAAACTATTAAGTTCATTGTTTAACTTAGTTTGGGGAAGAAAATTTGTTTTTTTGATTGTTGTTGTTTATGGTCCAGTTTCAATTTCATATTCTAGAATAGAAAAAAGATCATTTTGGTATTTGTCAGAACAGTTTCTCGTTCTTAGAAATAAAAATTATTAGCTCATAGGAAGAAAATACTCTGAGATTCAGCTTTAAAATATTTTTTGTTAATGAGATACTAACATAGACAAAAGAGATTGATTGATGTCATTATGTAATAATTTAAAATAAAAGTTCACCATTGACTTAGCTTTCAGAAACAGTTCGTAGTTTTGGTTCAGAGGGAGTGTTTTTAGGGTCAGATTTCTTTACCCTTAAAATCTGGGCCACTGAAAAATTTTAATCTATTTAAACTTTTTAAACTGAAAATAATTTAACAAAGATAAGAATAATGGACTTCTAAGTAGTTCAAAGGGCTAGATACCAATTATTTCTCAGAAAGTTAATATAATTAAAAGCCTAGACTGACTTCTATTAAACACTTGATTACATAGTCCTTGCACACACACTATCTCAGTTAATCTCTTTTTTAAATTTAGACTTTATGTTTTTAGAGGAGTTTTAGGTTCACAACAAAATTAAGGGGAAAGTATAGAAATTACCCTTATATGCCCTACCAAAACATGCACAGCCTCCCTCATTATCAACATTTTCCACCAGAGTGGTACATTTGTTACAATTGATGAATCTACACAGACACATCATAATCACCCAAAGTCCATAGTTTTCATTAGGGTTCACTCTTGGTGTTGTACACTCCATGAATCTGAACAAATGCATAATGATATATATCTATCATTATGATATCATACAGAGTAGTTTCACTACTCTGAAAAGCCTTTGTGCTTTGCTTATTTCTCTCTCCCCTACTCCTCTAATCCCTTGGCAACCATGGATCTTTTTATTGTCTCCAGTTTTGCCTTTTCCAGAATGTCACATAGTTGGAATCATAGAATATGTAACCTTTTCAGATGGGCTTCTTTCACTTAGTAATATGCCTTTAAGTTTCCTCCATATCTTTTTAAGAATTGATACCTTATTTCTTTTTAACACTGAATAATATTCTGTTCTCTGGATGTATCACAGTTTATTTATCCATTCATCCACTGAAGGGCATCTTGGTTACTCCCAAGTATTGGCAATTTTGAATAAAGCTGCTATAAACATCCATGTGCAGGCATTTGGTACACAGAAGTTTTCAGCTTCTTTGTGTAAATACCAAGGAGTGTGACTGTTGGATCTATGTATGTTAAGAGTATGTTTAGTTTTGTAAGACACTGCCAAACTGTCTTCCAAAGTGACAGTGCCATTTTGCTCTCCCACCAACACAGCTGAAAGTTCCTGCTGCTCTGCATCCTTGCCAGCATTTGGCATTGTCAGTATTTCAGATTTTGGCCATTCTAGTAAGTGTGTTGTGATATCTTGTCATTTTAATTTTCATTTTTTTGATGACATGTGATTTGGAGCATCTTTTCATACACTTATTTGTCATCCCTATATTTTCTTTGCTGAGAAGCTATATTAAGGTCTTTCACCCATTTTTATTTGTATTATTTGTTTTCTTATTGTTGAATTTTAAAAATTCTTTGTACATTTTAGGTGAGTTCTTTGTTAGATCCTTCTTTTGAAAATATTTTCTCTCAATCTGTTCTTGTCTTCTCATTCTCTTAAAATTATATTTTATAGAGCAAAAGTTTTTAATTTTAATGAAGTTCCTATTATGAATTCTTTCTTTTATGGTTCGTGCTTTTTGGCATATTGTATCTCAAAAATTATCACCAATCTCAAGATCATCTAGGTTTGCTTCTATGTTATCATCCAGGAATTTTATAGTTTTGTGTTTTACATTTACGTCTGTGATACATTTCGAGTTCAGTTTTGCAAAGGATATAAGGTCTGGATCTAGATTTATTTTATTTTATTTTTTTACCATGTTGATGTTCAGTTATTCCAGCAGCATTTGTTGAAAATATTATCTTTTCCCCATTGTACTGCCTTCTTTGTCAAAGATCAATTGACTATATTTATGTGGATCTGGTTCTGAGCTCTCTATTCTGTTCCATTGATCTATTTGTCTTTTCTTATGCCAAAACCATTCTGTCGTGGTTACTATACTTTATAGTAAGTCTCGAAGTTGGGTAGAGTCAGTCTTCCAACTTTGTCCCGGTTTGTCAATATTATGTAAGCTCATTTAGGTCTTTTGCCTCTTTGTATAAACTTTAGAATCAGTTTGTTGATAACCACAAAAGAACTTGTTGGGATTTTCATTGGAATTTCATAGAATCTTTGGATTATTTTAGGAAAAACTGAGATCTTGACAACATTGAGTCTTTTTGTTCATGAACATGGAATTTGTTTAGTTCTTGATTTCCTTAATTGAAGTTTTGTAGTTTTTCTCATATAGATCTTATACATATTTTGTTAGATTTATACGTAAGTATTTCATTTTTTTGGATGCTAAAGTAAAGCGTTATTGTGTTTTTAATTTCAAATTCCACTTATTCATTGTTGGTATATAGGAAAGCAATTGACATTTGTATATTAGCCTTGTAGCCTGCAATTTTGCTGTAATCACTTATTAGTTCCAGGAGTTGTTTTTAATCAGTTCTTTCAGATTTTCTGCACAGATGATCATATAATCTATGAACAAACACAGTTTTATTTCTTCCTTCCCAATCTTTATACCTCTTTTCTTTTTTTAAAACCTTACTGCATTAGGTAGGGCTTCCAATATGATATTGAAAAGCAATGGTGAGAAGGGACATCCTTGTCTTGTACCTGATCTTAGTAGGAAACCTTCAAATTTCTCACCATTAAGCATCATAATAGCTGTATGTTTTTTGCAGATATTCTTTATCAAGTTCAGAAAATTTCCTTCTAGTCTTAGTTTACTGAGAATTTTATCATGAATAGGTATTGAATTTTGTCAAATACTTTCTCTGCATCTATTGATATGTCAGTTAATTTTCACAACAATTTTCTTGCAGCTGATTTCCATGTTTATTTCACAGATGGGGAAATTAAGGCTCAGCAGTGAAGTAACTTTTCAATAGTTCCCACAATTACTGATGGAATCAGAATTAAAACTGCAATTCTTTTACCTCCTCTACAATATGCTGCCTCTCAGCTCTATCAATCATGACTCTTTGGCTCTATGGTAGTAGGAAAAGTAGATTCTCTCATTGTGAATCTCAACAAACTAAACAGTCTATCAATATTATAATAACTATATATAGTAGCAGGTGGGCACTAGAGTAATCGGGGGGGGATCACTTCGTAAATTATTTATATAAATGTCTAACCACTATGCCATACACCTGAAACTAATGTAAAATAGTATTGAATGTCAATTCTAATTAAAAAATTAAAATTTAAAAAATTAAGATATGTACTTATTTGAACTACAGATGATTATCATTATTCATGAATTCTGTTTTTATAAATTTGCCCACTTGCTAAAATTTATTCATACCCCCCAGATCAATACTTAAGGATCTTTTATGATCATTCACGGACATATACATATAAGGTGGCAAAAAATTTCAGTCTTCCAATGTGCATATTTCAGGCTGAGGTCAAACAGGGTGACACGCTGCCTTCTTATTCGTGCTCTCTTATTATAAACAAGTATCTTATTTGTGGTTTCCCCAATGGCAAGCTTTTTGCATTTTGTGCTTTTTGTTAATGATTTTACTCTTTAAAAAGGCCCCAAAAGAAGCGGTAAAGTTCTGCTTAGTGTTTCTAAGTGCAAGGAAGCCGTGATGTGTCTTCTGGAGAAAATACATGTGTTAGATAAAGTCTATTCAATTATGAGTTACAGTGCTGCTGGCCATGGATTCAATGCTAATGAATTAACAATATATATTAAGTAAGATGTCTTTCAACATTAAACAAAATGATGAACTGATCAGTTGATGAAAATACTGTGATCGGAGGCTCAAAGAACCCTAACCCTTTATTTCCCCTAGGAGCAATGGCTCAGTGTCTGCTAATTTAGTGTTTGTAGAGACTTTATAGAATGTACCTACCATGAATAATAAAACACAACTGTATGTGGTTTCACTGGTCTTTGTGTATATTTACAGGAGGGAACTTCCTGCCCTTGGATTAAAGTTTCACTGTGGTGCAATTTTACTTGATGTGTTAAGCTTTCTTCAGGGATTCACCTACTTTCTGTATACCACTGTATTAACTTACTATTGATGTTATAGCAAATTACCACAAACTTAGTAGTTTAAAACATACAACTTTATTGCTTTACAATTCCAGAAGTTAAAAGTTCCAAAATGTGTTTTATAGGGCTAAAATCAAGGCAGTGTCAGAATCGTCTTCATTCTGGAGGTTCTAGGGGAGAATCTAGCCCTTTCGACTTCTTGAAGCTGTCTGCATTCCTTGACAAATAGTCTTGCATCACTCTGACCTCGGCTTCTATCATCATATTAAATCTCTGACTCTCTTGCTTTCCTCTTCCAGTTATAAGGACATTTGTTATTGACAATGTCAGCTCACAACCTTATCAATTATTTGTTCCCCAGCCCAATTTCATTTACGTATCGTACTGTTATAAGGCAAAAGATGTTTTTCTTTACACTGTGGAAGAATTATTGATTAGATCCATCTTTGGAGATAGCACGGTGTTCTGATACTAATGATACTTTCACTGTTGTCTTGTTTTTATTCCTGTTTGTAGCCCCTAGAGCCAAGTCAAACCATTTGCATGTCCAGAGAAGAGTTTATGCAAAGGATGACAGAAATTGTTGGTTGGGGCACAAAGGAAGAGTATGGGAAGCTCTTTGACAAAGTGGATGTGGTCCAAGATGGATTCATTAATTGGGACAAGCTGACTTCATTTATGCTGTTAGCACTTTATGAGAATGATGAACGAGCAAAGGCGACCGTCGTTCCCCAGTGGAAAGAACTTGAATTCCTCCCAGTGAAACACAAGGACACCATTCAAAAAGTAATTTTCTTAAAAAGTTCGAGTCGTTATCTGACCATCAGTAAGGAAGGTTTATTAGGAATCTGGGGAGAGAATTTAAAACTGCAAGAAACACTTCCCATCACTTCAGATGCCATCAAGCTTAAACACCTGTGGGTGACAAGTCTGGTTTCTCTGGAAAATGTAAACAAGGTACAAAGTTTTGATAAATAAATTTACTGTTTGTAAAAAGGGGAAAATGATGGGACAGGGCTTTCGATCAATATCAGCTATAACACTAGCAGTGACAGAAAACTGCATTATTCTTCTGTGCCTCTCACCTGACCTGGAGGGAATGCAAGTAGAGCCAAGGGAGCTACTTGATTTACTAAGCCGTTCTCTTGTGTGCCTTTAAACTACATGGCTGATACTGACTCAGAGTCTTGGCTCTGTTCCAAATGTGGCCATGCTGCATTAGTAGCTAATAAGACCTTTACGATTGTATAGTTTACAGCAGAATCATGAATCTAAATGCAGATTTGAGAGGCTATAATAGTACAAGGAACAACTGAGTGCCATTACAGAGAACTACTTCTTTGATTTTGATGATTTTGACCACTGTGCTAATCGGTTTCTTAATTCTGATGTGTAGATCCCACTCAGATCAAATAGCCTTATATAACTATACCTATGAGCAAAATAACATACTGAAAGAAAAATCGGTTTTGTGGGGGAAGGATGCAGCTGAAAGAATGCATATTTTTAATATCTTATATTAACCAGTGGTAAATTTCACTTTGAAAATTTTAAGCACACACACAAGCAGAGATAATAGTATTAAGAACCTATATCTACCCTCAACCATTTTCCAATTCACAGCCAATCTTGTTTCGTCCACATCACCCCTCTATTGAAATTTAAAATATCCATTTAATCTGTAAATATTTGGTATTTCCAAAATATGTCTTTTTTTTAGTATAATCACTATAATGCCATTATCCCATTTAATATAAATAGCAATAATTCCTTAATATCATCAAATATCCAGCCATGTACATATTTCCTTGTCTTATGATTTTTAATAGCTTATTGTTTATTTGATAGTTTGTTTGAACCAAGATCTGAGTAAAAAGTCCAATCATTGTGAATAGTTGATGTGTCTCTTTTGAGCTACATATTTTTCTCCATCTCTTACTTATTCTTGCATTTTTTTTGTTGTTGCAGTTGATGTTTTTATTAAAGAGTCTAGGTGTTTGTCCTTTAGACTCTCCCACAGTCTAGATTTTCCAGATTGTATTTACATGGGGTTGTTTAACATGTCCACTTGTTCTCTGTATCTCCAGTAAATTGGTAGCCAAGTCTTAAGCCTTGATATAGGTGTTTCTCAATCAGGAGGCACAAAATGCTAGTTCTCTCTCTTTTTGGGATGTTAGCAATTATTGCTGATTACTCCTAGATTCATCAATTTATTCAGGGTTGCAAGATGATGACATTTTAATTTCATCACTTCCTCTTCCTTTATAAGCTGGAATACCTCTATGAAAAGAAATTCCCTTTGTCAATTATTTACCTATTATGTAGTACAAATTGTAAAACAAAGGCAGAATAAATGACTAATTTTTTACTTCTATTTACCAGTATCCAAAATTATGAGCTGGTTTTTTAATATCCTCTAAAGAGACAAAATGAGTTCTATGATCATTAATGTTATCAATAGGATTACAAACTCATGGGTTTAAACAATTGTGTTAATCCACTGAGTTATTATCCCAACCCCCAAACTGTACTATCTTTGGACAGTGAAACTAATATAAGTCAGATTCTGAGTCTTTTTTGATATAACACTAACAGTCTTTGAAATCTTTGCTTCCTGGTATGACAAGATCTTCCAGGAACATCTTGTATATTTATTATGCTAGAATAAATCAGCCATTTCTCCAAAGAGCCAGTTTCTTTTTAGTGGGAAATAGCATGCTCTACTACCTGGAACCATAAAGAATCATCATCAGCATCATTAGCCTCCAATGTGACAGGCCCTTCTCTATTAATCTTCTCAAGATCACCATGAAGTGGATATTATTTTCACTTTAAGAATTAGAGATTGAACAAGGAGAGGTTGCGAAATTTGCCCCATGTCACACAGGATGTAATTAGTGTTGCAAGATTTGTAAATGGAAGTAGCCTGATTTCAGAACCTGTGCTTGTCTTTGCTGTGTCCATAGTGGTTGCTACATCATAGTCATATCCAGTTTCTTCTTGCAAAGGGTCTGGTGCTAATGCTTAACTGGTATGAGTTACAAGATAGTTCTAGTCCAGATTTTTAAAATATCTGTGTACAGTATTCTCTTATTATCATGTAATGTCTGTATTGCTATGTTATATATTGATTGTGTTGTGCTGTTTCTTCTTTCCAGAACTGATAACTAAATCTTAGACTTCGTACTTACCAACAGAGAAGCTAAAGGAATGTTGCTTTTTCTTCTTTTTAAAAATAGCTTTATTGAATTATAATTACATAATATAAACTGCACATACTAAAGTATCTGAATTAATGGATTTTAATACATTTATATACCTCTGAAAAACCAACAGTACAATGAAGATAATGAACATTTTCATCACCCTCAAAAGTTTCCTTGTGCCCTTTTGTAATCCTCCCTCTAGCCAGCTCCCCTCTTTCTTTGTCAGGTAACGACTAATATGCTCTCTATTACTGTAGATTAGTTTGCATTTTCTAGGCGTTTGTATAATTGACATCATACAATGTGTACTCCTTTTTTTTTCTGACTTCTTTTACTTAGCATAATTATTTTGAAATATCTCCATGTAGTTAGATATATCAGTAGCTTATCTTTTTTGTCGTTGTGTAATATTCCATTGTATGAATATAGCACATCCTTACCAATACTTGCTATGGTCAGGTTTTTTGTTCTCTTAATTTGAGTCATCTTAATAGGTTTGTATTTTATCATATTGTGGTTTTAATTCACATTTCCCTAATGACTAATAATATTGAGTTTATTTTCATGTATTGATTTGCTACCTGTATATCCTCTTTGGTGAATTGTCTGTTCAAATTTTTTTGCCAATTTTTTATAGAGTTTATTTCATTATTTATTATTGAGTTTTGAGAGTTCTTTATATATTCTAGGTATATGCATTTATCAAATGGATACTTTACAAATATTATACCCCAGTCCATGTTTTGTCTTTTCATTCTTACAATACTGCCTTTGGTAATTTTATTTTCAGATTGTTTATTGCTAGGGTATAAGATACAATAGATTTTTTAAAAATGATCTTATATCCTGTAACTTTGCTGAACTCATTTGTTAGTTCTAATCTTTATTGTTGTTAGTTGTTGCTTCTTTAGGATTTTCTATGTATAAGGTCGTGCCGTTTCCTAAAAGAGATAGTTTCATTTCTTCTTATCCAGTCTGGATGCTTTTATTTCTTGTCTTTGCCTAATATCCCTGGCTAGAAACTCTAGTACAGTGTTGAGTAGATGTGAGAAAAGTGAACATCCTCATCCTGTTCCTGATCTTAGAGAGAATATATTCAGTTTTTCACCATTAAGTATGGTATCAGCTGTGGGTTTTCTTTTACATGCTCTTTATCTGGTTGAAGAGGTTCTCTTGTATTCCTGGTTTGTTGAGTATTGTTATCATGAAAATGTGTTTGATTTTGTCAAACATTTTTATATCTATTGAGATAATCATATGGTTTTTGTTGCTTATTCTATTAATATGGTATACTACATTGATTGTACCTGTTAAATTAACCTTGCGTTCCTGCTAGAAACATCACTTGGTCATGATATGTAATCTTTTAAATATGTTGTTGGATTCCTTTTGCTAGATTTAATTGAAGATTCTTACATCTATATTCATTAGAGATATTGATCTGCAGGGTTTTTTTTGTGTGTGATATCTTTGTGTGGTTTGGTATCAAGATGACACTAGCTTCAAAAAATGATTTGGGAAGTGATCCTTCCACTTCTGTTTTTGGAAGAATTTGAGAAGGATTGGTGGCAATTCTTTAAATGTTTTTTTCAAATTTATTAGTGAAGCCATCTGGGCCTGGGATTTTCTTTTTGCGAACTTTTTGGATTTCTAATTCAGTCTCTTTACTCTGCTGAGTTTTTCTATACCTTCTTTAGTCAGTTTAGGTAATTTTTGTGTTTCTAGAAATTTGTTCATTTCATCTAAGTTGTCTAATTTGTTGACATATAATTGTTCTTGGTATTCTCATAATCCATTTTTATTTCTATGAAATTGGCAGTAATATTTACTCTGTTATTTATGATTTTAGTAATGTATATCTTTTCTCTTTTTTGGGTTAGTCTGGGTAAGTTTTGTCAATTTTATTGACAAATTTATTTACACTTTTAAAAATAGATTTTAAGATTTTATCTGACTTAAGAAGGCTACTTACCAAGTTTTTAATCAGTTGATTTCT
>NW_011888793.1:10466132-10469452 GCF_000151845.1 Pteropus vampyrus | reverse complement strand
CTCTTTACTCTGCTGAGTTTTTCTATACCTTCTTTAGTCAGTTTAGGTAATTTTTGTGTTTCTAGAAATTTGTTCATTTCATCTAAGTTGTCTAATTTGTTGACATATAATTGTTCTTGGTATTCTCATAATCCATTTTTATTTCTATGAAATTGGCAGTAATATTTACTCTGTTATTTATGATTTTAGTAATGTATATCTTTTCTCTTTTTTGGGTTAGTCTGGGTAAGTTTTGTCAATTTTATTGACAAATTTATTTACACTTTTAAAAATAGATTTTAAGATTTTATCTGACTTAAGAAGGCTACTTACCAAGTTTTTAATCAGTTGATTTCTGTGAAAGCTTCTGCTGGCTTCATAAAACATGGTTTGTAAAGTTTCTGGTATAACTATGAGATGTTGTAGCTCTCTGAGTCTTTGTTTTTCCTTTGCGATTAGTTGTTTAGTCTCCCATGAATGGAATAAGTTGGCAAGTATATGAAGTAAAGATAGGGAAAAAAGCATGTTCAAATGACTTTAATGATAAATATTTTTTCTTGGTTAGAGTCCAAAGTTAGAATAAAGCACGTCTGTGCCATTATGCTATACTTCTGTAATACTCTTAAGAACCCTCAAGGAAAAATGTTTGATTCGGTGCTAAGATTTGCATGTCTTCTTTGCATATTGATTTCACTAAATCCATCAGAAAAGCTTTCTGATTTTCTATTTTAGATAGCGGTGGCTTTTACAAGTAAAGAGCTTTGTTTCTATGATTTGCTATCTAAAGAATTTCCTTGTCAATATAAACTCCAAGGCCTGAAAGGAACACCAATTTGCCTGGATTATTGGTATGACCCTCTAGATGCCAATGAATCAATTCTTTCCTTTGGGGACATAACTGGAAAGGTAAGCAAGCAAATAACAAGATCGAACATTCAATCATCAAACGGTAATTCAGTATAAAAATATAATGCAATTGCTTATGAAAACCAATCTTTCTTGTGGATTTTCTTGCCTAAGTATAGTCTCATTTTTCTTATTTAGAAAAAAATTGCTAACTTTTTTTTTTACCATAGGATACTTATAACCTATTAGATCTCAATATTAATAAACATTAAATATTAAATGCCTAAAATGATCTCTCATAACCCTTTCAAATTATTCTGATTTTCATTCATAAGGGTTCAGGCTTCTCAGTACCAGCCTCCTGGAAAGTGATTATTTCCTGTATCATGTAACAAAGGATAAAGCCATTAGAAAGGGCAGCACAGACACTCAGACATGCAATGATTTCTGTTTTCCTATCAAATTTCGCTCGACTTCTGAAAAAGTATTACTCACTGAATGACACTAGAATATGCCTATGAATTTTGAAGTAGTCCAGTTTGAACAATATCCTTTTGTAATTGTGAAGGCTTTTCATTCTTAACTGTTTTTAATAAGTGTATCATAAAAGCAAACAAATCGCCCTTAGTAATTTCCTTACCAACATTGTAGTTGTTCTGTCTTTTAATATAACTGCTTACATCCTTTAACTAATGCTGAATAACTTTCTATTAATTCAATATCAATTTTTTATTAATCTTAGAATATGGTCTCCTGGCAACAATTTCTCTGCCCATGCTTGTTTTTCTTTCAATGCTTCTCTCAAGGTTCAAGCAATTGCTTTTACGACAGCCTTGATTTCCCTGTTTGAGCGTCCTGCTAGTGCCTGTGAAGATGAAGAAGCCACAGTGACCATTAATTGGGCAGAACTGCTCTCTGGATATCACAAATGTTGTTATACATTAGAGCACAAACTTCATCATGGCGACTGGGTCAGGCAAGGTACTGAATTTTAACAGTAATGAATGAAATGGTCACCTTCAACTTCTACATTTATATTCTAGATGAAAATGTTTCACACATAGTGTTCAAGTCTAGAAGCCAGTAATTGATTCTCTGGAGGATTTGTGCTGAATTCTCTGCTATCCCCTGCACACCAGCAGGAATTATTTCTTTTCTATCCTTCTAAAATTTATGCCTCATACAATTAACTCAGATGAACTGTGCACTCAAGAAATCTCAAGAGAAGAGAGAAAATTGTCACATAATCCATTTAACTTTGACCCAACTCTGATCCTAACTAGTCTCAACTAGTCTTTCAGGGATGCTTAATAAAAGAATTTAACAAGTTTCCTCAAAAACTACCCCTTTATTTCATTTACAGTCTCATGAGAAATATATTAGTTTGACTGCCTTCAAAATGGAATCTTCATAATTACCTTTTCTTCTTTTTCTCTCTTTTTTGATACAATGACTTGAGTTCCTGTGATCTAAGGGTACTAGAGTGGCAGGTCCTATGTGATTGGATTGTTATAAAACAGCATCTATAGAAAGCCAGAACTTTCATAAACCTATTCACCAATGAGTTTATTAGTTTCACAAGCATGCCTACTGTTTACAAAATCTGCATCTGATGGTTGAAGATCCAAATGCGCAATATCTGCTCTGATATTGCCTTTGGTTCAGATACTAAGGAGTATGGTAATTTTCTCATTTCTAAATTGCTGCATTAAATAATGCTCACTGAAAGGAATGGAAGCTAAGAGTCTCATTAACTGTTATATTGTAGGTCTATTCATAATGTACTTTGAAGAGGAAATGGTCAAAATGGGCCCAACTGTTGGCTTTTGTGGTAGTTTTACACTTTTTGGGTTTTAGGAGGTTGGAACTAATTCTTTAATGCAAAATTCATAATAATAATATTCTGCATGAAAAACTCTAGGTTCTGCATTTTTTTTCTTCAATATAAATCATACCATATCTTCAGTATCTTCTACCCAGCCTCTAATTCTGGAATGATATTAACAGTGGGAAAACAAAAGATGAGATTTTTGGTCATTTACTATGTGATAGTACAAAATTTTGTGTTATGTTTTCATAATACAGAAACAAGAATCATAGTACTAGAAACTGCAGGGAGCTATTGCAGCAGCTTCCAAACAAGCATGGTACTTAGTACATAAATTGAAGACTAGACAGACTGCAATAGTAAAGTATAATTCTTAAAATCCACTTGTAGTAGGTTTCTTGAAGTATAGATACTATTTGAGTTCCATGACCTTAAGTCAACATGGATAAATACAGAGAAGTAGCTAATAGAGTTCTGTTTTTGAAAAGGTTGGATATAAAACAAGAAAAGTTTTAAAATTGAGATTGTTTCTTTCATGAAAATGAATAATATTTAAATACTCTCTCTATACTCAGAGAGAGAATGAAAAGTTCTTACTCTAGGCCGTCACAATTTCTTTTAAAAGTCTCAAAAACCCACCCTACTGGTGAAGTAAACTGCTCATGAG
>NW_011888793.1:10459043-10466082 GCF_000151845.1 Pteropus vampyrus | reverse complement strand
ATGGTCTCCTGGCAACAATTTCTCTGCCCATGCTTGTTTTTCTTTCAATGCTTCTCTCAAGGTTCAAGCAATTGCTTTTACGACAGCCTTGATTTCCCTGTTTGAGCGTCCTGCTAGTGCCTGTGAAGATGAAGAAGCCACAGTGACCATTAATTGGGCAGAACTGCTCTCTGGATATCACAAATGTTGTTATACATTAGAGCACAAACTTCATCATGGCGACTGGGTCAGGCAAGGTACTGAATTTTAACAGTAATGAATGAAATGGTCACCTTCAACTTCTACATTTATATTCTAGATGAAAATGTTTCACACATAGTGTTCAAGTCTAGAAGCCAGTAATTGATTCTCTGGAGGATTTGTGCTGAATTCTCTGCTATCCCCTGCACACCAGCAGGAATTATTTCTTTTCTATCCTTCTAAAATTTATGCCTCATACAATTAACTCAGATGAACTGTGCACTCAAGAAATCTCAAGAGAAGAGAGAAAATTGTCACATAATCCATTTAACTTTGACCCAACTCTGATCCTAACTAGTCTCAACTAGTCTTTCAGGGATGCTTAATAAAAGAATTTAACAAGTTTCCTCAAAAACTACCCCTTTATTTCATTTACAGTCTCATGAGAAATATATTAGTTTGACTGCCTTCAAAATGGAATCTTCATAATTACCTTTTCTTCTTTTTCTCTCTTTTTTGATACAATGACTTGAGTTCCTGTGATCTAAGGGTACTAGAGTGGCAGGTCCTATGTGATTGGATTGTTATAAAACAGCATCTATAGAAAGCCAGAACTTTCATAAACCTATTCACCAATGAGTTTATTAGTTTCACAAGCATGCCTACTGTTTACAAAATCTGCATCTGATGGTTGAAGATCCAAATGCGCAATATCTGCTCTGATATTGCCTTTGGTTCAGATACTAAGGAGTATGGTAATTTTCTCATTTCTAAATTGCTGCATTAAATAATGCTCACTGAAAGGAATGGAAGCTAAGAGTCTCATTAACTGTTATATTGTAGGTCTATTCATAATGTACTTTGAAGAGGAAATGGTCAAAATGGGCCCAACTGTTGGCTTTTGTGGTAGTTTTACACTTTTTGGGTTTTAGGAGGTTGGAACTAATTCTTTAATGCAAAATTCATAATAATAATATTCTGCATGAAAAACTCTAGGTTCTGCATTTTTTTTCTTCAATATAAATCATACCATATCTTCAGTATCTTCTACCCAGCCTCTAATTCTGGAATGATATTAACAGTGGGAAAACAAAAGATGAGATTTTTGGTCATTTACTATGTGATAGTACAAAATTTTGTGTTATGTTTTCATAATACAGAAACAAGAATCATAGTACTAGAAACTGCAGGGAGCTATTGCAGCAGCTTCCAAACAAGCATGGTACTTAGTACATAAATTGAAGACTAGACAGACTGCAATAGTAAAGTATAATTCTTAAAATCCACTTGTAGTAGGTTTCTTGAAGTATAGATACTATTTGAGTTCCATGACCTTAAGTCAACATGGATAAATACAGAGAAGTAGCTAATAGAGTTCTGTTTTTGAAAAGGTTGGATATAAAACAAGAAAAGTTTTAAAATTGAGATTGTTTCTTTCATGAAAATGAATAATATTTAAATACTCTCTCTATACTCAGAGAGAGAATGAAAAGTTCTTACTCTAGGCCGTCACAATTTCTTTTAAAAGTCTCAAAAACCCACCCTACTGGTGAAGTAAACTGCTCATGAGGATTTATCTGTTGAGTTGAAGGACAAGGATTTTTCTCTTGGCCAATGTGAATTCATTGCTCATCACATTTCTGACATATTCTGATCTGTGGTTTTCTTGTCTACTGACAAGGGAACATGGGACCTTAGTTTAGGATAAACAGTAGAGATTTGTGTTTATGAACTAAGGAATCCAACTTTGGAATTTAGCCTCTAAATTACTGCAATTAGAAATTGCCTACATAAAAGTTTTACATGTAAAAAACATTAGGAATCTTTGCTATTTAATTTGGATTACATATTTCTTCACCCTTTGAATTAAAACTCATAACTAAGTTGGTAATCTTTAGAAGAATAGCTGAAAAAATACATTTATTTTGGACAATTTATTTAAATTGTGGACTTGATGAGTCAATCAATCAACAATTATTTATTTATCTTTTATGTACTTTAAAAATGTCTTAGGCATTGAAGACTCTAGGAGAAAGATTAATAGGCTTAACTCCTAAGAAACCTAATAGATGAATAAGAATTAAAGACTAATATAAAAGAATTTATTAGAACAATGTACCATGGTACTAAAAATTAATTACTAAATCATTTAAACAAGATTTTAATTCCTATGATAATTCTTAAGCAGGAAAAGCCATGAGGAAAATCTTTAAGGATGGGTGGAGGTGCTTAAAAAATGGATGGGTGGAAGCAGAAAGAGAGAGCATGGTGAATGTGAATAAAGGTAGATAAGGAGGCATAATAATGATGGAGGAAGAGATGGACATGATTAGATCAGAGAATGAGTATTAAAGAAATAAAAGTGAATAGGTCTAACTGGGACACATGTTGGAAGATCTTGGCAACCAGGCCAATCCACAATTGATAAAAAAAGAAACAAGCATTGAAGGTTTTTGAGGAAACTTGGACAGACATGATGCAGACAACATTTGGGAAATGTTTATTTGGTAGTTCTGTCCAGCATAATTTGAATGACAAAGAAAGAAAGTGCTGTCAGACTGGCTAGTTAGAAGGTTTTTGATCATGAGAAAATGGAAATGATAAATCAAGGAGAGAAACAAATGACCTTCAGAAACGGGAATCTTTAGGATTTGAGATCTAAAAATGTGGAATGATAAGTCATTATAGAAGATCCTACAAACACTTTAGTCTCCAGGTGGGGAATATTTTACTTGCACATGAATGTTTCACTAGATGCCTTCCTGGGCCTATTAATCGGTCTCTTCCCAGCTTGCCTTATTAATGTTGATTGCCTTTGAAATATTTTTTATTCTGTGATACCCCACATCTGCTAACAAAGAAGAGCATTCTTGCCAGCATTATTTCTGAAACTTCCCTTACCTTTGTCAGGTCCTTGTTTTGCCTCTTTATCCATCTAATACCTTGCATAGTTTGCAAGGTTCTCAATGTTGGCTTTGCTCTTGGTTCCTCTTTAAAATGCTGCTTTCAGATACTGCTCAATTTCTGAAATTTCCTACAAATTTCTTTACCCACATCAGAATTTTGGTCCTGTCTGTCATAACCCTTTCAATCCCAGAAGGGAATTTGAATGCCTCACATGCAAATCACATTTATATATAAACTGAAAATTAAAATAATCTTCTGAGAGCAGGCAATATAGCCTTTATTCCCCTTAGTGTCTACTATAACACATAGTATAAAGTTTTATATAATTTTTAAAAATGTTTTTTTACTGATTTTAAGCAATTTGATTGTAATGTGCCATACTTTTCTTTGTGTGTGTGTGTGTGTATACTGCTTGGAATTTATTGAGATTTTTAGGTATATAGACCTATAGTTTTCCTTAAATTTGAAAAATTTTCTAGTGTTATTTTTTCCAAGATTTTTTGCCCCCCGCCCTTTTCTTTTTCTGAGACTCCCATTATATGTATGTTAGATGCTTGATATTTTCCTACAAGTTATGGAGACTTTTAAAATTTTTATTCATTTTTTTTAAAATCACTATGCTGTAGTTTAGTTAGATTCTGTGTCTTCAGGTTCTTGGATCTTTTCTTCTAGGACATTGCAGAGCCATTTTAAAGAGTGGGGCTCCCTTTCTGATTCAGGTGAGTTAGGATGCCCAGCCTAATGCCTTAGTGGGGGTGGGGGCTACAGACACCTGCGGCATGGGATGCGCCTAGTGGAGCCATGACATGAGAGGAGCTATCTCAAAGAGCTCTAGAATAGCTGGGGTCACTGCCACAGCATAGACAGTACCCATGGAGGTGACACTGCTGTCACAGTGGATCTGAAAGACAGAGCATCAAGCCAAAGATTATTCTTGAGTCTTAAGGTTTAACGGAATTTTCCCTGTTAGTGTTTGTATTTATTTTGGCTCTATTACTTTTATTTTTCTTTTCTATTTCTCTTTCTCTCTCTCTCTTTTTTTTGAACAAGAGTACCTATCATATGCCTGTTCCATCACTGCATTTTATAAGCACATAACTTGTTTGGTTTTACAAGTTCACGGTTTAGAGAGGAATTTACGTCAATATGAAATATATCCTGAGTCTTACCCATATCTGATTTAGATGACATTTAGATGAGACTTGAACTTAGATTTTAGAGTTTATGCTGGAATGAGTTAACACTTTTGGAAAACTATGTTGGGATGTACTTTGCATACAAGAAAGACATGAATTTAGGAATGGGACAGGAACAGACTATTATGGACCGAATTTTTGTGTCCTCCAAAAAGTTGTATGTTGAAATCCCGACCCTCTGGTATAATGGTGTTAGAAGGTGGTATTTTTGAGAAGTGATTCGGTCTGAAGGTATAGCTATCATGAATTGGATTAGTACCCTTATAAAAGAGACTTCGAAGAGCTCTCTCCCTTCTCCATGTGAGGACACAGCAAGAAATAGGTCATTTATGAACCAGAAAGTGGACCCTGACAAGACATGGAATCTGTCAGTGCCTTGATCTTGGACTTCTCAGCCTCCAGGACTTTGAGAAATAAATGTTTGTTGTAGAAACTTAAATGGCCTAAGATAGTACCATTTCAAAAAAAAAAAAAAGGACAACTAAAAGAAATCTTGATCAATATTTGTAGAATGCTTTAAAAAAATTAAATAGGAGGTTATTTGTGGTTAAAAGAAAATGGTTAGGGTGAGGAAAATATATTTACAAATAATATGTAGTTTAATACTGTATGAATGGATGTTGAGGGAAATGCAGTAGAATAGAAGATAACTCAGAAAGGAGTAAGTAAAGAGTGTAGAAAGGTGAGGTATCTATATAAGATTTTCTCTTCTTTCAAGTGTTAGATTTGAAGCTCAGGTACCTCTGGATGGGAGACCTACATCAGTCCTAACCGATGAATGAGTGTTTTTTCTCAGATTTAGCAATAGAGATTAGAAACCTAAATAAAACTTTCATTTGTTTGTTTGCAGCTCAGTTATTTCAACATGAATGGAAAGGAGGGAGGCTGACACAAGGCAGGGAGAAGGAGGAAGGCAGGCTGGAGTTGAGTGTAGGACAGTGGGATTAGTGTTGACTAAGCTCCTTGGTCTGCAAGACTTATTCTATCAGGAGAAAGCAACCAATGCTTGCTTTTATTTTTTATTCTTTGTACCCAAGCAACATGAATTGGTATTTTCAGAAATCTTCAAGAAATATTTTTGCTGATTTTTCTTCAATTGAGGAGGGAATATACAATTGAAGAATGAAAGAAATATATGAGCAAGTATAATAATAATGTTTCATTGAAGCTAAGGATAAAATATCTGTAAAACTGAAATGTCAAAGGAAAAACTCAATTTCAGACATAAGAGTATTAGCCTACTGCTTTAAGATAAGGTTCAGACTTCTTATTTAAGACTTTGAAGGAGAAAATGTTTTCATCTTGTCTAAGAAGTTTTGTGTCATATTTTAATGGAAAAATAATTACATTCTGAAATGCTTGTAAAGTAAGTACAGAGATTGTGGGCAACAGTGACAAGACATAAATGTCTTAAATCTCAGGGAATTTTTCTTATTTCAGTCCCAAGTAATTACTTTCTCTTACAGACAATATCATTGGAAATCATGGAAATCATAGACTGAAAGTGTAGCTGTTGAAAGAGTGAGCTCTAAATTGCCAAAAATAAAAATTATTGATTTTTTTATTACATTGAAATGTGTTTTCCCCCCTTCCTTTGACCATAGTTAAGATAAGGGACAAACCATTTGAACATCTGATAATATCACTAATTGCTGTGCTAATTAACGGAGCTGTGCCAGAGAATTTAGAGTGCAGACACCAGGTTGTTTCCATGGGGAGCCTTTATAATTGATAGGGACTAGATTTGGAAGAGAAGCTAGATTTAGTGTACTTGCTTTGTGTTCCACTCTACGGTGTCTAAATCAGTCCTCCAGACAAAAAGATGGTATACCACCGAGTTAGCCAGAATACACTGCTTTTCCTGCTAGTTCCTTCACTGTGTTTAAAGTAGTTGAAACCAGCTGTGAGCTGGCTGCCTAGGTTTGAAGAAAGAGATCTCTTCCTATGTCTCGTTCTATAGCATGATGGAAGAGTAAGATCCATTTGTGTCATGAACATGAGTCTAATCAGCATTTTGAAAAATCATTGAATTAATTGCATTATTATTTTTTAATTTGCTTAACAACAGTGAATTAGATGCATGTTGATTTTAAGAAATGGTATAGAGTTCTTTCTTTCCTCTTTTAAATGGTAGTTGCTCAGAACATATAGAACCCTGTGGTTGTTTCAGAGAATGGGACTCCAACTTCAAAGTGAGAAAAGCAACTGAAAATAAATTCTCTCAAACAAGAGAACATCAAAGAAAGTTCAAGGCAGGGTATTTTCCTCAGTCACATGACTCATAAAGTAAAAGCCTAGAAAATGATGATAAAGATTCCTACTTAGAAATGGCCCAATTTTCTACCCTGCTACAGCTCTATCTATTGGCAAATGATAAAAAGTGTTCTTATTCTAGCTTACTTTAAATGCACCTAATAGCATTACTCACTTGGATTTGAGGTATCACTTTTCATTTTCAAATCACTTTGCCCACATTACCTAATTGCTATTACACAAAGTCATTTTGACACACACGAGGACAAGGATTGTTGGCAGTTTCCCTTAATACTTTTTTTTTTTTTAAAATGACTAAGTGGCAAGGGAGCAGAAAATTGGAAAGTTAGCATCTAATGGACAGACATAATCAAGTTTTCTCTTTCTCCCTCAAAATATTATCTAAAAGAAAATTAAAAAAATATTTTCTTCTACCAACCCACAAACTCACCAAGAATATTAGAAACAAATCATTTATTTTATCAGCTCATCCCATTTTGAAG
>NW_011888793.1:10447822-10457978 GCF_000151845.1 Pteropus vampyrus | reverse complement strand
AAAAAAATGAAGAGATCAGCAAAGGAAAGACTCAGATGAAGTGGGGGTTTGGTCTTAGAATGAGAATGTGGGGGACATAAATATAGCTGGTAATAGAAAGAACCTCAGATCTGGGCCTGGTATACATGTGGCAGTGTGGCTTAGGGGAAAAGAATGATGCAGTAGTGCAAAACAGAGCTCACAACCGAACAGGACTGGGTTCAATCTCATTTCCGACTCCAATTAGCTGCCTACTCTTGGGTGAGTTTGGCTTTAGATTGTCTATTTCCTTATCAGAAAGCTACCCACTGAAGATGGTTGCAAGATGACAGCACCTGACATGATGCCTAGCACATGGGAAGCATTCAATAAACTATCCCACTAATTATTACAAGTAATTCAGAGGTTGGGGGAGATTACATAATGGGAGATAAGTAAGAAACACACCATCCGGGCAAATTCTAAACAGAGTGGAAAAATAGACTGTTTTGGTCTTTAGCAGTACTTCACATTTCATGACACACTTCATGGTGATTATTCTGTGTGCCTAGTGCTCAGTGAGACACCTCTGCTTTGGTCCCCTTTCCTAAAGCCTCCTTTGTATCATCCCAGTCCCTCTTTTTTCTCTTAGAAATTATGTTCTGGCATTGGTTAGGAGAACCTCTGCATCAAAGGCCAGTTAAACTCATTTACTTTAGAGAAGTAGGAGCTAAAAAGAGAAGCCCAAAATAGGCATCGATGAGCACAAAGGGTGAACAAACACCATTAACAATAGAAACTTTGAGAATCACCTGAGGAAGCAAGTGAAGTGATTTACAATCCAAAGTGGAGGTTCATCACCTGACTTCTTTAGATTGATCATCACTGGGCTTCGTGAGTAGGGGTAGGGAGAGTCCTGAAATCCTGGTATTTTATTTTTAAAAATTGTGTGGATATACATATTTCTGGTGGAGAGGGTCTGTAGCTTTCATCACATTTCCATAGGGGCATTAGATCTTCGAAATTTGAAGAACTATGGATTAATTTTCTAGAGTATTAAATGATGGCAATACTTCGTAGAACACATTCTACTGTCTTGCCACTTAAAATGTGGTCCTTACAGAACATTAGCAGCAACAAGTGAGGTTTGGGTAGGAATGCAGAACCTTAGGTTTGCCAAATGAGAATCTGCATTTTAATGTGGATCTTACCTCCAGGTTACTTGTGTGCATATTAAAACTTGAGAATAACTGTTCCAGTGGTCAAGAGATCATGCTGTATCTTTTGAATTTGTACTCTAGTTCTACCAGGTGATGGTGTCCTGAGCTTGGATGTTATGTCCTGGATGTTGTTAAGTTATGTTATGTTATGTTATGTTATGTTATATTATGTTATGTTATGTTATGTTATGTTATGTTATGTTATGTTATGTTATGTTTTATGTTGTTATGTTATGTTATGTTATGTTATGTTATGTTATGTTATGTTATGTTGTTATGTTATGTTATGTTATGTTATGTTATGTTATGTTATGTTATATCCTTGGATTTTATGTCCTGAGCTCGAATCTTATGTAACATTAAACTGTACCAAAACCAGAGGCAGAATGCTTGGGCTCCAGTCCAGAGTCTGACAATAATCAATTGATGATTTTAGCCAATTATGGAACTTGATTGGGTCTCTATTTCTTCATCTGTAAAATAAAGGAGTAGATTAGTCCTCTTTTGGCTCTAAATTCTAGAGTTTATCTTCTTTTCTACACATGTGTTTTATCACCACTTCTTTCTATTGAAATGAAATCTTTTTGTCAACACTTACCAAATGTTTTCTAAACCCTGAAGCACACACTATTTTGTTCTTTGAAGTTCTGTTATACTTTCTATAGCACTTAAGTTATCACTGTATTATATAACAAAGTTTTCTCTAGTTGTTTGATTTACATATATTTTATTCTAAGCTTGGGGGCATCCAGACTGTGTCTATTTCTTCTCTTATTAATCTTATCATAGCACAGGGCACATAGTAGATGCCCAATAAATTTTTAAAGATTGCATGCCATATTTTGAAAGAGGATATCTATAGATGACACACTAGTACTCTCAACCTCATTTAGTCTTAAATTTGTCATATTGAGCCATATATTTCATAGTGAGATAGATATAAAGTATGTTAAATTAAGATATTCACATAACGTAAATATCAGCTCTTAAATGAATAAATTCCAGTTTTCATTAACTCCATAGAATAGGCTAGAAGCTAGAAGTTATCCTGCCTCTCACAATTCTTTGCCTTTAGTAATTTTTGAAAATATATATATTCATATGTATGTATATACACATATATACAATGTATACTTATGTATACTTTTTATATATAAAGCAAATTACATATATAAAGCAAATTAAATTCTTTCAGTAAAATAATAAAACTATTTCCAAATTAGCTACTGATAAATTATATTGTCATTTCTAGCACAACCAACAATACAAATACTATGGTGCTCACTTGGAGAAAGAGATTTAAAAACCATATTTTAAAGTGATGGAGGATGTAGGACATAAGACTCCTGTGTTAGAGAAAAAAAGACTTTATTACTCACTACACAGCAAGCAGCATATTTGTGTCAGTTCCTCTTGCCCTTAAGTCCCACAGATGCAAAGCAGATGGTCCCAGATGATACCCACACATGCAGTGTGTTATGTTCCAGGAAAGAAACTCCAAGTTTAGAGAATCTAAATCTTTTATAGTAGACAGGATGCATGCCTGCTTTTGCTCCAGAGGAAGACATTATCTTTATTATTTTAAGTAGTAAGTTTGTCTACCATTTGCTGTACAAAGAGATACCATCTCTACATTTTATGCAAATGTCTTTGAAAAGATAGTCTAGAACAAAGGAAGTCAATGATTTGTTTTCTAAGAAGTGCAGGAATTCTAGTGATCCCTTGAGAATTGTCTTCCAAGAGTGTCACTCTTGATTTTTTGTAATATATAGATCAGAAATATTTCCAAGAGCCATTCTGTTAAAGCAACTCTCCTTAAGCTATGCAAAGTTACAACATCTCTTTCTGTGTAAGGCAGGAATTTGATCTTGAAGTCAAATCAGAAATCCTTCAACTTTAGGCACAAATCATCGAGCAAAATGCAAAGAACTTCCATCTAACCATGGAGGGCAGCAGTAGTTAGAAGCTGGGGCAGGAGCAGCTATGGCTCTTTGCCTTTGGAGCATGTGAGCCTGACATAAATGGAAAGGCAGCAGGATCACTTTCCTTGCTTGGAAAATGGGATTATGCTCCAGAACATCTGGTACTGGGTCATTGGGATTGCAGTAATAGCCATTTCACTTAAATCTAGCTGTGTTTGTAACTCTTGGCAGGGCACTGATCCCTGGCCATGCTACTCTCAAACATTCTGTCTAGATCAGCCACAACTTAAATAAACCATGGTTTGGGCATGAGCTGAACTTTTGAGAACAGCAGATGGCTGCTCAACTCCTGTTTGACTGCTTCAGACCCAGGAGGAAGAACCCAGAAATTTGGCCAATTACTCATCTTAGTTCTCCAGAGTCCTGTATAATTAATGTGATTAATATTGTTTTTTGCCATGTGTTCCAATTAAAAAAAAACAAAGTATCTTTAGGTTTGGTTTAAAGTTTGAATGTGGGCTTTGCTGGAACTTTTCGCTGTAAGTTCTTTAATGGGGAGTGGGGGAAGGGGTTAATAAGGTATTTTCTTGAGCGTCAGGTTGTGTTATAATATGAGTTTAATTTTTAACTTTATATATTAAAACAGTTCTGTTTTGCTCATGTTTTGTGAGAAATCAATTAAAAATTCTTTTCTTTTTTTTTTAATCAGTTACTTACAATGCATCTTTAGATGCTATCATTTCTAGCACAACCAACAATACAAATACAGTGGTGCTGGCTTGGAGAGAGAAATCAAAAAAGCATCTTAAAATGACATCCTTCAACATTGCCCAGGGCATTCATGCTTTTGATTACCACTCTCGGCTCAATTTAATTGGTATGTAAAATAAATCATGATAACTATGAAGGCCTCATAAACAGTCTGGAATGCACATTTGTATGCATGGAACCTCTCCACCTTGTTGCTTTATTGCCAGAGAGACTAACTTGAACAACTCACGTTTTATTGCCTGAGAATGTCTGATAATGATTCATTATGATGTGCGTTTTATATGAACTACACTGGGGTGAAAATGTGAGAAAGTGTCCCAATGTTTTAATTAGCATTTTTATTAGAATTAGTGGGGTAGTAAAATGATATAAAATGTTTGTGCAGTGTCTACCATTCCATCATCTTTCTAACACCACCAAATGTTTGACCTAAACAAATACATCATTTTTCTCGCTACTACTACTACTACACACACACACACACACACACACACACACACACACACACACACACACACGCACACACAAACTGCAAAATGTAGACTGGTTATACCTTTCAGAATACAATCTCTAATGCGTTCTAAAATTTTTCAGATTATCCTAGCTTTAGTTTACTAAAAGAGAGTTCTTTTGATGTAAATGGATATATTTTACACAATAAAAAAGATTAGTTTTCACTTCAAAAAATGTATATTTTAGCTGGGGAAATAAGCCACAAATGTTTTCAGGTATTAACACTTTAAATAAAATATATAGAAATTTTGGAAGTTGATGATTTGACATATATGATATTAGTTAAAACAGTACAAAAGTGAAGTATTATTGAAAAATTAATAGGATAGTTATGGAGACTGAACATATATGGTCTGCAAAATGGGCCATATTAACCCTCATTCAATAATTATCATTCATCTGAAGAGTTTTGATAGACTCTTAGCCAGGGAGCTGAGTCCCTAATAATAATAGCTGACAATCATGATAAAAGATACCTTGAATATGATCTCAGGAATATGCCAACATTAAGCTTTCGAGGAGTGTTGCAGATTTATTAGAGAAGGCTGAAGGGTTTGGTGGATTGAGTTAGGAAGGATTCAAAATATCAACCATTTCATTGATTGATTGATTGAATAATTCAACACCTTTCTACTGATAACTACTTTGTACCTGGCTCAGTGCTGGAAAAATAAGGGTGACTAAGCTAGGTTCCACAGTCAGTCCTAGAGGGAACAACAAACAATGCTTTTCTGGTCTTTCTGCAGACCTGAAGAAGCACTGTGCTCCCTGATCTTGATGTGCTCCCCGAATATAGCCAATTTATGTTAAACAAACAAACAAACATAAAAAACACCTTATTCTCTCTATAAAGTAGGTCAAAAATATATTTGTGTTTCTTGATACTTGTAAATGCTCAGTTCTTTACATGGTAGTGAAAATATTTTTTTAATATACTTTTTAATTAGTTTGGAAACTTTAAATTGCTTTAGTTCTTTCTTACTCGTAGCATAACTTTAACATGTCTATATCCCTGGGCTGTTTGGACTGAGAGTGGAAATACAGAAACTAGGAAGGAGGATTTTGTCCCCTCCTGGTTGAGCTTCTGGTTGCTTCCTAAATGGGACAGTATTGTCCTTTCACCTCATGAATATCCCTTTTCCCTTACTTTCTCCATTTCAGCTATTTCAGATGATAGAGCTCATGCCCTATGAGCCTGGGCTGTTAGGCAGTGACAAGATTTTCCATCCTTTAAGACAGGCACATTAGTGCCCAGAAGACATTTATCTGTAGATATGTGATAAATTCATTTCAAAAAGAAAATGCTGGGAGTTATTCATATTATTAAAAACATTTTTTTTCTTTCTAATTCTGATTAGCAACTGCTGGCATTAACAATAAAGTTTGCCTTTGGAACCCTTATGTTGTCTCTAAGCCAGTTGGTGTTCTTTGGGGTCACTCAGCCAGTGTCTTAGCTGTCCAGTTTTTTGCTACAAGAAAACAACTTTTCAGCTTCTCTAAAGATAAAGTAAGTAACATTGTACATTGCTTTAGTTCTATGCAAATCTATCCTTGATCGTGAATTACCCTGAGAGATGGTGTAGATTTTTAAAATATGCTGGCTAACTGCTATGTCTTTAGAAATCTATATTTGGAAAAGATGTTATATCGATAGTCATTTAACAATAGTCCTGGGCAGCTGGACAAAGTATTTCATTAAAATTTCTTCTTAAAACATGTACTCATGAATTTAATCCTTATTATTGAGCTCTTAATATGTCAAATCTTGAGATTTAAAAGATGTTCTCACTAATTCAATAGTAAAAAACAGAAATAGGCATGAGGAAATGTTACTTTGGTAAGATGTGGAATACACACAGACAATTAACTATTGTTGCTTTGATACTGAAGAGACTCAGTAAGTAAGAAACCAAAGTTAATCTGAAGACTATCGAGTACTTTAAGAACATTTCAATTTAGTACATCAGTCTATTTCTATTTGATGATATCAATGAAATATTTTAAATATGATAGGGAAAACATGGCACTGGAATCAGATAGCCTAGGTTGAATTCATGTTATTTACTATTTATATCTCCTTAGGAAAATTTCTTAATCTCTAAGAATCCTGTCATTTGTTCCTCTGTAAGACTTCCATTTTATATAATGCTTGGCTTCTAGATCCAGTGATAGATTAACATGTGATAGATTTCAAGACCTTGGTTGCAAAGAAAAGAAAGGTAGGCAATTGGCTTACTTGAGACAACCTCAGAGACTCAGTGAATCTTACTTTTAATTTTATTATAAAGTGATACATGTATATATAAAAATTAAATAGAAATTCATCTATAATTCTTTAGCTTCTTTCTTCCCATAAGTCCTGCCAAACTTGCATATTTTACTGTATATTTATAATACAAATTTCCTTTTCCCTTAAATTTCACCAATCAACTGTCAATTCTTGTTGATTCTACCATCAAAATATGTTTATCAGCCTCACCTCTCCTTCTCATCTGACATGGTTCTAATTCCAAATCTCATCTTCTTTTGCCTGAAATGCTACAATGGAATTCGAATATGTCCCCAACTTTTGGACTGGTCTGACTTCAATCTTCCCTCTATTCTGCTAATTAAATGGTTTGTGAGAAAAATTCTTTAATTCCTCATCTTTGCCCTCCATCGCTTCTAAAATTCTTAACCTTTTATACAAAGCCCTCCTCTGGTCTACCAGTCCCACTTCACTTGCTGCTTTTCTCTTCTATTCATTTAATGCTCCACTCATATCAAACTCTGCAGGCCGTTTTCACCACGCTGACTCATGGCTTTGCAACATGCTCTTGCTTTTGACTTCAATCTCCTTTCCTCTGTGATCAATTGGCAAATGTCTATTTATCCTGGAAGTTTCAGACTTTCTGGAGTCTTTCATGCAGACTGAGTAGTTTCTTTCTCTGCATTCCCATTGCACCCATGTCCCTCATTAGAGCCTTTGTCATGTGCTGAAATATTAATTTGCTTCCTTAATAGGGTCAATATCTTTTTAGCTTGTATACTGTCATAGTGCTTGGCATCTTGCAGTATTTGTTCAATTATCTGTCGACAGCTTCAAGTGAAGATACATTACCATGAATCTAAGTACCAAAGAAGCTCAGAGTAAAAACTTTTTTTTTGATGCCCTAGTCAGATTTATTTGTTTTATTTTTTGAGATCTTTTAGCATTTTGTTATAACTTCCATTATTGAATTTAACATAATCTGACTTGTGTACTCGAGGTTGTATATGTACATTATATCTTTCACTAGGTTTTGAGTGCTTAGAGGCAAAGATTAATTTTTGTTCCTGGGACCTAGCACATATTAATGTACATTAAACATATGTTTTATATAATATGTAAAATAGTGTAACTGTCAACTAACTGATAGGATTTGTGAAGTTAGGGACTATGTCTTTTTTGCATTGTACTACACACATAGTAGGTCCTCAATAAATCTTGAGAAATTAGTAAATTCATTTATTAATTAAATTAATGAATCTATCAAAAATAAATACTAGGTATTTTATCATTACAGAGTGCTTTGAAACTTTAAAAGCAAATGAAAACATGTCCTTAAAGTCAGAATTGATTTTGTACAGCTACTATCAGTGTTAAGACTCCCTGGCCTCTTCCAAAACACTTTTATCATTCTATTTTTGCTTTGACTTCTAAACCATTACATTATAATAAAGCTTGTCATGCTGTCTTTCACATTAGTCTAAAGCTATGTCACTTTGATAAATGCATAATAATCTCAGTCATTATGTCTTCACAATAAACAGCAGGGCTTTCTGCTACAAGGTTAAGCCTCTGCTTTATTGCCATAAAATGGTTTTGGATATTTTATAGGACTAGGGATAAGTTAGGGAACAGGGAAAACTAAAGGAAGCGTTCTTTTTTTAGAAGAGCTTTTGATTAAACTATGTTTTGGTCAATGAGTTGCTAAATTAGAGGATTTTGAGATCAAAGCAATTTAGATTAAATAATTTCCTCCAAAAATAATCTGAAACCAATTTTCTTTTGGAAGACTGTTCTATTACCACTTTCCAGTGATAAATAAGCAGTAAGTTTATCCCTATAGACTTTGGTATCATACTAAATGTTCAATTGCATTTTGCTTTGGATCCTAAACTGTCTCTAAGGTGGCAGTTACTGATGGCAAGGCCCTGCTGGAAGCCAGCAACTTGGTCATTTGAAGGAGGAGTCATCATGGGGAGTAAAAAAGGATTTTCAGAGCATAGGGGAACTCTCTCTGCTGGGGGTTGCTCTTCCAAACAGTCAACCTGATTACACCTTTCTATTGCTCTTAACCCTTCTTTCTGGGCTACTAATCCTGTCTGGGTCACCAGAATCAGATCAGTATAGTATACAAAAGTATATGGATTAATGCCATTCCATAAAAACTGTAAATGAAGCGGCATGTAGTACAAAAAGGGAATATTCTTCTTGCTCATTTCCCCTTCAATCAATTCCTCTCCCCACAAGTAGCAATTAGTAACAGTTTTGTGGATCTTCTCATATTGTTTTATTATTACTTAATATATTATATATTACAACATATTGTGTGACAATGTATGATATTTTTATAAAATTAAATATACTATTCTAAGTGTGCGTACGAATACAAAGAAGTATTCATTATTAGTTTTCTGGTAAACAGTATCACTTTCCATTAGTCTACTTGCCTTTCCCTACACTTATATATCACTGTTTAACCAGCATAGCTTTATTGTATATTTTGATACCTGGTAGGGCAACTCCTACTTCTTGTTTTTCTTTTTCAATTTTAGCTATCCTCTGGCATTTTCTTTCCTTCCAAGTAAATTTCAGGATCAATATTTATGTTCCATAAAAAACCTTATTAGTGTTTGAATTGGAATTTCATTAAATATGACATTTGACATCTTTAAAATATTGAGAAAGCACAACTTATGTTTACCCATTTTTTTTTTTAGTTATTTTTCAGAAAAATTTTATGCACAGATTTTTTTCCTATTCCTTATTCAGGTTTTTCCTCCATATTTCAGGCGGCACCTTATCATCTTATGATATTCTTAACTTTAATGGTGGTGTTTCTAATGAAGATGTGTCTTCTTTTTATATAACCCATACATCGAGTTTTTAATTTTAACATGCTACCCCCATCAAATTGTTTTTGTAATGGCCTGGTAATTTTGGATAGTCTTTCATTATTTGTAATTTTGGATATTTCAACATTTAATTCTTTAATTTTATATTCTTACCTAATAATTCCAATATCTGGAATCCCTGGTGATCCGAATCAGATATTTGCTATTCTGGTGATTCTCCCTCATGGTGACTTGTTACCTTTTATGTTTGATTATCTTTTATTGTTACTTTGGCGTTTGCTGTTGCTAAACTGTAGGCATTCATAGCAACTAAATTGAAGAGGCTCTCCTTTAAAGAACATTTGTATTTGTGTTTGCAGAGCAGAAATGAGGAAAACTCTGTCCTGAGGCTACTGTATGCTCCTTTTCTGTTGTCCAGTTTAATTGAACAGTCTCTCCTCAGTACCTCCTGCATCTTGCTGCTGGTCCAAGGCTTAGGCTCCAAGACTGCAGTCATTGCTTTTATGCCTTCTATTCACTGTCTCCATCTTAAGTTTGTTTCTTTTTCTCTCTTTCTTCTTTTAGACTAGGGGAGATTGTTCCCACTTCCTGAAGGCCCAGCAAGGAAGTAGAGTTATGTTTTATTCAGAATTGTGTTTCTTTGAAGCAGGAAGGCCCCTTACAAAAACCTAG
>NW_011888793.1:10444087-10446532 GCF_000151845.1 Pteropus vampyrus | reverse complement strand
TCTAACAGTTGAAACAAGGTAAAGATTAAGCAGAAAAAATATATCATCATTATGTGACAAGCTAAATTTTACCTTGATATAAGATCACAAGTTTAGTTACTTATTCCTCTTAATATAACATATAGATAAAATAAAGAGCTCCCAAATATGCCATTTTAAGGACTTGACTTAGTAAGTCTGAGCTGGAACAGACATCACGATTTCTCAGGTATAATGATGTAAATAGATATAGTAGTTTAGATGAAAAATTTGTGCAAAATATTTTTAAAAGAACCAATTATTAATCATAATTGTTATGCTTAGGTGTTTGTCAATTTATTTATTTCTCTTACTAAGAAAAAAAAACATCTCTAGCATATCTAGAATGAAAATCGATATTAAATATGATCTTTTCTAAACTGTAGCCTAATTCTTTTCCAAAAGTCAACTTGAATGTAGAAGAAGAGGAGAACCCAGGATTCACAAATATTAACCTGATATTTAAGTGACATTTTGTCAAAGGACTCGATTAATAAAATTGAATTAATGTGAGATTTTTTTCATGATTAAAAGGATATAGACTAATTAAGGAAAAAAGGAAGTATGGTTATCTGGTTTAGAGCCAAGCCCCATGATATTACTGATTAAATTGAGAGCAGGGTTTCTTGTTCAAGGGGGTTAGTGTTGACCTTAAGATAAAGTAGAGAAGTTAAGGTATGATACAAAAGAAATACTTGGGAAAATTTTTAAAAATCACTAATTCCTAGCCCCATCCTCAAAAAGTCTAATTTAATTGCCTTAGGAAAAGGCCCCAAGCCTAGGATATTTTTAAAGTACCACAGGTGTTTCTAATGTCAAGGTTAAGAAATACTGGTGTAGAAAGTGGTAGTATAGGAAAAATTGAAAAGCTTATGGGAGGTCACATACTATGACATGATTTCTAGGAAAATGCTGAAACACCGTTATATGCATTCAATGCAGTTTATCAGTGCTATTGCTTTGACCCTCAGCAGAGAGAATTAAAATTAGAAGATGGACTTTGTAGGACCATTAATTGAGAGAGTTCTCCAGAGGAAGAAGGGAAAGTAGAACAATAAAAATTTATTTTAAGAAAAAAAATAATGAACATACACAGTTTTATAAAAAATATTTCTAATTTTAGTTGCTAATAGCAAAAAATAACCTGTCATAGACTATAAAGAGTTTGTCACTCATCTATTTTCTATTTTCTATTTAATTTATATGACTAAATGTCAATGAAATATTAAAGCCAACGTAAATCATTTGAACAACACAGTAGAAAATCATTCTGGAAAAATTATAGTACATTAATACTATAGAGTTATTGTTGATCTATACTCAACTATGCCCCAGATTATTATTCTGACATGGGTTAGTTTTTATTTTTTGAACAAGGTCCATGCTAAACAAGACAGGATTTTGGACCTTGAGGGAAAGGCTAGCATAAGTAATATGAATGTATGAGGGCAAGACTGTTATATGAGTGTTTGTGAATAATCTAGATGTGTCTAATCTTCATCGCTTTAACATTCAGAATAGTTTATCAATTTTATTTATATTTAGAACACATTAAAATCTATTTGTAAGTCTTGGCTCTTATAGAATCTTTATTTATGAGGATAAATATTTTCTGGAGATCTTCCAGAATGTTTTAAATCAAAATAATGACTAAGAACCAGAATGAATTATTTAATGAATTCTTGCCAAGAAAATCCAATGTACTTCATAAATATATATTCCTGAGTTAGAAGAATTTTACTGCTGTTTATCTGGTAGGAATTGACTAGGTAATTTTAAGTTTTTTTGGTAGATGGAAAGGTTACCCTATACATCAAACATAATTATTTCTGCAGGATATTGAAAAATTCTCATAAATTTTCATTGTAGATTATATGAGATCTGCAATTAGGTGAATAACCATGTAGAAGTGAGGCAAAAATTTTTTATGAGGGTCCTATATTCTTTGACTTGTTCTAGCTAATCTTTTTATCAATAAGATGGATGTAGACATAGTTATCAGGTGAACTACAATCTTCAACAAATTCAAAAAATACTTATTAAACATCTACTATGTTCCATGAGATTCGTGAACAAATCAGGGAGAAATTGTCAATGTAACTGACTTATGATTTGACATTATATTGTCACCTGGTAACTGTAAATCAAAACTAGGAAAAATCCAAATCTTAGCTTAAAACATCAGACTTTTGAAGATAGGATGGTAGATATCTTGTTTGATTATTTGTTCATAGGAATAATATTTAGGGTTTTGCTCAATTAGGGCCTCAAGGTATGTGAAATGTATGATGGAGTGGCGTAATCAGCTAATGCATTAGGGAAATCATAGCACCTGTAACAGTGGTGGGAATCACCCAAAATATTGTCTCAACTCTGAGCATACTGCTTAAAACCAACCTTTGAGGACCCTAAGGTGCTCATTTTACA
>NW_011888793.1:10356386-10444037 GCF_000151845.1 Pteropus vampyrus | reverse complement strand
CAAAAAAATCAATTTAACTGAAATTTTAAAATTTCCTAAAGGAACTTTTGTTCTAAAAAAGAAAACACTTGAAATAAAATATTGGTATTAGTAAAAATTATTATCAAATTTGAACTTGGAAATTAATGAAGTTCCTGCGGTACAATTCATACTGTTAGAAAAGATTTAGATTTTTTCAAGGCCAATAACAGAATACACAGATACATCATAGAAACCTGAGTCTGAGAGCTATATGTCTTCTTTCACTTTTGTTGAAAAGAATGATCAAAAAACAGAAGAATAAAGGTTATGATAACAATTTGAAGATGAATAGCACAACAGAAGATTTTAATTTCTGAATAATATTTTGTTTGACTTCAATATTGGGAAAAATGGTGAAAATATTTTTTAAAAGAAGATTTGTTATATGACTTTGTTAAAAACATTAGTTGAGGTGTTCTGCCAGCGTGTATCATCTCAAACAAATTGTCTTTAAATATTCACTCATTATGCTTTTGTGGATTATCCAAAGGCTTAAATTCTAAATTAACAAGCAAGACTTGTTAATATATAAAGGTATATTCAGGGGAGCCAATGCCTTAAGTTCCTGTTATCTCATTATCTGCAAGTAGTTTATCCGTTTCTACGGGTTACCCCTGAAAACTGAGCTGTTGCAGTGTTGTCCTTAAAATCTCCTAATGATGTATTCTCTCTCTCTCTCTTTTTTTCTTATTGTCATTTTATATCTATCTCTTACAGGATGGCAGGAGTTAATAGTAAATGTTTGATGAAACCAAACAAGTCTCATTTCCATAAAGTCATCTGAATCTGTTTTCTATTTTTCCCTCACTCATATTTACATTAGGAAATTATGAATTTTTTTCACCTAACTACTTTGAATTAAACTTGGACATGTTGCCAATATGTAAATAAATGATTTAGTTTTAAAAAGTACACTGAAAACAGATTCTTTACCTATCCATACATTTCTTCATGCACTTATCTTATCCATGAAGTTATCCATTTATAAATGTAACAGTGATCAGGCAAAAGACTAGTGTTGTTTATTTATTTGTTTTCTCATTTATTAATTAATTACTTATTTTTTTATAGTTTTATTATGCCTTTGTGTGTGATTCTGGCCATCTCTGGCAGGGAGCAGGGAGAAATTCTTCAGTAAAACCAGACTGAAAATATGGTGATGTCCACATTTCTTTAGTCCAGTCTTCCCAAAAGCCTCCTTGAATTTGTTTGAATTGTTGGTATTTTGGAATCTTTAGATAATGGATTGAGCAATTTCACTACATGCTAGACTAAACTGACAGAATTTCAGAGCTGACTGGGGCCACTTTGGTAGAAGGTGAGGAAATGGAGAAGTAAGATCACATATCTAAGATAACAAACCCGAGTAGTATTAAAACCAGGATCAGCGTGTCTGGAGTCTCAATCCACTGGTTTCTGGTTCTAGTGTATATATAAGTAATAGAATATTTGTTTTTATAATCTTGCATTATTAAATATCTAACAGTTGAAACAAGGTAAAGATTAAGCAGAAAAAATATATCATCATTATGTGACAAGCTAAATTTTACCTTGATATAAGATCACAAGTTTAGTTACTTATTCCTCTTAATATAACATATAGATAAAATAAAGAGCTCCCAAATATGCCATTTTAAGGACTTGACTTAGTAAGTCTGAGCAGACATCACGATTTCTCAGGTATAATGATGTAAATAGATATAGTAGTTTAGATGAAAAATTTGTGCAAAATATTTTTAAAAGAACCAATTATTAATCATAATTGTTATGCTTAGGTGTTTGTCAATTTATTTATTTCTCTTACTAAGAAAAAAAAACATCTCTAGCATATCTAGAATGAAAATCGATATTAAATATGATCTTTTCTAAACTGTAGCCTAATTCTTTTCCAAAAGTCAACTTGAATGTAGAAGAAGAGGAGAACCCAGGATTCACAAATATTAACCTGATATTTAAGTGACATTTTGTCAAAGGACTCGATTAATAAAATTGAATTAATGTGAGATTTTTTTCATGATTAAAAGGATATAGACTAATTAAGGAAAAAAGGAAGTATGGTTATCTGGTTTAGAGCCAAGCCCCATGATATTACTGATTAAATTGAGAGCAGGGTTTCTTGTTCAAGGGGGTTAGTGTTGACCTTAAGATAAAGTAGAGAAGTTAAGGTATGATACAAAAGAAATACTTGGGAAAATTTTTAAAAATCACTAATTCCTAGCCCCATCCTCAAAAAGTCTAATTTAATTGCCTTAGGAAAAGGCCCCAAGCCTAGGATATTTTTAAAGTACCACAGGTGTTTCTAATGTCAAGGTTAAGAAATACTGGTGTAGAAAGTGGTAGTATAGGAAAAATTGAAAAGCTTATGGGAGGTCACATACTATGACATGATTTCTAGGAAAATGCTGAAACACCGTTATATGCATTCAATGCAGTTTATCAGTGCTATTGCTTTGACCCTCAGCAGAGAGAATTAAAATTAGAAGATGGACTTTGTAGGACCATTAATTGAGAGAGTTCTCCAGAGGAAGAAGGGAAAGTAGAACAATAAAAATTTATTTTAAGAAAAAAAATAATGAACATACACAGTTTTATAAAAAATATTTCTAATTTTAGTTGCTAATAGCAAAAAATAACCTGTCATAGACTATAAAGAGTTTGTCACTCATCTATTTTCTATTTTCTATTTAATTTATATGACTAAATGTCAATGAAATATTAAAGCCAACGTAAATCATTTGAACAACACAGTAGAAAATCATTCTGGAAAAATTATAGTACATTAATACTATAGAGTTATTGTTGATCTATACTCAACTATGCCCCAGATTATTATTCTGACATGGGTTAGTTTTTATTTTTTGAACAAGGTCCATGCTAAACAAGACAGGATTTTGGACCTTGAGGGAAAGGCTAGCATAAGTAATATGAATGTATGAGGGCAAGACTGTTATATGAGTGTTTGTGAATAATCTAGATGTGTCTAATCTTCATCGCTTTAACATTCAGAATAGTTTATCAATTTTATTTATATTTAGAACACATTAAAATCTATTTGTAAGTCTTGGCTCTTATAGAATCTTTATTTATGAGGATAAATATTTTCTGGAGATCTTCCAGAATGTTTTAAATCAAAATAATGACTAAGAACCAGAATGAATTATTTAATGAATTCTTGCCAAGAAAATCCAATGTACTTCATAAATATATATTCCTGAGTTAGAAGAATTTTACTGCTGTTTATCTGGTAGGAATTGACTAGGTAATTTTAAGTTTTTTTGGTAGATGGAAAGGTTACCCTATACATCAAACATAATTATTTCTGCAGGATATTGAAAAATTCTCATAAATTTTCATTGTAGATTATATGAGATCTGCAATTAGGTGAATAACCATGTAGAAGTGAGGCAAAAATTTTTTATGAGGATCCTATATTCTTTGACTTGTTCTAGCTAATCTTTTTATCAATAAGATGGATGTAGACATAGTTATCAGGTGAACTACAATCTTCAACAAATTCAAAAAATACTTATTAAACATCTACTATGTTCCATGAGATTCGTGAACAAATCAGGGAGAAATTGTCAACGTAACTGACTTATGATTTGACATTATATTGTCACCTGGTAACTGTAAATCAAAACTAGGAAAAATCCAAATCTTAGCTTAAAACATCAGACTTTTGAAGATAGGATGGTAGATATCTTGTTTGATTATTTGTTCATAGGAATAATATTTAGGGTTTTGCTCAATTAGGGCCTCAAGGTATGTGAAATGTATGATGGAGTGGCGTAATCAGCTAATGCATTAGGGAAATCATAGCACCTGTAACAGTGGTGGGAATCACCCAAAATATTGTCTCAACTCTGAGCATACTGCTTAAAACCAACCTTTGAGGACCCTAAGGTGCTCATTTTACACATTGGTGAGTCAAAAGATACTGTCTCAAGTTTATAGTGCATTAATTAACATGTAAGTGTATTATTTTAAATTAGAATAGCTGATAGGACAAAAAAAATTATATGTTTAAATTGAGAGGAATGAGAAGAGAAAAGAGTAAAAGGAATGTAAGTAACTTCTTTTTTTTTCAGAGGAGAGAGTCATTAGATATATGATTAATATATGCTATGTACACACACACACTGCTATTATTTGGTGTTACTGAGAAACCCGTAACCCAGAAAGAATTAAAGAAGGCTGTCTCTAGGAGTATGACACTTGGGGTTGAGAGAGATGGGCTGGGGGAAAAAAAAAACCTTTTGGTGCTATTGGATTTTATACCATGACATATTCTGCTATGATTTAAAAAGTAAACAAGGTCTAGATGACTATCCGTCCCTGAAAAAAAAAAAAAGTGAAAACAAAGTGAGAGAATCAAGAGGCTGCCATGGTGGAATGGGATCTAAAAACTGATAACATGATGGTTCAGGGAGCTGGGATTATTTAACCTGGGCAAGAGGTGTAAGAGGTTTATGTAGATGTAAGAAAAGAGGTTAGAATAGAATCAAGAGGTAGAAGAGGACGTTTTGGCTGAATATATTTAATAATTATTGTAGAAATTCCTATCCTGTATATTGCATTGTGCGTTCACGACCCAAACTCAAATCTTACATCACCATATATTTGACCCCTTTTATCCTTATCTCCCTCCCCCCGCCTTCCCTCTCATAAGCACTAAACTGTTGCCTGTGACCATGAGCTTTTGTTTGTCTTGTTCATTCAGATCATCATTTTCAACAGTTTTTTATTTTCTTAAAGGTGTATCTGATTTAAAATAGGTTAAGAACTATTGGATTGCCTACCTTATGGAGTAATAAACACTTATTTAAACAGAAACCATTGTTTTAATAGATAATTTAGAAATAATTCTCACAGTGGATAAGATAGATTAGTTTATTTGAAAGAACCTTCTTCATGCTTAGGTTCTAATATTTACGCAATAAAAAATAAAATTTAATAATAAAAGAGCAGTTATTATACATATGACATGCTGGTCATCATGCTCAGTGCTTTACATGGGCTCTCATTTAATCCTCACAGTTTACTATGTCGTAAACTCAGAGAGACAAACTTGCTGGAGGTCACCCTGCAGTAGGGGACAAAGTCAAGATTTAGAACTCAAGCAGTCTGGCGCTTGATCTTGCCTGCTAGTCCCTTTTGGAGGTGCTTTTCACCATCTTGATTTTGATTCCATTTTCCTCCCTGGCCTGTGTTAATTTTGCACCAAGACTCATAGCAGCAACAGTTGTACCTACAAAGCTGCTCTTTCTGTTTTCTTTCTGTTTGTCTTGTTCTATCTGTACATCATCTTTGTGTCTTGATTGTCTATGTTTGAATAAGAATCTAGTTTCTATGGTTTATTTGAACTTGATTTAATTTAATACAAAGTCTTTTATATAGAGAGAGAGTAGAGAGGGGACAGGTGGTAGAGAGAGAGAGAGAGAGAGAGGAAGAGAGAAACACTATTAATTTTTTGTTGATACTGTGACAAATCAGCACAAACTGGGCTTGAAACAATACAAAATTATTTTGTGTTCTGTGGGTTAGAATTGCAGCATGGGTCTCACTGGTCTAAAAATCAAGGTAGGCTCTCCTGCTTTCTGGAGGCTGGCTATGGGAGAGAAACCGTTTCCTTGCCTTTTCCAGCTTTCTTGCCTCAAGGCCCCTTCCTCCATCTTCAAAGCCAGTAACAGTAGCTAGAGTCCTTTTACATCTCATCACTCTGATTTCCCCCTTGTGATTATGTTGAACCCACTCAAATCATCCAGGATAATATGACATTTTCAAAGTTCTTAATTCACCACATGTGCAAAAATCTAAGATAATACAGTGACACATTCCAGGGATAGGACATGGACATGTTTGGTAGCCACTAGTTTACCTGCTACCAGCACTTACTAAATGCCAAGCACTTTTCCAAGGACCAAGACTAAGCACATCCCTTCTCTAGAGGAGATCACAATTGATGAGGTATTTAAATGGATAAGGGAAATACCAAAAAAAGTATTATGACAGACGTGTGAACAGTGATAGTACTGTGGAGGAAGCAACTGTCTGCCTGGGGTTGAGGATGAGGCAGAAAATAACTTGGCTAAAAAATTAGAATTATTCTTGACATATTCATACGACTTTATCACTTTTCATCCAGATTTTGAGACTCTGGGATATACAGCACCAGTTGTCCATCCAGAGGATAGCATGCTCTCTCCCCAAAAGTCAGGACTTCAGATGCCTCTTCCACTTTGATGAAGCCCACGGTCGACTTTTCATCTCATTTAATCACCAGCTAGCATTGTTGGCAATGGAAAGGGACACCAGCAAGAGGGTGAAAAGCCACGAGAATGCAGTCACTTGTGTTCTTTACAGTTCAGTCTTGAAGCAGGTAATGATGCTTTTCTGTCACTCTCTCAACAGGTCCCCACATCCAGAGTTTCATTTTCTTAATTCCATCTAAGGTCACTCAGGACATGGAAAATAAATCATTTAATAGCCATGTGCTTTTTTTTTTTTTTGGAATAATGTGTGTTTAGGTGGATTTGAAGAATGATTTCATTTTCAGCCAGTGACCACAGCAGCACT
Organism: Pteropus vampyrus; assembly: GCF_000151845.1. NCBI lineage: Eukaryota > Metazoa > Chordata > Mammalia > Chiroptera > Pteropodidae > Pteropus > Pteropus vampyrus. The sequence continues at coordinate 10,437,440 of NW_011888793.1, read as the reverse complement.
GATAGTTATAAAAAAAAATCACAATATTTCAGCTAAAACAAATGTAACATGTAACGAAATTGAACTTATCTTTGTTACCTGCTAGTTTGGGTCTTGATGCCAAATGCAAGTAAACCTGGCTGTAAAATTTTCTTTTATGAACACTGTCTTCCTGTATCCCCATGGAAAATTCTGAAATATGCATGAAATGTAATTAGCAGAGATCCATTTTGCCAGCATATTTTACACTAGTGGCTCACAGTGCCAGCCCGGAATGTATTGATAATAAAATGATTCAGTTAAATGTGGTACCACTTGGTATGCAGCGTGAGTGTTGTTTGTCTCCCCACCACTTTAATGACACTCTGCAGCCTTTGCTTATGGGAGCGCTACCTGCATGCCAATGAGGAAGCCTGGCTCCTCCGGAGCAGAGATGCCGCACAGACCACCGGCCTTCTTAGAGGACAGAGTGGGCCAGCCTGGGGGTATCACGGAGGGCGCACAGGCCAGTGGAGGTTAGTCGCGCAAAGATTACCTCAGGCCTGACTGTAACAGCACAGCAGGAACCCAGCCGATCGCCAATATCCAGCTTGCGGCCAATTAAACAATAATCCCAACCCATTCTTTCTTTCCCTTCTGCAGAAGCTTCTGCAGTCACGCAGAAATGAGTAGTTCAGATTTTGAGCAAGGGGTGGAAAGCTCTTTGTTAGTAATGAGTAGTGTGTCATGTCACTACTTCAAACATTCTGTTTTCTGGTTATTCTAGGAGATAAAAGTCCTTTACAAAACAATCCATTTTGAATTCCATCTGTGGGAAACATTCCCCCGTAAATGGTTTACTGAACTTTATGAAGGCAACCAGTTAATTCGGCTCCCTGGTGGCCACTGAGAGATGGATTTGTTTCCAGGAGAACAGTTTGCTAATTGAGATCTGTAAAGTTAAAAAGCTAGGTTTGCGCATAGATGTTAAGATCCTATATTGCCTGGCTACAAGATGAGCAATATTCCCTGAGGAATTCAGGAAATGAGACACAAAAAAAATCTGGAATTTTCCATTTGGGACATGAAGATAAAGCCAAGATAACATAAATATATGCAAGTTATAGGCAACAATAGAATGCGCGCATATGGTATATGATGTAAGAAGAATCACTATATGGTTGAGTTGAATATTTACATCTCTACTTATTTTTTGCAGTTAATAGCGTAAGTAATTAAAAGCATTAATATGTATATAAAGCACATAGAACTCTGTATCACATGCATAAGTGCTTCCTATTAGCTGTTAAGCTTGTAAAGAAATACTTTAACATTGTATTACATTTATAATTATAAAAATATATTGCAGTCAAGTAAAAGAAATCAATGTCACCGGCAGTCCCATCAGCCAGATATATCTATCATTTTATAGTAATTAGACAAAGCAAATAATACAGTTTTGAAGAAATACCAGGAGCCAGGACTGTGGAATTAAAGATTCATTCAGACACTATAGTTTCTTTTCCCCAGTGGCTTGGGGAGGCCCAAGTCTTTAAGTGCAGGTCCAAGGTGTATTCCTGGTCCCCCTTGCTCATGACAGGATTGCTCATGAAAGAAGGAGAGGCAGACACGTTACCAATTCACAAGGAAATGGAATTCAGTGTAACAGAGGTGAGAACAAAGTGCTGTTCATGGAAAGTGGTCATTTCCGCCTGGGGCTGGGTGGGTGACTTCTCTGCAGAGCCCTGAAACCTAGAGTGGGAGTCTTTAAAAGGAGAAGGAAGTCGTTTCAGACAGGAAATACAACATGAGCACCTGTAAAGACACTTGAGCACTCACGGTTCATTTACTGGGAGAGAGTTCATTCTGGTGTGGCTTTATTTTGTGTTCTGTGGGTTAGAATTGCAGCATGGGTCTCACTGGTCTAAAAATCAAGGTAGGCTCTCCTGCTTTCTGGAGGCTGGCTATGGGAGAGAAACCGTTTCCTTGCCTTTTCCAGCTTTCTTGCCTCAAGGCCCCTTCCTCCATCTTCAAAGCCAGTAACAGTAGCTAGAGTCCTTTTACATCTCATCACTGTGATTTCCCCCTTGTGATTATGTTGAACCCACTCAAATCATCCAGGATAATATGACATTTTCAAAGTTCTTAATTCACCACATGTGCAAAAATCTAAGATAATACAGTGACACATTCCAGGGATAGGACATGGACATGTTTGGTAGCCACTAGTTTACCTGCTACCAGCACTTACTAAATGCCAAGCACTTTTCCAAGGACCAAGACTAAGCACATCCCTTCTCTAGAGGAGATCACAATTGATGAGGTATTTAAATGGATAAGGGAAATACCAAAAAAAGTATTATGACAGACGTGTGAACAGTGATAGTACTGTGGAGGAAGCAACTGTCTGCCTGGGGTTGAGGATGAGGCAGAAAATAACTTGGCTAAAAAATTAGAATTATTCTTGACATATTCATACGACTTTATCACTTTTCATCCAGATTTTGAGACTCTGGGATATACAGCACCAGTTGTCCATCCAGAGGATAGCATGCTCTCTCCCCAAAAGTCAGGACTTCAGATGCCTCTTCCACTTTGATGAAGCCCACGGTCGACTTTTCATCTCATTTAATCACCAGCTAGCATTGTTGGCAATGGAAAGGGACACCAGCAAGAGGGTGAAAAGCCACGAGAATGCAGTCACTTGTGTTCTTTACAGTTCAGTCTTGAAGCAGGTAATGATGCTTTTCTGTCACTCTCTCAACAGGTCCCCACATCCAGAGTTTCATTTTCTTAATTCCATCTAAGGTCACTCAGGACATGGAAAATAAATCATTTAATAGCCATGTGCTTTTTTTTTTTTTTGGAATAATGTGTGTTTAGGTGGATTTGAAGAATGATTTCATTTTCAGCCAGTGACCACAGCAGCACTGATAGTTATAAAAAAAAATCACAATATTTCAGCTAAAACAAATGTAACATGTAACGAAATTGAACTTATCTTTGTTACCTGCTAGTTTGGGTCTTGATGCCAAATGCAAGTAAACCTGGCTGTAAAATTTTCTTTTATGAACACTGTCTTCCTGTATCCCCATGGAAAATTCTGAAATATGCATGAAATGTAATTAGCAGAGATCCATTTTGCCAGCATATTTTACACTAGTGGCTCACAGTGCCAGCCCGGAATGTATTGATAATAAAATGATTCAGTTAAATGTGGTACCACTTGGTATGCAGCGTGAGTGTTGTTTGTCTCCCCACCACTTTAATGACACTCTGCAGCCTTTGCTTATGGGAGCGCTACCTGCATGCCAATGAGGAAGCCTGGCTCCTCCGGAGCAGAGATGCCGCACAGACCACCGGCCTTCTTAGAGGACAGAGTGGGCCAGCCTGGGGGTATCACGGAGGGCGCACAGGCCAGTGGAGGTTAGTCGCGCAAAGATTACCTCAGGCCTGACTGTAACAGCACAGCAGGAACCCAGCCGATCGCCAATATCCAGCTTGCGGCCAATTAAACAATAATCCCAACCCATTCTTTCTTTCCCTTCTGCAGAAGCTTCTGCAGTCACGCAGAAATGAGTAGTTCAGATTTTGAGCAAGGGGTGGAAAGCTCTTTGTTAGTAATGAGTAGTGTGTCATGTCACTACTTCAAACATTCTGTTTTCTGGTTATTCTAGGAGATAAAAGTCCTTTACAAAACAATCCATTTTGAATTCCATCTGTGGGAAACATTCCCCCGTAAATGGTTTACTGAACTTTATGAAGGCAACCAGTTAATTCGGCTCCCTGGTGGCCACTGAGAGATGGATTTGTTTCCAGGAGAACAGTTTGCTAATTGAGATCTGTAAAGTTAAAAAGCTAGGTTTGCGCATAGATGTTAAGATCCTATATTGCCTGGCTACAAGATGAGCAATATTCCCTGAGGAATTCAGGAAATGAGACACAAAAAAAATCTGGAATTTTCCATTTGGGACATGAAGATAAAGCCAAGATAACATAAATATATGCAAGTTATAGGCAACAATAGAATGCGCGCATATGGTATATGATGTAAGAAGAATCACTATATGGTTGAGTTGAATATTTACATCTCTACTTATTTTTTGCAGTTAATAGCGTAAGTAATTAAAAGCATTAATATGTATATAAAGCACATAGAACTCTGTATCACATGCATAAGTGCTTCCTATTAGCTGTTAAGCTTGTAAAGAAATACTTTAACATTGTATTACATTTATAATTATAAAAATATATTGCAGTCAAGTAAAAGAAATCAATGTCACCGGCAGTCCCATCAGCCAGATATATCTATCATTTTATAGTAATTAGACAAAGCAAATAATACAGTTTTGAAGAAATACCAGGAGCCAGGACTGTGGAATTAAAGATTCATTCAGACACTATAGTTTCTTTTCCCCAGTGGCTTGGGGAGGCTCAAGTCTTTAAGTGCAGGTCCAAGGTGTATTCCTGGTCCCCCTTGCTCATGACAGGATTGCTCATGAAAGAAGGAGAGGCAGACACGTTACCAATTCACAAGGAAATGGAATTCAGTGTAACAGAGGTGAGAACAAAGTGCTGTTCATGGAAAGTGGTCATTTCCGCCTGGGGCTGGGTGGGTGACTTCTCTGCAGAGCCCTGAAACCTAGAGTGGGAGTCTTTAAAAGGAGAAGGAAGTCGTTTCAGACAGGAAATACAACATGAGCACCTGTAAAGACACTTGAGCACTCACGGTTCATTTACTGGGAGAGAGTTCATTCTGGTGTGGCTAGTATGGGAGCTCTTAGCAAATGTGGGAGCTGGGGCAGATTGTGAAGTTCATTCCCTGAAGGTACCACAGTCTAGTCTTGGAAAAATTACATGTGGATTTGGGATTAAAATACTAATCTCACAGCATGATCTCGGACCTCTAGGAGATTCAAATCTTTTTAGGAAATCTTTGAGATCAAAACTATTTTCATCATAATATTAATTTGTTGTTTGCTTTTTTCACTCTCACTTGTCATGAGTGTACAATGGAGTTTTCCAGAGGCCACGTGATAAGCGATGATGTCATTGATGGCCAAAGGAATGGGTGCTTTTGTATTCTCATGTTTTAACAATTTCTCAGTTTAAATTTCTAATATGGCAAATTGTCTGTCTGTCTGTCTGTCTGTCTGTTTTTCTCTCTCTCTCTCTCTCTCCAGCTATCTATCATCTATCTATCCATCATCTCTATATCTATATATGTCTCTCATGTAAATAAAAGCTATTTGCATTCTCTGATAATTTTAAGAGTATAAAGGGATCCCAAGATGAAAATTTTGAGAACTTCTGGGTTAGAAGATCAGAGTTCAAATGTTGGGCAGATTACTTAGATTATGTCTAAGCTTCAGTTTATTAACTTTTATTTATTTTTAATTTTTTAAACAATTTTTTTTAGGCAAGGCAACCCTTGGTTGACCTCACAGATTGCAAGGAACTTGTCAGTTTACAATCCCTTATTTTTTACTTTTTATGCCTATAACACCTCGTCTTCCTAGGTGGTCTCCTATCCAAGTACTAACCAGTCCCGACCCTATTAACTTTTAAAAACGTGTGTTGGCAGGGCATAGACATGGTAATAGTAACAACATGCATCTCCAGCATTGCTCGCTGTGGCTCACCTTTTGGAAATAGTCCTCCTTCCTTCCAAGCGGCCAGCTCTAGTAGGGCCCCCAGGTCCCTGACACCTCTCAGGTTGAATGTCAGTGTTTTATGACACCACTTTTGCTTGTCGACTTCTTGGTATTACTTAATCTTTATTTAACCATGTGTCATGTGAAAGCTGATGTTGGGAAGAGTTAGAAAGACGAGGGGACCCTGAATTAGGCTTTGTCCCTATTCCTCTTCGGGAACACCCCTTGAGGTGAGCAAGTTGTTTGTCCTGTCCCTTCTCGCCCAATGCAGTTCCTGCTCTGACACATTCAGTTCCAGGGCTGGAACTGAATTCAATTCCTCTCAGCTCCCAAAGTCTCCAGGGACAGCTCAAGCCACACCTATATCACTTCTCTTTGAGCATTGGTCACATTTCTAGTTGTTTTCCTGTTAAACACTTAACGAAACTCTCATTTTTCTCTTCTCTTGTGTTTCGGCCTAAGGGGGTAAGATCCTGTCTCCCACTTCTGTATTTTCCTCTAACTCCTAACACTCTTCTGAATACCAACTGGATACTCAATTGCCAGATTAGGCCAATAATTGCCATTTCTCATTTCAAGTTCAAAAAGAATCCATGGTTTTTCAGTACAGTGATGCTCGCTCTTTAATTATCTGGTTTGGTGTCTTTTTTGAAGACTTTCCATTTTTCTGAATTGAAAGGAAAACATTTCTTCTGTTGTTGTCATTTCAACACGTTGACAACTCTTTGGTATTATTTCATTCTACTTGACTTTAGTATTGGCCTAACACAATCCCTATATGAAAGCAACTTGGCACATTTCTGTGACTTTTCTTCATTTTCCTGCCTTTTGGTACCCTTGAATCCTAATCTAAGAAAGTGATGATAAGCCATGCAAAACCTTTTACAAAAAACAACATTCTTTGTTTCACCCTGAAAAGCTCACCCTCACAGCTGGTGGCAGAACAAGATGTGGCAAGATGGGGGAGTTCCTGGAATGCACAGTTTTGAAAGAATCGAAGTAATTCAGTATACTGGAGGAAGTTCTTATGAGCTATCTTTGCATTGAGTTTTTAATGAAGCTTTTCTTAAAAACTCATGAATTTTAGGAAACTTTAAAAAATATATTTGTAGGTATAAACAGGAATAGATAAAATGTCTGAGTTATCCCTATGGCTTTTACCCTAATGGTGTGGGTCGATGTGTTTTTGTGCAATAGGTAGTTTTCAGTTTGTTTTGAATCTGGGACACACTTATAGTCAGGCCAGACATTTAGGCATCATTAAATTTTGACAGACAATAATATTTACTATTTTTGTTATTGAAATCACTTAATTTTCTAAAACATTACATACTTAAAATGATGCAGTAAAGCTCAGATAAGGAACTAAATATAATCATGTTCTAAATATCTCTCTGTGCATAGACTATTTTACATAAATAAGATTCTGTACCCTACTTTTTTATTCTGTAATATATTGGAATATATTTCCTTTGTAGATCTACTTCATCATTTTTTAAAAGCAGCACAGTATCCCATTGTAGGTGTACATCATCATTTACTTATCCATGTGCCTTGATGAGAATTTTGCTATTATGATTTTTTTGGTACATAAATATATTCATGCTTATGACTTTATCTATCTAAGGTAAATTCCTAGGAATTACTTTCTGGGTTAAATTATATGTATAGTACATAATTTGATACCCAAATTGCCTCCCAGAATCTTACCATTTTATCTAAACTCTAAGAGTAAACATATTAATCACATACATGGTTACATAAAGAGATCTGTCAGACAATGGCTGCCTGGCTGCCTCCAGCAGGACTCCTGAGACCCTTGATAGGGTTCCTATAATCCAGCATAAGATGTTGGTTTTGAAAATGTGAACACTAAACCCTTCTTCACTTTATCCAGAGTAGTGCTGTTTCTTGAGGACCATCTGTCATAGTATCACAGGAAACATAATGCCAGATCATTCATTAAAAATGAGGGTGGGGCATAATTTTTTAGTGACAGTGTGTTTCCTGTCCTCTTTTCTGAACATCGTTTTTTAGGGAATTGAGATATTTGAGAATCTAAACTATTCAATTTGTAGTTTCCTTGGTAATTATAAAATCTGGGAAAAGGGAAATGAAAAAGCTTAAGGAAAATTTATCTCCGCCTTACAAGACATTATACCTCTTTAGTGCTTATATTTAGGGCAAAATCAATGAGTTTCTCTTTTGAACAGAATTAAATGAACACTAATGAAAAATTTCTCTTTGCCTGCCTTATTGCTGGGCTCCAAGTGACCTCCATTCTGTTAACATGGCTTTTCTTCACTAGCCACCTTGAGGCTTTTCTTGGTTTTATATCGATCCTCAGCTTATGAGGGCTAATCACTAGATGGAGACATGGGAAGGACCATACTCTTAAGGTTACACCAAAACATATATATGCATACATGTGCACATGCATACACATGAACGTTTATTTAAATATGATTAGCTTGGAAGAAATAACACATTTTAATGTTATAAAACTCAAAAGGACAAAATGATACACAGTGGATGTTTCCTCTTATCCCTATGTCTACCTACTCAATTTCCTTTCTTGGAGGCTACCAGTTTTGTGAGTTCCATTAGCCCCCTTCAAAGGCTGTTCTATTCATACACAAGTAAATATGTATACTCACTTTTAAATATATATATGTAATTATTAATATTTAAGAATATATTATTTTAAAAGATCTTTACATAATTTGTATTGCATTATATGAACAGAAACATTGCTCTATACATTGATTTTTCACTTAACGATACAGCCTGAAGAGCATTTTATCTCATTACCTAAACAGTACCCTTTTTCTTTATGACAGCTGCATGGTACTCTATTATATGGGTCTACGAAACTTTTTATTAATCAGTTCTTGTGGGCATTTAGAATTATTCTAGTATTTTTCTATTACAAATAGTATAGTAGTTTTTAACCTTGAAAACACAAATTTTGGCTCCACTGAGGAAATGATTGTGAGATAAATTCCTAGAACTGGAATTATTGGGTCAGACTATTTATGTCAGTAACCTTGATAGATATTGTCAAATGTTCTCTATAAAAGCTGCATTAAATTCATCAGCAGGGCAGGAGAGGGCCCTCTCGTCAGCTTTTCTCATCATCACAGTCAGCTATTTTTTAAGACCTTTTTTTTTTTTAAGAGCACTTTTGGGTTCACGACAATATTGAGAAGAGGTACAGAAATATCCCATATACTCCCTGTCCTTGCACATACGTAGCCTCCTCAATTATCCACATCCCCCACCCCCCCGGGTGCTACATTTGTTACAGTTGACAAACTTGTATTGACACATCCTTATCACCAAATGTAACCACAGTTTACACATTAGGGTTCACTCTTGGTGTTATACATTCTATGAGTTTAGACACATGTATTTGATAAGTATCTACCATTACAGAGTCATATAAAACAATTTCACTGCCCTAAAAATCCTCTATACTCCACCTTGCCTTCCCATCCTCCTCTCCTAACACCTGGCAACAACTGATATTTTTACTCTCTACGTAGCTGTGTCTTCTACAGAATGTCATATAGTTGGAATCATACAGTATGTAGCCTTTTCAGATTGTCTTCTATCACTCAATAATATGCATTTATGTTTCCTCTATGCATTTAATGCTTGAAAGCTCTTTTTTTTTTTCTTTTAGCACTGAATAATATTTCATTGTATGGATGTATCATGGTATTTTTATTCATTTTCTTACTGAAGGACATCTTGGTTGCTCCCAAGTACGGCAATTATGAATAAAGCTGCTATGAACATCCATGTGCAGGTTTCTGTGTGGATGTAAGTTTTCAACTTTTGGGGGTAAATATTAGGAAGCCTGATTGCTGAATTGTAAGAGTATTTTTAGTTTTGTAAAAAAGTCACCAGTTGCCTTCTAACGTGGCTGTACCATTTTGCTTTCTTATCAGCAATGAATGAGTGTTCTTATTGCTCCACATCCTTGTCAGCATTTGGTGTTGTCAGTGTTCCAGACTTATGCCATTCTAATGTGTAGTATCACATTATTGTTTTATTATGTACTTCCCTGGTGACACATGATGTAGAGCATATTTTCATGTATTATTTGCTATTTGTTTATCTTCTTTGGTGAGGCTCATTTTTAAATAGGTTGTTTCTTTTCTCATTATTTAATTTTAAGAGTTTTTGATATATTTTGGATAACAGTACTCCATCAAAGATGCCTTTTGAAAATATTTTCTTTTAATCTGTGGCTTGTGTTTTCATTCTCTTGACAGTGTCTGTTGCAGAGCAGAAAATTTTAAATTTAATAAAGACTAGCTTATTAATTATTTCATTTATGGATTATATACTTGTGTTTTATCTAAAAAGTCATTGTAAAACCAGATGTCATTTAAAGTTTCTCCTATGTTATCTTCTTTGAGTTTTATAGTTTTTTTTTGTTTTGCTTTAAATTTAGGTCTGTGATCCATTTTGAGTTTTTTTTTTTTTTTTTTTTTTTTTTGGTAGTTTTTTTTTTTTTTTTTTTTTGTGAAGGATATAAGGTCTGTATCTAGATTCATTTTTTTTTTTTTAATGTGTGGATATCCAGTTGATAGCACCATTTGTTGAAAAGACTATCTTATCTTCATTGTATTGCTTTTGCTTTTTAGTCAAGATCAGTTGATTAGATTTATGTGGGCCTAGTTTTGGTCTCTCTATTCTGTTCCAGTGATCTATTGGCTATTCTTTTGCCGATATCACACTGTTTCGATTATTGCAGCTCTATGGTAAGCTATGAAGTTGGGTAGTGTCCGTCTTTTGATTTTGTTCTTCTCCTGCAGTATTGTGTTGGGTCTTTGGCCTCTATATGAGCTTTAGAATCAGTTTGGAATCAGTGCTATCTACTTTACTCATTAGAGCCCTCAACATATTAATCATAGCTATTTTTAAATTCTTGATTTGATAATTCCAACATCCCTGCCACGTCTGAGCCTGATGCTTGCTCTGAATCTTTAAACTGTGTTTCTTGCCATTTAGTACATTTTGTAATTTTTTTCTTCAGTTTTGGACATATTCTGGGTAAAGAGAACTGCTGTAAATAGACCTTTAGAAATGTAATGGTAGAGTGTCGGGAGAGGAAGCCTTCTATAGTCCTATGATTAGATGTCAGTCTTTTAGTGAGCCTGTGCCTCTGGACTGTGAACTTCACATATGCTTCTCAGTTGTCTCTCCTCCCTCTTAGGTAAAATAGGAAGGCAAGAGCCAGCAATAATGTAGTATTTCCCCTCCTCATGTCAGATGGGCTCTGACAAAACCTCAGCAGATTAAGCTCTGGTTAAACAGTTTATCCTCAGGGCAGACTATGTTAAGACCAGAGTAGTCTGACATATTTCTAAATAGTTTCTTTCCTTTGCCCCTGCCAGGAGCATGAGGGGATTTTTCTTCAATATTTATAGTGAGAACCTGGTTGATATTCTCTAAATAAAACTCATAAAATTGTGGGGTCTCCCTATGACTGGCTCCCCTGGAATTTTGAACTCTCAGACTTGTCTACTTTGAGACTCCAGTAATTTGTCAATCATAGTTTGGGTTTTCCTATCTTGGCACTGCTTCCCGTGAGTTTTCAGTTCATCAGTTTTCACTCTGGTAAATTGCGACTTTCTTTATTTGCCTGTTGGTCTTTCCAGTTTTGATGCAGCGATTTGCCCCGTGACCTCATTTCTTATATTGACCTAAGAAGAGTTGTTGATTTTTCATTTTGTTAGGATGGAGTGACAACTTCTAACCATGCAGAACCAGAATCTGGGAGTCCAATGCAATATCAACTATTTTTTGAAGTAGTTTTTTCTTAGATTGTTTTTTTTTTTTTTGAAATGGGAGAGGTGGTAAGGTTTTAGAGTCAGAGTTTCCATTGCTTTACATTGAGCAAGTAATTTAATTTTTATAAGCAACAGTTTTCTTATCTAGAAAATAGGATTTATAATACCTCTCTTGTAGATTTTCTATAAAGGATGAAGGATATTATTGTATATAAAGACAAACAAAATAAAGCAAGAGTAAAGGGTAAATAAATATTAGTCAAGAAAGGGGAGATGACTTTGTCTCCTGATTCTTGTGGGTGCCTGGTGATTTTGGAAGTGTTTTGACTGCCTGTATAATGACCACAGGGGTCACAGCCCATGGCTCCTCCCGTCACTCACACTGCCTCAGCCTTGCTAGCCTCCTTGCTAGTCCTTGAACATGCCAAGGAACTCAGCCTCAGGGCCTTTGCATCACAGTTTCCTTTGTCTGGAAATCTCTTCACCCAGGTACCCGCATAGCTTTCTCCTTCATCTCACTCATGTCTTTCCTCAAATGATACCTCAGGGAAGCCTTCCCAGAGCCCCCAGCTTTGCGCCCACTTCCAATGATCTTTACCTCCTTCTCAGTTATATATTTTTTTATAATGATTGCATATATATGTATATATAGAGAGAAATATACTATTTTTCTAATCTGGTTGCCTCTTTCCTGCTCTTCCCCCACTAAGTGTTAGGGCAGGAATATTTCACTGCTGTGTCCCCAGTGCCTAGATCTTGTGCATTACATATTGTAGGTATTTCATAAATTTAAGGAATGAATTAGAAAGAGTAAATTAGAAATTAATCTAAGAAGAGGTGATATCAAATAAACAAGATTTATAAACAGAATGATTGCCTTAAAATATTTGAATCCTTTGTCTGTACCAGTACTCTGAGATATTATTCTCCTCACCTTGCTACTTACTGAGATGTAACTTCTTGAGGTTTGATGCAAAATAGCAATAAAGGAGGTAACTTGCTCTATATTATGAGACCAGAAATAGCACTGACTGAAAAAATAAAATTATAAAACAGCAATTAAATCAAATGTCCTGATCTCTTGTAGCCAGTGACATCTGCTGCTGTAATTTTTGATCCTTCTTCTTGCTTAGACGTAGGACTTGTGATGCATATAAAAGACAACTAAAATGCCTACTCTTGTTGGAATAACAAGAAGACAATTAGGGGACATAAAGTGTCACATCTTTTAGGATTGTCAGATTGGCTGTGACAGCCTCAGATGAGAAAGATAAAAAGACTCATATATTTCTAAACAGTTATTTACTCAGGTACATAAGGTGGAGCGTGCTCCCAACAAAATAATGATTTGCTTACAAGGCCCATTGCATTGCAGTGTTGTTACTAGAACAGGGCCATTTCTGCTCTGCACTCTATAAAGACCCTGCTTGCATTGGCTAAGGTCTCATCTGATGAGCATTAGGCAGGAATGAACTGAAAACCTGAAGAGATTTGATATCATCAAAATGTGGCATATAAATATGGTGCTGATACTTCATCCTGGGCTTTATTAGCAATAAAAACAGCTTGCTAAAAATAAAATTTCCTCCATTCTGTAGTCAAACCATTTCCTTCAGCTGCCAAGTGATGTTAAATACACTCCTCTCTCACCAAACTTTGAAAGTCTTTTCACCTGCCTTGTTATCGTTGTATTCTGACATTGTCATAGTGACAATAGATTCTGGTTAATACTGGTTGTATGTTGTGACATAGTCAGTCCATGTTTTTCAACACATTGTTTTCCAGAAGCCTGTACCTTAAGGCAGATTGCCATAAAATGAAACCTGACTGGCTCTACACCGTTGTCATTATTGATTCAGATCTCATAAGAAATTGTTAAATGAGAGCAGAAAGGTGATGAAAACTGATGAATAATATGTTGGGGCTCAGCCAGGTGGGCAGAGGAGGGAGAGTGCAAAGCAGCAAAACATGAATGTTATTAATTCTTGATTGAATGTCTATATTAGGTAAAAGTGGTGGGGTGGATGATGAGAAGCTTTGTAATGCGGCTGAAGCCAGTCTTGAACAAGTAAGCGAGTCTTTTCTCTGAACGTAACCTTATTTAATTTTGATTTCTTAATTTCTGTCAGGGAATGCTCATCTTTTAGTAATGAAATGCCTAGCATACAATAAGTACTCAATAAATGCTTTTTGAATGGAAATAATAAAATTCTTCACTACCTAAAATACCACTATCAAAATTTTTACCCATGCTTGGAAAATTGTTTTTATAGTTTTGTCTTTAATGAATACAATCTCAATTCCTAAATTACTATATGAGAAATTCATAAGTATTAATAATTTGAAATCTTAATGTACATCTACAAATCTGGTTTTTAAAATTGTAATGTTCTATATACCCTGTCATGGTTGGAAGAAAACAAGACATTAAATATTTTTCTTAATTTGATTTGGATACAAAAAGTGATATCAGCCCAAATAAAGGGTCAGAAGAATAAAGCTTAAATGAAATAGTAACACTATCTAATTTTTATGGCTTATTTATTGTATGCCCTACACGGTGCTAAGTGCTTTATAAATATTAGCTTATTTAAACCTCTTAAAAACAGCTTGAAATAGTTACTATGATTCTCTCTGATTTATAGATGAAGAAACTAAAGTTTAGAGAGGTTAAATAATGAGCCCAAGGTCAGACAACCGACATTCAAACTCAGGCATCCTGGCTCCAAACCCATTGCTCTTAACTACTATGCATATTGCACAAACAAAAACAAAAGAGACAGTTACATGGAATGATAATAGAAGTAGTACGTCATATTAATTCAATGGCCCAGGTTATTTTTCCTAGAAACTACACTATCGTTTAACAGAGGTAGTAAATATTTAAGCTACCTTTGATTTCACTGAGAGAAAATGTAGAACAAAAATAGTATATTACATTACTTACGACATTATCTGATTCAGAATGTTAATGTCAGGAAAAATGGCAACGAGAAATCATGTGCTCAGGATCATTTCTTTGCTGAGACATAAACGTTGCTAAATGGTGGCCCATTTTTCCCAGTCCCTCCTCTCCATTGTACCTCCAGAACTGTTTTAGGTGAGCATCTCTTACCTGGACTATTACCTCAGCCTCCCGATGGTCTTCCCACAACCCCAGTTTGTTCTCCACACTGTTGCCTGAGGTTTCTTCACGAACCAGCAAAAAAATAAATAAATAAATAAATAAATAAAAATAAATTTAAAAAAATGCTATTTCACTCTCCTTATTAAGAACAATGAAAATGTTCTTAATTTTTTTTTTTTTTTTTTTTTTTAGTTTTGAGTCACACATCTACTGATAATCCAATGAAAGCTATAGACCCTTTCTGAGTAAAAAGAACTTTATACACCTTACTCATTATTTTTTGGCATTGCTTGTCAGGGATTTCAAATATCTGTCACCAGCTAGTTTTCTCACCTGATATTCCATCATTTATCCCATCATATATACTCTAGCTCCATTAAATTTCTTATTGTTTCTCAATCTTGAAATATTCTTCAAGTTCTCTGTTCTAAGCATACTCTTAATTGTCTGGGATGCTAAGCTGAAACAGAGGAAGGCCTTATGATATGTCTGTCATAGGCAGCCCATGATTCAAACCTCATTTTATAAGCTTGGGAACAGTACTTAGCTGATTAGAATCTCAGTTTCATCACTGGTAGAATGAGGGTGCTGGCATTATTAATTTTACAGAGTTTTATAAAGATCAAATGAGGTAGTGAATGTAAAGGTCTTAGCACTCAATAAATACATGTTCTTATCTTCAATCCCAGTTTGACTCTCCTCACCCTTTATTTCTCATCCCCCATCCGGTGAGTGGATTTTAGATTTCTTCTCTGTGCCCCACAGCACCGTGATTGATACCTCTAACCTTGTACCATTGTTTGGCATTTTATGTTTCTTGTCTGCTTCTCCATCTAGACACGTAGTTCTTAACCCAGGTTGCACACTTAAATAACCTGGAAAGCTCTTTTAAAAATGCCCCTTGGTCCAATTAAATCTGAGGCTCTGGCATGGTATGCAATCATGGTTTATGAGGTTCCACAGGTGATTTTAATGTACAACTTAGACTACAGACTCCTTAAGAGCAGGGATTCATCAATGAACCCACTGCCATCATGGTGCTGGGCACTGAGTAGATGTTCAGTGTGTGTCTCTAAAATGAATGCATGCATGGGCCAACCATCCAGGCCTTTTGAATATACATTAGGTAAACTTTAACCCATTTAATTATGAAAGCATGACACTCAAATTTAATATATTTTTAATAAATTTATATGTGTCCAATGGTAATTAGTACTTAAGCAGGTAAAGACAATTTTGAAGTTTTCTCGAAGTAGATGTTGCTTCAGGCAACTTCTTACCTACACATTTGCATATTTAGAGTTTTTTCTTTTTCTTTGATTCTTTTGGGTCCTAAAGTCATGTTGGCAAGATGGTTTTAACCTATAAATCTCTTAAAGCGTACTTAAATGCTTCTAGCTGAAATTAGCAGTCTACTTGCCACTATAAAATTTCTTCTCACTGTTGAACTATTATATATAATTCTAGCCTTACTAGCATTTTTTTGTTGCCTTCCTCTTGGATTTTATATGCAGATTTATATTTAACCTTCCTGTGTTCTTTCTTTTTAGTGACCCATCAGTAATTGTGTTTAGCTGTAAAAATATGCACAGTACCACGAGAAAGGAGGAAGAAAAGGCCTAAATGACATTAAAAGCAATAGGTCTAGCAATTTGTTGAAATTAACTTTTTCCCATAATGGCTGGTAGTGCTTTCTTTTTTGAATGTTAAATGGAAACTGATATGTAATAAAATGTTTCTTTTTATATAGTAAATAGTATCAGAGCACCATGACTGATAAAATCAGCTTTCTCATTTAAATGCAAAAGATTTATAAGTTTATTTTCAGTGGGATTCGATTTCATGATGGCCTCAAGACACTAAGCTGAATGGTGGTTATGGAAAGTAGATTCTTATCTTTTCTAATAAAGAGAATCATGACTTTATTATCTTAGTTTGGGCCTAGAAATTAAAATGTTATCGGCTTAACAAAAAGAAAGAAAACACATTATAACAATGTCTCTAACTGTTGGGAGATCTCAGTACTGAAAATGCATAGGTTGGATATTTTTATTAAATAAAAATAGTAGATTTTGGAACTATATTTAATTTCTTTGCAATGTTATTTTCTCTTAGGTAATCAGCTCTGATGTGGGGTCGACGGTTTCCTTCTGGACAATAGACACTGGGCAGAAAATCAAACAGTTTACTGGTTGCCATGGAAATGCAGAAATCAGCACTATGGCCCTTGATGCAAATGAGACAAGGCTTTTGACTGGCAGCACAGATGGGACTGTAAAGGTATGAACGCAGTGATGCTTTTCTATCAGATATGAGGAGCTGAAATATTGTGCAAGGAGACATAAGTTTGACTATATTTGTTGTTGCCTTTTTGGCCTTACAAGAAAAGAGCTGAGTGAGACAAGTTAAGAAGAACTAAATAACCCAAACCATCTAATAACAGGAAATAAACCTCTGTGGAAAAATGAATAAGTAACTTTTCTGAATAAATTATTTAGAATAAGAATACAACTTGGCTTGTTTATTTCAGAAAATCTTTTTTTAATGTTTTGAATAGGACTACTTTGAAGAATAAGAGGCCTAAATAATTTTCATGTACTTCAGCTAATGTCTCTAGCTTTCTTTTTTCTCAGTTTATAAAATAAATAATCAGAGTAAGTAAACTTTCAAAAATGGCATAGATGCAAATTTTTCAGAAAATTAATATTTAAAATCAACCCATTTTGTAATTTGCATTTTTATGAGAAAGAGAGATAGTGAAGAAAAATAGAAGGAAGAACAACCATGGTCTTATTTATTATCCATCTTAAACTAACATGATTTTATGTTTCCAGTTTTTTTTAAATTTTGTAACTATTAATTTCTTCTGGGAGGATGGTGCTATTTTACTTTGCAAAAATGATCAAATTTTCATGCAAAGCCATATACTTACAACCTGAAATCATGCCCACCAGTGAATCTTCTCTATTCCCCTCATCTCTGAGAGTAATGACAATGCCTGATTGGATATGGCTTGTGACACTTTGAGGCAACAGAAGGCAGTTTTCTGAATAAGGTTTAAATGGTTTTCAAATTTCTGTCATAACAAGAGTCAGAAGGATATTAATTAGATGTATCTTCCATACTAGGGTGTATGATGCATTCAGGGAGAATAATACAACACTATTTGGATATGTAGCTAGAACGTTATGGAATTGGGGAGCAAATATTCATGGGGATTCCAGGCTGGCAATGGTTAGCGTGAAGGAGGTGCTATGGCACATTGTAGTGAGACTTTGGAAATATGCAGAACTTGGCCTCTTGGAAGGTTAATGGCCTGAAGTATAAACTGGGAGCTTGGGTTTAAGCAAAGTAACCTAGTTCATAGCAGAACCGGCAAGATGTGTGAAGGTAATGGAACGATCTCAATCTCAATAGTCAAGGTAGAAAAAAGCAGGAATAACTGGAACCAAAGTATTAGACAGTGGCTTAGATAAAGGGAACAAACAAGTGTCCCACCCACCCAAGTGTCCTGGGGCGTGAGGTGGAACTGCAAAAGAAAGGAAGTGGATTAGGTTCCCTTTACCATATCTTGCAGGGTAACATGTTAGAGAGTCTGGGGTTATGCATACTTGTAAGTGGTTGCTAACATGGTCCCAGCTAAGGGACTTGATAGGATCTGGGGGCAGTCATATCTTCATAATACCTATCTGTGGGTATAATTTTAGATGAGCTTGGTAAGAGATATGTTTAGAGGAAAACCGAGTTACATGGGTGAAGAGTTATACATCCCTCAACAACTCAGCTAAAGCCTTGACATCTTAGAAGTTAATGTGAATTTAGTAATATAATCATAGCTTTTGAAGGTACATTTATCTTTATCACAATAGCACAACAGAATTCTGAAATTTGGCAACCTCTGCTTAGGACGCATAAATCAGAGTTGAACTGCACTGGCCGTATTCTATGAAGAAACAAGAATTAATGACATTTTCCAATCTCACTTACATTTAGCCTCTAAAACCCATACCTGTGGAATCAAGGATTTAAAAGTCTTGCCTATTTATCAAGGTTTTGAAGTGTCTGTTTTAAATTAATTAATGTTTTGAATAATTAATGTATGCATCCAATAAAATTTGAAATATAAAAGAGTGAAAAGAAAAACTCTTTCTCGACTCTGTTCCCAGCTCCTCCTTTGTGGCTGTCATTGCTGCCAGTTTCTTGCGCATCCTTCTAGCCTATAGGAAGCATCTGTTACTCAATGGCAGCCCACTATCCATGCTGTTCTGCATTTTGCGTTCTTTTGTCTTGAACATTGATTCATATGAATGCAAACAATAATCATAATGTTAGCTAACTTTTATTGCTTGCTTACTGTGAACCTGTCCTAAGTAGTTTACATATACATTCACACAAATACATATATACATGCATATAATCAATATGGTTGGTAATATTATTAACCCAATTTTACAGATGAAGAAACTGAAGCCCAAGGAGATCAAGCAATTTGCATAAGTTTCCATAGCTGGTTGAGTTTTGGCAGAGCTCAGACACATGGAAGTGACTCATTCTTCTTAATGACTATATTATGTGCTACTGTATAGATATTCCTATACTGAGGTTGAGTCTCTTGTTAATAAGCAACTAAGTTGATTCACATCTTTAACTTTTATAAACCATGCTTCAGGAATATTCTCCAAAATATGCCATTTTACACATTTGAATGCCTCTGCGCAATGATTTTCTAAAAGTTGAATTTTCGAGTCAAAGGGTATGTGCATTTTAAGTTTGATAGAATGTCAGCTTGTCCTTTGTGTGTGATGTGCCAACAATGTTTCATAGCAGACTTTGTTTTTAACTCTTTATAACCTAATGACACTCTCTGTTGAAGCACACTCATTGGATCTATATCCTCGCCATGGCATGAGGAGGTAAACTAGAATTGCTTATACCTCTGTAGCATCGTGTCTAGCACCCACTATCAACAGGTTTTATTGGGAGATATGACATCTAGTATATAATGACTGTGTTTCGGGCTCTGTATTAGATGTTTAAAATTCCAAGGATCCCTGAGGAGTAAGTTTCCTGTGTCATAAATGGGGGAACTGAAATTTAGAGAGATACACTTAGAGCAAGAACCAGGATTTCAACAGACTTCAAAATGTGGCTCTTCACGATTTTAACTTCCCTCCCCCTAAAAATATGCACTAATTCATTAACCTTTAAATCAAGTGTTATTAGAATAGACTGACAGGGTTACTTATCGAGTATTAAATATAATGGCTAAATTTAATTGGTGAGAGGATTTTCTTTACTCATTATATATCCCAAGTGGATCAACCCTAAGTCCAGAAAGGAAATACAAAAATTTGGAATAATATTATTATACCATGTTGTTTTACTCATTGAAGACATTTTGTTTTCTTGTCTCAGCAGTGGTTTTAATTTTCTCTTTAAGGTATGGGACTTCAATGGATATTGTCGTCACACACTAAATGTTGGGCAAGAGGGGGCTGTGGATATTTCACAGATCCTGGTTCTTAAGAAGACAATATTGGTTATAGGCTGGGACAGGTATGATATGTTTTATGCAAAAGTAGGAAGGTAAAATCAAAATCTAAAAGAAAAAAGAATATAGAAATCTTGACTGATTCTGAGTCATTAACTTGCTGCTGACCTAGGTGAGTGAAACTTTATATGGAATCGACTGAATGCTTAGTGACTACAGTAGTATAAGATCATGTCGCTTGGGCAGCTTTGAGAAGTGTTAAAGAACTTTCTTCTGGCTTTAGGAATCTGTCTTATTTAAAAAATCATTCTGGATGGGGATATAATACCACGTCCTGAATATTAACTCCAAGAGTTTCCCAAATTTTATGGGCAATAAATTCTTAATGCATAAATTACATTCCTTAAACTGTAAAAGAACCTCATTTCTTCTTCTCTTGTTACTTATTTTAAATTGCAGCACAAGAGAGAAATAGCCCACCGAATTCTGTGTTAGTGCCTCCTTCACATCAGTGCAGAGAAGGGCCTTTCACAGCCCACTTACTGTTCTCAAGGAGCAATTCTTCCATTTCATTACGAGGAAAATTACTTTTCTTTCTTTTTTTTCCTGAGAGAACTAGGGGATCATAAACAGGGCCTTTTCTATGACATTGTATAAGCACTAGGAAAATTAAAGTATGATGTTTTGAAAATATATTGTCCATAAATTCAACAGTTCACAAAATATTACTCTAATAGGTAATTTGCTCAACATTATTCACTACAGAATTATGATCTTAACGTTTGAAGCTAGGATTGAATCAGATTTTATACCTAGAAAACTAGCAGTATATACTTGGGAATTTTTATCAATCATATGGAAGGCTTTTTTTTTCTAATGCAAATGTGCATATGCATACTAGAAAACATTGTGCCACATGCAGCTTAGTTTTCAGAGGAAGTTTGACTATAAAGAAAGAAAATGTAGTCCAGATTATTCTACTTGATATTAAGAACTAATTCAATCATCCTCATCTTTGAAAGACAAGGCTTCTGCACATCCCTGGGAGCAATCATGATCCATTAACTGCTCATAACCTCTCCAACAGACTATGGCCTAATGATTTCAGTAATTAGGCTATGGCAATGAATAAGTTTAATTCTGTAATATCATGGCAGGGTAGATGTGCAGTATACAACTGAGCCAATTTAAATTTTGAACATAACGAAAAAATGAAAACATTAATCATTGTGAGTCAAAACTTTGGAGATACTATTACCTTAATTATATTTTTTAGTTATCCATAGGTATAAATTATCATTAAATTTAAGAGTCTTTTTGCTTACAGTGGAAAATTTTTAAAAGATTAGAGTCATCTAACAGTGGTTTAAAGGAATACTCGACGCTTTGATATATATTGGTGGGTGGTAAGTTTCTATAATCTGAGGAAGAAGCTTTGGGAAGACTGAAATGAGAGAAGAAAAAGTTACCAATGTTCCCTTCTTTTCCATCTTTTCCATCTTCCACAAGTTGTGAGGACTTGGATCCCTTAGTTGGAATTGAAAGTTAATGAAGACATTCCCAATTATAAAATTTTACTGTATATTGTTAGATTTAAAAATTATATTTCTTAGGTCAGAGGCCTTATGTTAGGATGGATTCTGGAGGATTGTTGTGGGGACCTTTTTACCAGGAGGCATTTAACACAAAAGGCAAGAAGACAGGTCAACTGTTTGGTGATAGCTGGAGAAGGATGGTGAATTAAGCCAACTCTTTAATAGTTAAGTGATTAGAGAAGTAATAACTAGAGATTGACAGCCAGTTTATTAAGCTTTCTTTAAAACCCACAGGAAACTGTCAAGCTGAAGCTTTAACTTTAGGCTTTATCTAAATAAAGACATTGGTTTGATAATTTTGCCCAGGATGAAATAGAAATTTTATTTTATTCATAGAGCTTTGTACACGTGGCACTTTACAGACATCATCTAATTTAATTCTTAACTTCATTTTAGGAGGTATGTAATATTTCATAGATATCTCAAGTGTCTATCTTTAGCTCTTATCTCTCTAAACTCACTTATCTGCTTGCTTGCTGGATGTGTCTGACAGCAATTTGAAATTCAACATATTCTAAACTGAATGTATTATTTATTCCCCTCTCCAAAACCTACTTCTCCTCTTGGATTCAGTTAATAGCCAGAGACATCCACTTTGGTTTTGCCTTCTCACTCAACTTTACAACCAAGTAGTTACTAAGCCTTATCTATTCTATACTCTAAATATTTCTCAAAGCTGTTCCCACTACTACTACAACTATGTAATTCAGAGCATCATTTCTACAGCCTTCTAATTTGTCCTTTCCTCAGTAATGCCACCCCCCTTTACCTCTTAAATAGATGTGCACATTTTAGCTACAGTTTCTTTCTACAATGCATTCTATCGATGCCACTTCCTTGTTCGACACCTTTTAGTGTCTACACAGTAAATTGAAGTTCCCTCCAGCCTGGACCTATTCTTAGTTTTATTCTCACTTTTTCTCATGTACATTATAAACTCAAGTAGCAAACTGCTATCAGGATGTTCTCATGCCTTTATTCTCTCCCCTTATCTAGAAATCTCTTCCCCATGCCTTTATTCTCTCTCCTTATCTAGAAATCTCTCTACAAACATTTTTTGATGTGGCTGTTTATTCCTATTTTAAGTCTCTCTCATACATCTTCTTCACCAGGATATCTCTCTTTACTACCAGGATGGAAATATGCCCCCTTTCTGTCTTGGTGCTCTCTAGTTTCCTACATTTTATCTAACATAGGAATACACACACACACACACACACACACACACACACACACACACACACATGCATAGATATATATTTGATTTATATACCATATATATATTTGATAAATATAAATTAAGTCATTCAACAAATGTCATTGAGCATCTAATGTGCACAGTGTCTAGAGCTCATTAGATGCTCAGTGATAATATATATAGCATATATTGCATATATATATAGTATCTGGTGCTCATTAGATGCTCAGTGGTATTTGTTGAATGATTTAATTAATATTTATTGAATAGGCAGGGAATCTGAGGATTAGAGAGCTAATTACCCATGGTCACATGCAGAGTAAATGGATATTCAAATCTATTCTCTTTTCACAATAAATCAGAAAGCTGAATATTACCAATCCTCTTTTACAAGGGAGGAGATGAGGCTTGAAGAGGTTGGGTAGTCTGGCCAAGGTTACAGAAGTAATAGGCAGCTGAGTTAGAATTCTACACCAAAGTCCATGTTCTTTGCATTTTTTCTGAGTTGCAGATGAAGTCATTAAATTATGGAAGAAACTATATTCTTTTAAATGAATAATTTGATTGAGGAGGTTGGGCATATCAATCAAAGTTGATGAATGGGTTCTGTGAATTTGGAGAAGCACATACAAAAATATGTATTATTAACAGTACCTCAAAGTTTTAGCTTAACATTATTTTTCCCCTTCCCTTCTCACAAGCATTTTTAAAGTGCAGTTAGATGGAAAGCACTCTCAGTGGTAACACATTCTACTTGGGGAGTCAATACCTACAAGGCAGAATATGGTAAATGCCACTGTGCAATTACCCATCTTGGTTATTTAGAAATATGGTCATTCATATCTAGAGAATATTTCTGTCAGGGAAATAGGAGCCTCAAATTCAGAACTTCTAGAAATGTGTTTCTTATCATTTTAAGCAAACCGTACTTAGAGATGAAATTGTGAATTGACATAGGGTCAATGAAA
Organism: Pteropus vampyrus; assembly: GCF_000151845.1. Classification (NCBI taxonomy): domain Eukaryota; kingdom Metazoa; phylum Chordata; class Mammalia; order Chiroptera; family Pteropodidae; genus Pteropus; species Pteropus vampyrus. The sequence continues at coordinate 10,413,645 of NW_011888793.1, read as the reverse complement.
AACTACCTGGTTAAATACCTAACTATATTTATTTTGACAAAATTAAGTGAATAGTAAATCAATTATCTTTGCATTTATTTAAATAGTCATGTAATATGTATATTCTGATAAAATCAAATAAATAATCATAATAGTTTAACATTTTATCCTACCCTAAAATTCTATGAATCTATACATAACAACTCTCTACAAAAACAGACTCGGACTTTTAGTTCTCCCAACTTTATTTCTTTTTTTCTGTTAAAGGAGAAATTGTTGTTCATGAATGTTTTATCTCTGTAAAATATCTAGGCTTATACCAGTACTAAAAAAAGAAAATATTTTATATAATTTCAAATAATTCTGAAAATTTTATTGCTATCAGTATCCTTCAGAGCTCTGTAAAAATTGGGCGCTCAATAAATAGATGTTGATGTAATTTGATTTCTGAAAGTATTTTTAAATGAAATGAGATTGGGGATTTGAAGTTTCTCAACAATAAAACTTATCTATCGCAAGATATTAAATCCTTAATAATTGTCTTAGTAAAGAACTATAATCCTATATGACTCAACTGGTTTCTATTATTAGGATAAGAATCAGAATGAAAACTTCCAAAGTTGTGACTTATTCTAAATAACCATGTTGGAGGTCAGGAGGGGGCTAGATATGTTTGAAATTTACAAATAATCCTCAAACCTAATTTTACAATAGTTTCAGTGTCTAAAATTTGACTCCACAAATTTAAGGAAAAAGAATAAACATGAACTAATTTATATTGAAATAGTTCTCTGCCTTTGAGCCACACCCTTTAAGCCTAAAGGGCAATAGATAGGTTCTTATGATAATTGATCTTAACAACACACGAACAATTAACCTCGAAGGGAGAAAATAGTTGATTGTGTCTTTTGTCCTTTCCATGACAATTTCTGCATGATAAGTTTTAGTAAAAGCTGTTTTTCTAGCTCATTCATCCTAAAAGAGGTTATTTTTTAAAACATTTTTTTCTTTTTAAAATTGTTTTACACTTAGGTAAACTCATTTTGTTCTCACAGAATCGGTCATTATATCTAAATTCCTAATTAGAGGTATGATCATCTTCACAAGATGACAGGATGACTCAGTGGCAATACTCTCAGGATTTTAAATGATATTTGTGGAATGGAAATTGTAAAGTCCTTCAAAGTCAGAAAGAACACATCTCTCAGACTCCTCAAATGGCCTTAAAATTGGTTCATTCTGTACTTTAATTTTACTCTTGGCAAAAGTACAAACTTAAAAAAGCTATCTTTGAAATGGACAAAGTTAGAAATACAGTGTGGATTCTGAAGGTATTTTGAGGATAACTGTCATTTCAAATGAAACTTTCAGGTTAGGTTTTGAGGGAAAGGTGGCAGCTAATTAGTTTCTTGACATTTTGACACACAAGGTCAACTATCAGAAGGGCTACTTTTTACACCAAAAGCATTTTTGTGCCTTTGGGTGGTACTTCCTAAATACATCTAGTTGATATGGGTATCACTGCAAAAAGACATTTGACATTGAATTTTGGCTAAGAGATAATAGAAGAGATATAGGATTGACCTTGTTCCTGTCACTCCCACCTCATAGTCTCCATTCCCAGGGGATAATCACTTCAACCAAATTTACCAATTGGTGAAGAGAAAATTAAAAATATATACATATAAAGCCATTATGAGATTAATTACAACTTCAGAACTGCAAAAGATCTTATTTATATTATCTTGCTAAGACTCATATTAATGTTATTTTAATAATTATCAATTTAAAAACAGAATTATTCATACATTGATTCAGCAAATATTTATTAAAAGCCTATTACATTCATTTTAGGCACTGCTGATGCAGAAAGGGTCGAAGTCCATATTCTTTTAAAGCTTATTTATGATAGAAAAGACAGAAAAGGAAGAGACAAACTTAGACCACAGTATCGCATAATAATAGTGTAATAAAGAAAAATGACATAGGTGGGGGATGCGAGACTCAAAGGAAGGCTTACTCGAGGAGGCAACATTTGAGCACAGAATATTTCATTCATTCATCTGATTTATATTTATTGAACACTCAATATGTATAGGTTGTTATGCTTGCTACTATGGGGTTTACAGAATAAGACAAAATCCCTGGTTTCTGAGAGCTTACAATCTAGCAGAGGAGTGGAGACTATCAAATATTTATTAAATGTTGTAAGTATAATGTGAATCATGTAAGAGATCAGAAGAGGAAAACAATTCTTTCAACTCTAGTTATTAGGGAAGTCTACCAGAATAAGGTAGGCCTTAGGGAACAGGTAGAAGTGAGTTTGTGTTTGGAAGGAAATCCACAGAGAGATCAAAGAGCACTTCATGAGTGAAACAAAGCAACTAGAAATGTGAAGTGTGTTTGGAGAACAAGAAGGGTGCTTCGAGAGCTGTAAGAATATTGTTTAGGTTGAACAAGAAGATGCGCTTTGGGAACTTAGCCCCTGGAACTGTTAGGTGATACCGTAATAGTTCAAAACAGCTCCTGCAAGTAAGAAATTTACTTGACCTCTTGTATTTTATTTTTAAAATCCAGGTGAATTTTGCATTCTATCTCATCAATGCATTGTCCTTATTTTAATATAAAAATATTTTTCCCAAAAATCTTCAAATAAAGTTAACTCAGAAAGGTGCACTGTATTTACCCTGAGGCTCCCAGTAACTGACAAATATTTAGTTTGACATTCACATTTTACTTTGAAAAGCAAGAATAGAAGAATAGAGAGAAATAATTCTAAAATAAGTTGATTAGACTCAATTATTATTAGGTCTTGAATAACAGGCTCATACATTTTAATTTTTTTCATATAGGAAATAGAAAACTAGCAAATGTTTTTCAACAGGGTACTAGCCTTATCTTTGATCATGCTATTTCTTCATTCTGCCTAGATTGCCTTCCTCTTCCAAATACCACTCATTTATTTATGGTCCAGCTCCATTGTGACCCCTCAACTCAGCCTTCTGTGATTTCTATACCTGGAATTCCATGGCAGTTGATCTGTACTTCTTTGGCACTTATAACATTTCACTACATTTTTGTCACTTTATGTTCATGACTCTATCCCCTGCAGTACCATGAATAGAAACTTCCACAGAGAAAACAAGAATTGCTTGTAGAATAAATACATATAAGAGCTTCCAAAATGGAATGATTAATCTAGTAGCAGAATAAAGAATGTACTGGAGGTGGGGAGACAAGAGGCAGTAAAATTGGTTAGAGGCTGTTAAGTTGTTCAGTTGTTCATGAAATAGTGAACATTGAACTAGGAAACTGTCATTGGCAGTTTAAAGTAAAAAGAATGAAAATGTAGCATATCTCAGAGTTAGAATCTGCATATTTTATTTGACTGAGGAAGAGAAAGACATATAGGAGACTGGAATTCTGGTCTATTAATGAAAATAGAGAATTTAGGGAGGACTGGTGTGGAGGGAAGATGGAAATTATGGATTTTTGCTATGTTGCTGATGAGAGCATTATATGCTACTGTCAACTGGCAAGGGAGAACTACCCAACACTGGAAAAAGGTTATAAATGAAGATAAATTTAAGAACCATTTGTGTAGAATAGAGATTGAAGTCATGTTGGTCTAAAAAATCCCTGAACAAGCCCTTTTGGGCAGAGAAATGGATTGGAAGAATGATAATAAGGAATGTCCGTATTAAAAGTAGAGAGAGAAAGAAGGGGATGGAAATTAGAGAATAGCAAATGAAAGATCAGGGAGACAGGAAAAGAAGCAGGACATACTAGAAACATAAGACTTTCCAGGAGGAGAAAGCCACGTTCATCAGAGAGTAAGGAGTTACACTGATAGGACAATCGGGAGAGCTCTAAAGTGGCGGGAATAGAAGCAAGATTTCAGGGAGGTGAAGGGACACCAAGCCTTCCCATGCTCATTTGAGCGATTGTGATTTTAGAAGGAGGGAGAGGTTTAGCGTAAGCTGGTAGTCAGAGCTCAAAAAAAGTGGAAGCAGGGTGGTATAAATGCCCCCACAATTTAATTTTTGAGCTCCTCTCTTCCCCACCAGGCACTGGGCACTTCATTCTTTGTCCATCCTAGCCTGTTTTCAAACTCACCAACAGTGCTCTAAGATACTGACCTTCTTAAAATGATTATTTCTGTTGAAAATGTATCTGTCCTGTGTACCATTCCTTTGGAGTGGCAATTCCTAAGTGTGTTCCACAAATGATAGTTCTTCAAGATGCTGTATGAGAAAGGACTCTGTGGTTAATTAGTCTGGGATATACCACAGGGAATGTTCTGGACACTTTGATCTTTGATGAAATGAAACCTTATCAATTTTGTTCAAACTACCAAATATTATAAGTTCATGGACACATCCTCTTTTTTTTTTTTTTATTGTCACTGTCACAAAACTTAGTGGTTCTATGGTACTAATATGGGGAAACTTTGATTTGGAGTTTTGCTGAGAGATAATTAATCTGATAAATGCATGTATACTTGGTGTTAATGATCTTGAAAGAATAATTAACCTTCTAATACTAAATATTCAGAGTTTATCAGAGAATTCAATGAAAGAATTCAAAAGGAAGTTCAGTGAGGGAAATTTAGTAGTATGGATGACATGTGAGAATAAAATTCGGGGTAGCGTAGTCTTTTAGACCTCTCAAGTCACACCACACAAGTGGATGGTGATGACTACTCAATATCTATATCATTTTTAGATCCACAGCTAAATTCTGTATCCTTTTTACTAGGGCTATTACTGTGTTTCGACCTCAGAACTTCAATCAATTTTTCATCCAGCCTGGAGAATGGAAAGGAGGAATACAGCACCGAGATGATATCTTGTGTGCTGCATTTTTACCTCCACACACTCTTGTTACAGGTTAAGTGAACCTTCACTTGACAATCAATGGTGAAAGTTTGGTTTCTTTTATCTCACTCACTTAAAAAAAGCCTTCTCTCAACTGCAAAATGAATAACTTTTTTGAAGAAGCAGTCTTTGCACTTATTTCTAGGATAATTCCTTGGTCCTTATTTCTAGGGCAAGCCATCAGCTCCTGAGCCTGGCTACCTGGCCTCAAATCCTGGTTTCACCACTTGCCACTGTACAATATTGAGCAAGTTATTTAATTTCTGAATCATAATTTTGTCTGGCTAACAATAGTATATCTATATCTTACTACATCACAAAGGTTGAGTAAGATAATCTGTGTAAACGTTTAACACAGTGCTCAGCACACAGTAAGCTCATCAGTAAAGGTTAGCTTTTATTTTATTGTCTTTTTCCAGGAACAGCATCAGGGCTGTTGGATACAAATCACATATCTGTAGTACTCAGATGTTTCATAATGGGAACTCATTAACCCTTTGGCACAATTCAGTTTTAAGTAATTTTAGTTAAAGACTGGCTTCACAAAATGTCTACAAATCCAAGCTCTTAAAAGGATCCATGGGCAAACTTTGATGTGGCATATTAAAGAGGATCAGAAATTGTTGTATCATTTCCGGCCAAAGAAAACAATTTATAAAGACAGATTGTACCATGAAATTAACAAGTCCATATTTTGACAGCCTACATTTTTTTATAGAACTAAAAATGTCATCAATTAAGAGGAATGAAAACTTAACAGGAAAAGAGCCAGGATATCTATGCAGTGTTAACAACTTGAGGTTTACTGCTTTACACTTAAAAGTTCCGCTGTTTTTAAGACTTCCCTGATCACCTTCCGTAAGGGCCAGTACTGCCATTTAATTTGCTTTATAGCTGTTGGAAGTCTACTCTGAGGGAATATTATGTGCTGAACTATGATGGAGAGAAGTAACCTATAAGGCTACGTAGTTGTTACTCTGAAAGTGTCATAAAATACCATTGTAATTGGTGAGAAGATGATGTCTTCATTCACTCTTATTCCATCAGTCAGTCCTATGGATAAATATTTGGTCAAACACTTTGTAAGTAAAGCATTTCAAAATCATAGGAACAGATGAGTACTCCCATGGGCAACTAATACGTAGAAATACATTACCCTTGGCCAAGTTGTGCATTACACTGGTTGGTCTCGCCAGGACAATACAGAGTTTAGTATGTATTACTCTCCAAATCCCAAGAAAGGCACCATCTGTACATCTCACTCAAACTCAGCTTTTCTCCTCTGCTCTCCACTTGACATTGACATTCTGCTCAGTAGGGAGCTGTCCTCATTTAGCTGCTGAGAGAAGTGGTCTGGCATGCATTGCTTTTCCTCCGAGACAGGCTTGGTCAGATTTAATCTCACTATTTGGGCTTTTCTATGTTCTTGGTGAAGAGCAAAAGGGAAGGACTTTCTGTAGGGAAAACTTTAGGGTTGGAGAAAGCAATAGTCAATAAAGAATATAAGAGAGAGGGAATGAAAAAAAGACAAATACACACAACACACACACACGTGAAAAGATACAGGAAACAGAAACCTAGAAAAACTTGATTTACTTGTCTTCACTCAATAATAAAAAAGTATAGTAATTATTATTAACTTTTTTAATACTTACAATATACTAGGCACTATTCTAAGTACTTTTCATTCTCCACAGCAATCCTCTGAGATAAATACAATTTTTAACCCAGGTTTTTAGATGAGGAAATTGTGGCATCATGTAGAGTTGAATATGCCCAAGGTGACACAGCTAGTAGGTGGCAGAACCAGGACTCAAACTCAAGTTATTTAATTGCAAAGCCCTTATTCCGAATGCCTTATTACTATAAAATAAAATGATATAATGGTAGTTTCTATCATACTTGATACATAGGTATGTTGTAAGGATTATACATTCTAAAGTTTAATAAAAACACAAGTTATTAGTATTCATTCATGTCACCAAAAATATATAGGGTACCAATTATGTGCCAGATACCATGTAAGATATCATTATAATGACTTCTTCCCATTGCTGTTGCTTATATTCTCTAACTTTCTGGCAATTCATATTCTCCCTCCTGGCTCATTTAGGGAGTTATGATGGAGAAATTGTTTTGTGGAACAATAACACAGAAAATGCTCACTATGTCCTTCACCCTGATTACCAGAGGCTGCTAAAAGCAAAATCAGGTGAGTGCAAGTTTGAAACTAAAATAATGTAGCTCTGTCAAACCACAGTAGACTTGATTGTTTATGCATGTACCTGATGTAGCTTGCTTCTAAATTATAGATAATTGGTTATAAGCGCAAGAGGTTAGTGATATCACTGTCTTGTCAAAATGACTACAAAGAACCTTGAGATTTACTTGGTTTAGCAAATTCTTCATGGCATACCGTTTCTTCTCTTTGTGCTATATCAGTGTTTCTGAATTACTGACAGCAGAGAGCAGGCATCTCATTTCTATTTAGTTTAGTTTTTGCACATAAACCTCACCAAACTGCCTTTGTGTGAACCTTGGGTACTCCTTGGTAAGAAAATGAGAACTCATGTTCACTTAATGGGATCTTCAGGCTCAGTCTAGAGCTTGTATTTAATATTATGCTACCTAAAAATCTTAAATTATTTCTATTTCTTGTTTTAGAAACCTGTGAGGAGTGTTAGATGGGAGTATATTGTATTTTATGAGAGTTTAGCCAAGCACATGAATATTTTATACTTAAGCAAAATGTCTTGACAATTGCCTTTCATATTTTATTTTAGTTTCCCTACATAATAAAGATTTTTTCCTTAGACTAATTTATTTGGGTAATGAATATGGCATTCCTCATGGCCCAGCAAGGTTCTGTTGTCTCAAATGGATAAACTCAGAGGCTAAATTGGACCTTAGGAAAAGACTGGTCATTAGATAACAGCATTTTTTGTGTGTATGTGAAAAGTTGAAGGACTGATTTGATAACAGTAAGGAAACTAAAGAGATTTAGTACTTACTTGTCTGCAGGCACAAAACTCTGACCTGCTTTATGTACAAGGAGCTAACCATTAGAGTTCACTGAACTGTCCATGGAAAGGATGAATTCTGCCTCTTCCTCTACATTGCTCCTCAAGAGAGTGCCTCTTGCTCTTACAGACTGTGGCTATGATTAAAAACAGAGATAGATAAGAAAGAAAAACAGATAATATAGAATTTCTAAAAGACATGATAAGCTTTGCTATAGATGTCTTGCTTTAAAAATTCAAAGATCCTTCTGTATAGACTTTTCATAACCATGTGCAGATTATTAATAGATTCTAAGATGAATATCCCCAGTTTTTATTAGCGTGGCCTGGAGATGATGTCACGAGACAATCAAAATATCATTAGGAATGTCCTCTCCAAGGTAACTCAGCAACAAATAATATTGCTAAAAAATGATCATTTAAATATATTTAAGTAGTTATTATAGCTCAGGTTTATTAAATTATTTGTAAGATTACTGTTGATGATTAATAAGCTGAAAATGCCAAGATAATAGAATCATATTTGTCTTGAACATATCAAGACCTCTAAGATGTTAACAGTGACTACAGAGTGAAGTCCCTATTAATTCATATCAAGGGTAAAACACAGTAAGCATGTATGGAATATGCAAATAAAAAGGGAATCAAACAACACTTTGGGTTGGGGTTGAGGTAGTGAATATCAGAAGGCTCCATGATGTTGACTGGAGACCTATTCTGAGACCATGATGAAGGTGGGCCTGTTATTTTTCATAAGCATTTATTTGAGGAGCAGATATTTCTCTTCATTAACACACCTGGCTTTGTCTTCATGACAGATACAGTGCCTCAAAAGCTTCTTGGTTGTGGGAGGAGCTGCTTAAGCCACCCCTTGGCAGATCAGGCTACTCTGGGAGCTTGCTCCTTTGAGACTGACACCAAGTACAATAATGCTGTCATGAGGCTTTGCTTCCTTGAAGCAAGAAAACACATTGCAGCAACAGGTAAACTATGTATTTAAATTTTGACTGTAGACTGCTTTGATATATTGTAAAATGTTGGAAATAAGGAGCAAATGTTGGAAAAGAGATTTAATCTAATCCTACCTAGGTCTTATAGAGTTCAACTGCATCTGGTTAATCGTCAGTACTGAGTCACAGGCCACAGTAAATGACATTAGAGTTCAGGACGATGGGTCCAAGAACAGGAGCCAGACTAGATGCTGCCAGAAATTTATGCTCTACTGCACATGTCAGGATCAGAGTGAGAGAGACTGACAAATTGCTTAATATGGGCAACAATCAGAATTGGTGTTCCAGCCATGACATAAGCGGGGTTGGCAGGCCACAGTAAAGCTCCAAATGTATGTGTTAAGACTAGGTCTACATGAGGCAGAAGAGAGCAGTCCAAGACTGACTGCACTGACACCTGGTCAGAATGAGTTAGAAGGAAATACTGAGAAACCTGGAGATTGGGAGCAAAATTTTAAATAACTGCTGATCCCAGTGCAAGAGAGCTGCCCACTCTTTGTCATAACTTATTTTTGGGGGAGTGGAGATGCTTTGGGGTTCTTTACCAGCTGTGCATACTTTCCAGAATATATCAATGTCCTGGTTAGAGCTTCTGCTGAGATATATGCTAACACTGGTACTACCATATGATTTACTGTAGTTATTTGGTATTATATTGATGAAATAATCTTCGTAATTTTCCCTCTGTTTTCACTGGCTATGTTAGCATGGTGTTGACGTAGCATGTTTTCTCAAAATAAAAATCTCTTTTTGGGAGTAATGCATATTTTTGACCTTTCATCTAAAAAAATTGTAATTTAAACGTATTTTTTTCTTAACATTAGGAATCTAGACATATACGTGTTACATTTTTGAAAAAAAGAAACATATTTTAACCATGTTTTCCATATTTACGTTTCCATATTCAATTTTCAGTTGAAAAATCTGTCTGATTTTCATATAAAATGTTTAAACATTAAAAATCGACAAAAATATATTTCTACAGAGTTTTAGAAACTGTGGAATATTTAGAATATATATTTTGAAATGGTTAGATTCTAAAACTTTCTATTTTCTAGAACTCACTTATCTAACAATATGATCTGTTATCCTGATATTGCCCTCGTTTCCTCAAGACTAATTCTTCTTAATGTTATCAGGATTCCCAAATTGTTTCTACTGAAGCAGCTACGTGCTAACATTTCTACTTTAAACAGATATGATAGTTAATCAGCATTACATTTGTGAAGCAAATTAGATGTCATCTAAAGGTTTATCAGACAATAATAGGAACTTTGCCACAGCAGAATAATTGAGGCAAAGTGCTCCTACAGGGCATATAAAAATGGAAAATGAAAAGGTTAGTTCTAGTCCTGTGAACCAACAAAGTGTCCCATAAGAGTTTACAATACATTCTTGATGAAAAATTTTCAAATAAATTCGTAAATAGAATTTTAAGCATGCTACTATATGGAGAAATCAGTAATTATGCTGCTATAACTACGTATATGCATCCAGACTTGTGCCTGGGGAATTTACTTCTTTGGCATATGTGTCCAATTGATTATTAAGAAAGATGGGTTTTATGTAATCAAAATATTATTGTAAAGTTGTAATTAATATTTTATGTTTATTTGAAGGAACAAACTAATTTTAACTTTAAAAAACCAAAATAATATCAAAATAATACATGAAGGAAACAGAACTAAATTGAATAGAACATCTTACAGATTCTACCTCATTTAATACTCAGCATAAACCATAGAGGTCATCATAGGGTTATCCTCATTTTATATTTGAGAGAATTAAAGTGCTGGAAATTGATCTGAGGGATACCCACCTTTCTACACACATATGCTTTTCACAGGGCAAGCCATGGAAGTTGGTTCTGGTAATTATTGTCACAGTGTTCTAATTAGGTGTTCCTTTACATGTTAGGAGGCGCTAACTTAGTGTCATGTGGAGGATCTGGGTATGTAAGATTCTGGGATACATTTAAGAAGCAACTTCTGGCTGAATTTTTAGCTCACAGTGGAGTTGGATCCATTATTATGGCTACCAATAAATTGAATCGATACCTTGCCACAGGAGATCTTGATGGATGGTTGAAAATCTGGAATATAGAGGTAAATTGAAAAAATTCTCACATCATCTTTTTTATTTTTGATTGCCTTTTGTTGCAGATAACTATCCTGTCTTGTCTTGATTCTAGATAAAAGAAGAAATGTTCAGTCTGAGTATTTTAAAAGAAACATTTACATGTATTGAGGAGAGACTTCTTTTAATTTGAGGAGAAAAACAGATTTTTATTGATATTAAAAATCTGTTAACATATATTCAAGTCAGTCACCCAATTTAGGAATGCAATATTGTCAGTGAGGTACTGCAGCATTGTTTGAGCATAAATAATTAGAGTATACCTTATTTGAAATACGACTATAAACGTAATTTAAGTAAAGCACTGGCCCTTTATCTAACATAACTGTCATTCTGAGTTAGTTTAGGATCTTTGTGTCATTGATTACCTTGACTTTCTAATATTATAAAATTGTATAATATGTGACTACCTATACATGATAAAGTTCACCTCTATCAAATAAGTGACTTTACTGTTCCATTTTTACTTTCCACCTTCCCTCCACTTCCTTTCTTTCCATTTCTCACATTAGTCAAATCAGCTAGAAACCTTTTTTTTTTTTTAATATTAATACCACCTGTTATCATGAATTATTCTTTTGCATTTGGGTTACAGATTGTTGTTCCAAAATGTAGCTCTTTTTCATTTCCACATCAGACTTTTTTTTTTTAAAAGTGTCATGTCATTGCATAATTAAATATTTGGACTTTTTAGAATTCTGGCATTTCTTTTCATTCAGGAATACTGTCTTAATTCCAGTAAAAGCAAAATCACACAGGCCCCAACTCTGATAAGATCATTCCAACCTCATGAAGACCAGATAACTTCTTTAGAGATCTGTGAGCTGAGTGGCCATTCACTGATTATCTCCTCCTCTGCAGACTGCAGTGTTTGTGTGACTGATGCCTGCGGTTCTCCTGTCTGGATCTTTGGTCAGGTAGAAATATTGTTTCCTTATTATTCTAGGATTTACTTGACATTTAGTAGGAACTTGGGGTGATTTTCATTTGAATCTCATTGGCTGTTGATGTTCATCAGTCATGAAAGAACTGACTTTCATTTCTAGAGCTGTAGCTCCAGGCATCTCTTGTCCTGTTTACCATTAGCTGTGGCAGTTCCATCAATTGGAAGACACCAGAGACAGGGAAACATGATAGCTCTGTGCCGCTCAACCTATTCCAGGACTTCTGAGAAAGATTTCTCCTCTAAAATAAGTGAATACCTTCAATTTTAAATTTTAGTAAAAATACATGTGGATAAAATCATCTGCTATGCCATTAATAAAGAGAATGGTGGCTGTGAGTGTCAGGTAATAATCAAGGTAAAAATAAAATAGAAAATTTTAGAAAAAACAAACCTTCCAGTTTGTCTGGTTTACTCCTCTGAAAATAATAATAGCTAACATTTGCTGAGTGCTTCCTGTATGCTTGGGGCACCATCTAAGGTCTCTATGTGACTTATCTCATGTCATCTTCACAATTGCTCATCACATAATGAAAGAACTCTCATTATTCCTATTTTACAGATGAAGACACGGAGGCACAAAGAGTTTGAATAAATTGCCTGAGCTCACAAAAGTCAATAACTAGTAGAGTGTTGCTTTTAACTCAAGCTGGCTTATTTCAGAGCTCATGCTTTTAACTCGCTCCTCCTTTGAATCTAAGCTCTGATTTATACCTGCTAGTGGGGAAAAAAATAATGGAACTGGAGGTATAAAAGAAAGGAACTATTCATTGTCTCACGCTTCTATAATTTTTTTTTCTGTTTCTTTGCTTGGGAGCTCTGCTCCCATTCTCTATGTGCTTTGAAAACAAACTATTGGTTTGATTTGTTTCAACCAGTACTGTTCAAACATGGTGGTGTGAGGTTACACTAAAACCTCAATTTCTCTGTCTGGCTGGTTGACTTGGTTCCATCCAGCAACCTCAGCTTGCTGCTCTCATGCTGTGAGAGTATGGCAATTCTCTAAACATTGGAAGACAAAGTCTGTTGTTGCTCTATTTGTGAAGTCGCTTTGATGATGTCAACTTGTGCTGAAAGAATTCTGTGCAACATTTTAGGACATGGAGGGTGATGGCAAATCAGAAAATAATCTGGGGAGGTGGACCCACGTTTGGCTGGCTAATATAGGAATCACAATGTAACATTCAAGCTGTACAGTCTCTTCTGCTCTGTAAATGAGACAAGTGATAGACTTTTCTTAGGAAAAACAGCATCTGAGTGGGAAGTCAAATGGGTGTGAGAGCAGGGGTGTAGTGAGTGAGACAGAGTCAGGCATGCTGGTATTCTGAACATGAAAGCACCTGGAATACTATTTGGGGCAGTGGAGAAGTTAATGCAATGCTAACATTGCTAAAGGACCGGGCTACGAGGGCTCAGCCTACGTGGGCTCAGCCTACGTGAGGTGGAGGTTAGAATGACAGGTGAACAAAGCGTCATCAAGTGGGTGACATCTGGAGTATAAGGAGGTCCATGGATGGGGTCGAAGCAAAAATAAGACTGTTCTAGATGTGGGTGTCATAAAAACTTTGTCCACTAAACACAGCCTATATCTGAATTTTATTTTAATTAAGAAGTATGTGCTGATAAAACTACTCATTGTTATGCCTTTGATATTTTTCCTTAGTTGTTTTATGAAGTCCTTTGTATTTTAAAGGACTTCAGTCCACAAAAGCCTGCAAAAAATTTTTTTTTCCTGCTGTTGAAGACAGAAAAAGAGCCACCAGAGCTGGTGTAGTTTTAGAAAGTAAAGTCTGGTAAATCTGGGACAGCTGTGTTTTCTCATCCCGTATGCTTAAGCTTTTAAAGTTTTTTTAAGGACATTTTTATCAAGCTGTCTTGAATATGGGTGCTGCTAGTCCCAAGTGGCACAGAGAAGAGGGAGGAGGAAAGGGGAAGAGAAGGAGGAAAGGGTTAAGAGAGGCATGAAGATGGGAAGAGGAAAACTTATCAGACACTGTCCTGCTTATAGTAAGAAGAGGCACCCTTTTACAGCAAGATTTGGGAGGCAGATGGAAATACATAGATTAGAAGAAAGCCAATTAGGATCCAAACAATTTTTACTGAACAAATTTGATATGTAAAGTGTAGTGACTTTTGCCCTACATTTGATTGAGGCATTTGTCTTCTAGTTGAATTAATTCTGGTCTAGCAGCTTTAAAAACAGGAGGAAAGCATTAATATATTTTAATTTCCTACATTAAGACTTAATTTTCCAGTCACCTACAGTCTGATTAAAGTATTTAAAATTTAATGCAATGCGATTATATATATTTCATGAAAGAAGTTTTTTTTTTTAATAACTGCGAATCACTTTTACAACATAGCTATTGATCTGAGGTTGCTTTTCAAGTTAGATTTTTAAAAGTAAGTTGTGCGGTATGTCTATTTCTAGAGCTGGCGAAATAGGAGTGGAGATGATTTAATCACAGAGATACATTTATCCCAGGAAACTGTCAGATGATCGCAGTATAAAAAGAACTTAGATGATGTGTGCATTTCTTCAGTGCCCCTCTTTAAGCACTCACCACAGTTGAATTGTGCAGTATTTGTGTACTGGCACTTCTCCTCCTTATTTGGGGCCAGTGACTTTGTGCCTATTCACTCAGTGTTTGACACTTTATTTAGTCGCCCATATTTAAACGTTAAATGATTTCATATAAGATCCAGATTTCTTGCTTCTCTTTAAAAAGAACATATGTCATTTCCTGAGGTCACCTGTAAAATGGGTTCTCTTTCATTCAGTGCAGTCCCTCCTTTTCCCTATTGTCGATGGACACTGAGGCTGAATTTCATCTGTTATTTATCATTTTATATAAACCTTGATTCATTCATTGACATTATCTTCCTGGTCCCTGTAGGCATTTTACTTTTCAAACCCTTCTGACAAGGTTATCAGTTTGTAGGTCAGTCAGATATCCTGGGTTATCTAATGTTACCCTCATATCACACACCTGTATTCTCTGGTGCATTTCTGTGTATTCGATATGAATTTAAAAAGACAAAGAAATCGGTTCTGTATTTAAAATATAAAATAGATTGTCATTGGGAACTTTTGTTAGATGGATACATATTAAGAACTATAGCTAAGATCTATGAAAAACTACTATATAACTCATATTTTCTGGGAAGAAATGCTCAATAATTGGACTGGCTTTTGAGATATTTTTAGGAAATACATAAAAAAGTAGTTGTATAAAAAATTAACTCTGATAATTCAACAAAAAACTTTTTTTTTAGTAAATTTTGCTATTATTAGTAAATTTTGCATTTTGCTATTCAGGATTTTAAAGTAGGAATGTCACTTTTTTGTAGTTCATTATTTTTCAGAGAATTTTCATTTGTTTCTCATTACATATCACTTTCTACCGTTATTAAAGTTACATGTATATCTTATCTCTCTTACAAGGCTGTGAGTTTACTGAGAACAGGAACCATTTCTTATTCTTGTGTGTGTATGTGTTCCCAGGACTTTAATTAGTAGTATAGCATATAAATGTTCAAGAAAAATATATTTTATAAAAATAAAATAACTCTCTTTGTTTTTACAGGCAAAGCATTGGCAAATTGAAAGCTTTTTTTCCCTTTCTAAAAAGGATACTAATGTAATAGGAAGTGAGATTCAAGAAGAAAGCATAAGGGAAATCCCTTTACTTTCTAATGAGGAATCATGTTTAGAGCCAACAGAACTTTCTCTACTTAATAAAAAAAACAAAGACGAGTCAATATGCAAGTAAGTAATTTTAAGTGTTACCCAGATGTCAATTGGTGTCTAGAGAAGACCTAGGTAAGCTTGGCCCAAAGTCCCTTCTGTGCTCCGTGGAGTGTCCGATGACTACCTCAAGATTCCTCTAAAATGTTGGTGCTTGGTAGGGGCGTGTGTGTGGCAGAGGGAGAATTTATACTCTTAGTGTTATAGCTGGTTCTTATTTCTTGCCTCCATTTAATTCTAGATTTCTATTTGTGTCTTCTAGTCCTTTGTTTCTGCTCCATCATCAACCTAATTGTGGAAATTAGCCCTTTTCCTCAGAAATGATATCTCTCTGTGTGTGTGTGTGTGTGTGTGTGTGTGTACATACATGAATTTATCTATCTCAGAATGTATGTCAGATTTTACTCCCAGTTTTGGTAGGGTATACAGTAAGTTGACAAGTTCAAATAGCTTAACTTTGAATATTAGACATGACTCTCATTTTAATGCTTCTTGCCTTTCCTACATGTTGTTAAGCCATTTTTTCTCTTCGTACCACTCTGCTAGATCTCATTCTTACATTCCTCTTTCTCTCTAATTCCAGGCAGTTTTAGTTATTTCTTTTGTTTCCTATATTCTTGCCAATCCATTCTCTCTTCATTTTACCTTTCATGCTAAATAAGTATTATTTTTTTGAGAGGATGGTTTTATTCATTGTATATTCTTTGATACACAGGCACTTTTTTTTTTTACCATGTGCATCTATTACATTTTTTTAGGTTTATAGAAAAATTGCGCAGAAAATATAGAGTTCTATATATCCCATTACACCCCACCCAGTGTCTTGCATTAGTGTGGTGTGTTTGTTACAATTTATGAACCAATTTTGATACTTTATTATTTAGTATAAAGTCCATAGTTAACATTAAATGGATGCAGTTGAAGGTTCTTTGATAACTTCACTCAGGGACTTCTGCATTGTACATTTTCAAATTAATACACTCTTTGGTCAATCTCCTGTGGCTCAACCCCATTATCTGGGGTTACCTTTGGAAATACACATCACAGTGTTTTTCTGATGCAGTCCCCTTGCATTGGCAGGCCTCCCCTCTTGCATAAGTCCACATGAAATAACTTCTGCTTGGTCAATAGGAAGCTCACTCATCCTTGCCATGTCTATTGCTCTCTGGTTCCCTCCTTTCCCTTAGCTTACTTGGGTGGCTCTGGCCACAGCTTTTTGCCTGCAGACTTTTTCAGGTATCAATAAGTCACTGGTCTACTTTGTTCCTCTAATGATTTCCCCGGGCAACGTACATTAAATTCTTTGATCTATGTGAATGGAGGCTAGAACTGCAGGGGAAGCTTCCCTTCTTTCTCATGAGAGTGGGACTCAGCACACGCCAACAACTCTCTCCTCTCCTCTCTCATGTTATCACATCTTTGGTCTGTGTACATCCCAGAATGGTGGTTGGCCTAGGTGTGACCAGGTTGGTTTTAGAGATACCTCACTTTAGAATATGGAAATACTTTTTACCTCTTAATTATTTTGCTTTCAGACCTTTTGGACCTCTGTTGACAGGGACATAGAAGAAAAAGGTCCCCTTTAAACATCCTGTTACACTAAATTACGCTTTGGTATTTGTTCTTCCATTTCCTTGAATTATGGCTTGCTGAAATGTCAAGTGGCATTTTACTTTCAGGCAGAATGATCTCTTCAATTTAGAAAGATAGCATGACCAATCCTGTACAATAGTAGAATGCTGAGAAAGGAAAGACTTCTGATATGATAAAATGCCCCCACCCAGCTACCCAACTCAATTTTTATAGATCAGGAAATAAAGTTACCACAGGATAACACAGATAGATCATTGTTCCTCTGTCTGTCACACTCATAAAATAGTGAAGACAAGTGTTACAGATTCCTATTTAGGAGTATTTCAGCCATGATACTATTTTCCTCTTCCTTATGACAAACTCAGTTATTATTTTTTAAATCTACCTTTCTCTAGATTTAAAAATTAGAACTGTTTACTTCTTTCCTGACTTCTATCTCATTTTATTATAGTTTCTATTATTCCATGACACTGTGTTATGAAAACTTGTGCTGATATGTAAATTTTTAAATTCATAGTTTTCTCTTAAAACTGGAGCTTTGTATTTTGCTAGATTTTAAATAGGTGTACAGCAGAGTGATCTCACCTTAGTTGTAAGTTTCTGTAGGCTTTGGGAGAAATTTCCAGTGGCAAGAGGCAAAGTTGTATCCATTGTACTATATTTTATCAAATAATGATACATCAAAAAGTACTCATGATCTTTAAAATTTCTGCTTTTATCTAATTCAGATGACTGGATTGAAATAATTTTAATAGTTTTATAGTAATGAGATAGTACAGAATAATATCATTTAGGAAGTATCGAACTAATTGAAAGAAAAAAGTTAAAAATGTATCTTCAGAATTGACTTGTCAGGTATACCCCTCTCTTCTCCCAGAAACATGACCAGGAATTCTATGTGGAAAATATACAAGTGCAATGTCATTGTCAGCTGTAAAATGTTCTTCATGGCCTCCATCCAATACCAAAGAGATTACAGATCATTTTCTCCCTAAGAAAATATGATTCTGAAGAATGTGCCCTTTTCTTAATCAGATTAGTAAATCCAAGGAGAATCGTGCCAGTTCTTGTCCTTGTGCAAAAATATGAAAATAAAAATGTAAAAAAAGTTAGACAAAAAATGGAAAAGTACATTTGGTATGAGTGTATGAGGGCGGGGGTTTGTTTAGATGATTGGGAAAAGCAATAAGAAAAGATGGAGAAGCAAAAAGAAAAATCCAATATAAAATGAAAGAAGCAGGAAAAATGAGGAAAAATTAAATAATTTAAAATTATGTTCTCATCTTAACTCCTAAGATTCTCTTTCCAGGATAAAAAATGTCGGCATATATTATCTTCTGGCTTATACATAAATACCAATTTCCCATAATGCTTAAGACATTTTATAATATTATGTCTGAGAAGAAGGTAGGTAGTAAAATGTCATCTTCAATTTAAGCCCTGGGAAGATTAAGATGAATATAGAGTTTAAGAGAATAAGGAAGTCCTAATGCTAAGTTAACAATTGATACAGAGAAATAGATTTTTCCCTTCCTTAAGTTCTGCAAAAATCATATTACCATTAGAAAATGAAAAAAAAAAAAGAGAGAAAAGGATAAAATAGGCAGCAAAAACTGCAGTGGACATACATTTTTCTTTATGGGGGAATATTCGGTTTCTGGATTTAAGCAAATTATTCTAATCTAGAAAAATAGATTAAAATAATTTAGAAAATATAACCTTAGAATATTACTTCATTGCAAAAATAATACATATTCATTAGGGAAAGTACAAATAAGCAAAAAGAAAAAGATCAGAAGAAATCACCTGTAGCAAAACCATTGCTAACACTTAGAAATTTCACTCTCCAAGCTTGTTCTGGGCATACTTATGCAAATAAATACATGGACAATTTATAAAAATGACTTAGTATGCATAATTTATAACCTATTTATCATTCAAAAATATAAAGCAAGTTCATTTCTGTATTATTAATATGAGTGTCCACAGACAGCAACATTTGTAATGACTCCCTAGGAATATATCATGTAGCATTTCAACCATTCTCTTGTTTTCAAACATTTAGACTGTTACAAATTTTAATTGGAAAAATATTTATTTAAATCCCTTTATGTGTACCTGAGTTCAACAAATTCTTTGAAGTGGAGCTGCTGAATCAAAAGTTTAAAAGCCATTAGGTCATCTTGCCAAATCCCTGTCCCAACACGTGGGTTCTCGCTCCAGTATGTGTGAAAATGGCTGCCTCTGAACCAACACTGGATGTTGTCATTGTCTTGAAACTGTTATCGTGATATTTCACTATTGTTTTAAATTGCATTGTTTTATTTGTGAGTGTGAACATTTTTTCAAGTTTATTAACTTTTAATAATTCAATAATGAAGTTGAGAGAGGTATTAGAAGTCTACTAAACTAACTCCTGTGGTATATTTAAGAGAAGTACATCCCAGCCTCTTCTTGAATAATTGCTGTGGGATGCACTCACCATTATACAGATAGTGATCTTTGTTATTGAACTACTCTTTACTATAGAATGGTTCTAATGTTAAGTCAAATCTATCTTTTGTAGGAGTCTCTCTTATTGATTCTTATTCTAGGGCAACAAAGAACAAGTCTTCTCTGCCTGCTATTATCTGACACATTTTCCTTTGGTTACACTAAAAAAAAAATGCTTATGTGAAAAGGCTTAATTATTAGAAACCAGAATAAAAAAATCAGATGGGAATTAAAACAGAAATTTCTATTAATTTCTCAGTGAGTTTATATAAGGCAGAAAGCCCACTTAAAATCGATGTATTTTATATACGTGAAATAACTACAATGTTCTAAACTGTATATTATTGCTATGAGGGAACTGATATTTAATATTATTAAATGTTATTGATTAATTATTCTGCCAGTAGATCTTACATGAGAAATTAAATTGGAAAATTTTGGACAACTATAAGAAAAAATACACAAAACATAAAATTTCATTTTAAATCAGGCCTTATATGACACAAGACACTTGGAAGATTACTAGTCTACTTTCACCAACAATATGTGGCAGTAACTATCCTATGCCTATGTATGACAAATGAAAACAAATTAAAGTCTACTCATTTTTGAAATTTAAGTCATAAAAATACTACTACAGCAAATTTTTATTTTTGTAAATGCCACATCGCCTTACTTTTTGTCTTATCATCTGATAGTTCCCATGAGTATTAGAACTGGCTGTAGGGAGTGTTGGAACTCCCTGCTTTGAGTAGAAAATATTGTACTATCAATGTTTAAAGTAACAGCAACCAATACTCACTGAGCTCTTACCATATTCCAGGCAATATTCTAAGGTCTTTTGTGTTTAACTCATCAATTGTCACTGTAATCCTCAGAAAGAGCTGCAGTTATGATCCCTATTTCATGAGTAGAAAAGCAAGTCACAAAAAAGTTAAACGATTTGCCCAGTACCAACCAACCAGCAAGAGGTGAACCAGGGATCCTACAGCAGGCATTCTGGCTCCAAAGTCAGTACACTTTGCCATTAATCTATACTGTCTGTCCAATAAGCATCACAGCAATATTGAAAAGTTATTGGTTTCTTAGTCAAGTGATCACTTTTGCCAAGTATCTGCTATGTGCAAGCCACTACTCTAGTCACTTGCACTTTCTGTTAATGCCTAGTTGGGCACTAGGCGATGTGTCATGCATCTTTCCTCCCTTCTACGCCCAGAACCGAGAGATGAGAGGTCAGTTAGAGCCTTTCCTTCTCATATAATTAATGGCAAGTTTACCAGAGCCCATAGTAGATCCCTTTTCCTGTATCACCATGTAAGACATTTTTGCAAAAAGTTTCAAACTCTATCTAAGCCTTTTATTACATTCTTCTGCTTCTTTGTCTTCATCCATTAAGCACATTGGAATTTTAAGAATATTCATCTCTTTCTAGCTTCTTGTACATTTTTTTATAGTAACCATTCCCCCAAATATCAGATGTCTGTGGAAAGGAGCAATACGTTGGCCTTTGAATATGAAGTTAAATCTATAGTCTAGTTGTTCATAGAACTGCCTTTTGTCTTGGAGCTTTATCAGTATAGCTTTATTTTCTAGGCAGTCATCTAAGTAGCACAATTTGAAGCAATTCCCATAAGATTCTCTTCTATCTTCATCCTACTTCCCTCTAAAGATTAAACTCTTTAGTGGAGATAGGCAAAGTCTTGTGTCTTATATGAAAAAAAAAAAAAATTATTTAAATACCACTGATGAGAGAGCCAGAAAGCAAATGGTATAAAAGCAGGAAAGAATTCAGGGTGTTTGCAAAAAAATCAAAGTTTAGTGTTAACTAATCTAAAATAGACTTCACTACTTCTAGGTCTCACTCAACCTTTTGCACCTCAGTTTATTCCAACAGTACTTTTCTGGGGGAAAAAAATTCTTTTTTCTAATAACTTTAAGGCCTAACTGCATGATACTCTACCCTTCCTGTATCCAACACCAAGTTCTCGTTCAAGATTCTCTTACCGTCTTAAAATTACCATCATTCTTGTCTTCAAAGCCCAGATAGGGGCTAAATGACATGCCCTTCTTCATAGGAACTGACATGTTGTGAGAGAGGCCATTCCAGTGCGATGTAGGGAGAAAACTGGCAGTACCCTCCATCTTTTGGATGGCAAAGATTTCCTTAAAAACATTTGATAATTCCAAATAGCTTATGTAGATACTCTCCCTGAATCAAGGAAGTAGAGCTCCCCTCCTCATCCTCCCTCAGCTGTGGGTTGTACTTGAAAGCTTGCTTCCAGAGAAGAGTCTATAGATAGGAAGGGAAAAAAGTAACTTTACAGATCAGAAACAGCAAACACAACCTTGGCCAGGTGATGAAGTTAACATTAGCAGTGGTACGTCAAGTTGACAGCATGGACCCTTGATAAGATGTGATGATTCTAGCACTTTATTTCTGTTGTCTTCCTCCCAACAACCTATAACCCCCATCTAACCATTAAAAAAATAATCAGACAAACCCAAACTGAGGGACATTCCACAAAAAATTTGACAAGTCTTTGAAACTTATAAGGTTATGAAAAACAATGAAAGCCTTAGAAATTGTTGTAGGCCAGAAGATACTAAGAAGTCAGATTTTTGGCAATACAACTTGTAGCTGCTAAGGTTGTGGTCTATGACAGTGGGTGTTAAATATATTTGAGAAGATTTTCTGTTTTCTGACTGGAATTATATACAACTATATAATGATTTCACTCTCTATACTTTATTGATAAAAACTTTTTCATTGGATTCAAGCTAATCTAAAATTTTCGTGTAGATTTATATAATAAGACTCAGAGATACTAAATTTTTCTGTATTTTGGATACTATAAGTGAAGATCCAGGCCTAATATTGGATAAAGGAGTTTTGACACATGCACCTGCTTATCTCATATAATTTGCACACAAGGCAAGATTAGTGTGTGTTTCTATGAAATTTTCTTCTTAAAGCTTTTTCTCTGTCCTGCTAGCTGTTATGAAGACAGGCTCTTTACTTTAATTAGCCTCTCAGTCTACCTTTTTATATCATCACCTGGCTAGCAGTCATATTATTCAAAGATTTGGCTTAATTGGTATAAACAAATATCGCCACTTAGGTTCACAGGATAGTTTTTTGTTTTTGTTTGTTTGTTTGTTTTTTTTGTCAAAGTAAGGTAAGTATTTATAGCCATAAAATATCTGTTCATCCTTTGTGGTTTATATTTTATTTCATCATGAATTATTTTCTTCCAGCATCAGGCCATCAGAGCTCATAAATTTAGGTATACAATATAAGGAAAGAAATATCTATAAGAAAAAAACACATAGCCTTTACAATGGTGAAGTTATACAAAAATCATCTAGTAAGTAATCACTTTTGATATCGTCTTATAATGTTATTATTTTATAGATTGGTATGAACAAGACAAATGTGTATCAGGAATGTTGGTATTCCATGATGAACTTGATAAAGGTAAGGAGGTCCTGTGATCTCCACTTGACAAAAGAGGACAATGAAGCTCAAAGACATTGAGCGACTTGTCCAAGGCTGCACAGCATACAAGTGGCAGAAGTATAAGGTCTAAGCCAGAAAACGCATGTAAGGTGCCCACTATAGTTCCCTAAATAGAGTTGGCACAGAATGTTAATTCTTTCCTCTAAATATTTAAGAGATGAAAATAAATAAAAACTACTTTTGCTTTCAGGAAGCCCCAAACCACATAGAATGATATATTAGTTTAGTTATTAGCTGACTAGAAAACGAATTACAAAAAAAAGAAATTGAAAAAAAAGAATCATTACCATACTGAAGTGTATTATTTGGAAGTGTAGTGCAAATCATTCCTGAAGCTCCATCACATAATGAAACTATTTCACTCTTTACAAATCTTTTTTCAACTTATATCCAAGCGGCAGCTTTACTTTTATAGAGCTATATGTTATTTTTAATTCTAAAATGTTAATTTTAGAATTTGTGTTGAAATTTTGCTGCAAAAAGGTACATTATTATTTGTTAATATTCAATGTACATTTATAAACTTGATCTATTCCATAGGACTTTTGTCAGGATTACAAGAGATAGTACATGCATAGCACTTAGAACAGTATCTGGCATACTATAAAAACTCAAAATGATTTTATTAGTAATATTATTATTATTGTTATAATACCTCAGAGCATAATCTTTGTTTTGAAACATACTTGAGCTTAAGGCCATGGTCTGCTGTTTACTAGCTATGTAAATTCAGGCATGTTATTAAAGCATCTTGATCCCCTCCTCTATTTCCTCATCTGTCAGAAGGGCATAATGATACTTTACAGGTTGTGAAGATTTCTCCTTTGGTTTGACATAACGAATTGTTTCTCAAACTATGTTCCTTGTCCTAAAAACATCAGCGTCACATGGAACTTAGAAATGTAAATTTTGAGGTCCCATCTTCACCCTACTGAGGAGGGAATGGAGTGGTGCATAGTAGTTTATGCTTTAACAAGCCCTCCAGCTGATTCTGAGGCAGTGTAAAGTTTGAGAACCACCAACTTTTCCCATAGCAGGAGCTCAGTATGAATGTTTTCTTTTCCTAGATACTGAGCCATCATAATGACAAAAGCACAGTTTCTACCTCCACAGAGGTAACAATCAAACAAACATAAAATTACTTCTTGAATTTAGCTTTTCTAGACTTCCATTCTATTATCCATTTACCCCATGAAGCAAAAAGAAAATGTTTTCACTTTGTCCAACATTTTGTTTTTAAGGGCATGATTAAAAGACCTCTTCTTTCCATCTCATTTTGTGCATTATAAATACAATAACACAGCTCTGGTTTACATTTTAGCAAAATGAAAAAGTACCTGCAAAATCAAACATTTAGATATGTTGTTAAATTAACTGCTTAAAAAATAGATTTTATGTTACAAAAGATATAATTTCCTTCTAGATAAAAGAGAAACTGGAGCTTTTCCAAAACTGCAGAATACTCATTTTCAAGGGAAAACGGCAAAAGAATACAAAATAAAAAATAAATGAATGGGAAGCCTTGAGTTCCATTTGGTCCTTTTGAATGAAAGGACCGTGGGTTTATTGTGAACAGCTGTGTTTATGGGGTTTGCTGATCACTGCATTGCAGCTGTACCAGCTGACTAACAGGAAGGTTAAATTAAAAAAAGAAAAAGTAGACTTGGAAATGTGTTATCTCCTTCCGAAGAATTAATGATATTGTACTTTTTTTCTATCCTCCCCTATAACGTGATGCTGTGAAGGTGCATTTAGGTCATTGAGCATCGGAGCCCTGAAAGAGCTGCCTGAAGTGAATACACCGGCTTTTCTTCTAGACCCTGAGAAATATTTTAGGAAAGAGCCAGAGGAGGACGGTCGCCGAATTCCAGAGCTTCCATCACTTTCTGAGAGTAAGTCCTCAGCCATCACACACTTCCATCCTCTCTCTCCATGAAACTCAACCAATTAAAAAAATACAGCAGAAACGCATGAAAGGAACACATGTTTGCCTTCTGGGTTAGAGTGAAATGAAGTGTGGTTTGACTGTTAAGATTTATGGCTCAGCTGCTGATCTGTGCTCTCAGAAGGAACAGCCAACATGCTGAAGTGAAATACATAAAAATAATATTTTTATTTTGTCACTTTTCTGAAGTCAGAATGCCGTGTACGGGTATTATAAGTTGCCATGGATAGAAACCCCTACCCCTGAATAATCTTAATTTTCAAAACCAATACTCTAGAGAAAGAGACATCATAAGACTGCTTTGGAACAGTCTCTGTCAATCTGGTTTTGTTCTTTTCATGTGAAACACTGTAAATAGAGGCTACTTAAAGCGTATTGTCTTAGAGACTTCCAGCTGCAGTGTTTGGCTAATATGATGAGAGCACAAGAAAGCTGAATTTATAAAACATAAATGAATAATCTCTCAAGCTTTCGAAACGAGATGTGTAAAAGAATGCTCTATATTTCAGACTGTAGCTTTCTGAGTCTAAGAGTTTGAAGAATAACTTCTGTACCAAAAATCCTACCCTCACACAGAGGCACCGCAGGAGTGCAGGCAGCACAACCTGATTCTCAGTGAGGCACTCAGAAAGCATATGGACACAGCAGGGAACTCATTTAAAATAATGAATGAAAAGTACATTTCAACTTGTGACAGTCAAAAGATCAGAACCGTCTTCGGAGGTCTGTGGTTTCTAAACTTTTCAAATTCTCCAAGATAGGGATTCGACATCATCCTTGAGAAATAATAACACTGTAGGAGGGAGGCATTTCTTTATGTCCACACCTGAAGAGGTTTCTCCCATAGAAAGGGTGAACAGATGGTCAATATATATATATATTTTTTAATTTCACTTACGAGCAAGGTATAGCTGTCATTCCTTGTCGCCACAATTTCTAGTCCAATTATTATCAGCTTCCTTTGCCTTTTCTTAAAGTTTCTCTTTTCTAAATTTGTAATCATTTATTTGCTCTCATGAGGGCCATCTATTGTTTCTGCTCATTTCTTTTAAAAACCGGAATCCATAAACTTCAGGGCTCTCAATAACCTTTAGGGAATCTGACAGGGCTCTCTGTCTTTCATTCTATTGTTTTTCACCAGGTTGGTTCCTCTTTAGAGATAAATGTGAGGAATACTTACCTGGTCCGCCTGAGTCACAGATGGAAGAGAATCAGGGAACAGACATTAAGAAGAGCTCCAGAGAGCTAAGATAAAGTGTGAAGACAGTTCAGACACAGAACATGCACACAGGAGTCAGAACTGAGACAAGAGAAATGGGTGACTGGGAGCATTCAGAAGCGGGAGAGCAGGAAGTGGGGGAGGTCAACAGTCAGGGCTTCAGACGCCTCTCCTCAGCCATGTGTGAAGAGCCTTGTGCATTCTCCTTCATCCACAGATGAATTCTCCTAATGGGTCGGGAGGAGAGTTGTGTGTTGGGGGAGGTGAGTTGATGGCTAAATGAAAACACCTAAAATACCTAAAAGACTAATAATATATTTTCAAAGATAATTTTGTTCTCCTGGATTTCTCTCTCTCTCTCTTTCTTTCTTTCTTTCTTTCTTTCTTTCTTTCTTTCTTTCTTTCTTTCTTTCTTTCTTTCTTTCTTTCTTTCTTTTGTTTTACATTAGTTTCAAGTATACAGCACAATGGTTAGGTGTTTATATGATTTATAAAGTGATTCCCCCAATTACTCTAGTACCCATCTGGCACTACACACAGCCATTATAGTAATGCTGACTATATTCCTGTGCTGTACTCCACATCCCTGTGACTGTTTTGTAACCACTAATTTGTACTTCTTCATCCCTTTACCTTTAAAAGTTCCTGTAATTTTCACTGTTTTTAAAAGTTGTTTACTCTCTTTTGCTTTTTTTTCTTCAGCTTTTCTTCCTTTGCCTTCTCTGTAAGTGAAAATAGTTTCCTTTTTATTTCTAAAGTTTCACCAACTTGAGGGAGAGACAAATACAAACTATTGAGGACAACAGAATGCTCAACACATGATACCACAGGTGAAGTTCTGTGGAAGAGCCAAGGAAATAGCCATATTAACTCTGGCTGAGGCATAGAAAGGAATTCAAAGTAGAGGTCACGTCTGAGCTGGACTTAGAATGAGTAGGCATTCAAAGGGTGAGGGAGGAGAGAAAGAAGTCAAGATGAAGGAACTAATGTCAGGAAAGACACAGCAGGGATGAAGTAGGGTAGAAGTCCAAATGATTTTAAATTTGCTGCAATGGCTG
The DNA here is from genome assembly GCF_000151845.1 of Pteropus vampyrus. NCBI lineage: Eukaryota > Metazoa > Chordata > Mammalia > Chiroptera > Pteropodidae > Pteropus > Pteropus vampyrus. Next base: position 10,386,107 of record NW_011888793.1, on the reverse strand, counting down.
ACTTCATATGGCAACAGGTTAACTGAGTTTGACACAATGAAGAGAGTTGAGTCTGGCATGCATTGAGTTTCAGGTACTGGTGTGCTATTTAGAAGTAAAGTTCTGGAGGATGGAAGAGGACTGTAACATGCTTTGCATACTGAAATAATGTTTGCTCACTTATGTATTTAGCCTTCCCTAAGGTAGATGTTAAATGTGCTAGCCCCTGTACTGGATGTTGGAAACACAGAGCTAACATATATATGCCCAGCCTTCAAAACCTCAAAGACTAGTTAGGAAAATAAACAAGGAAACAAATAATTATATTTTATAGCAAGGTCTATGATAGAGATAAGCACTAGGTACTGTGAGACCACGTGGTTTTTCAGAGGAACCAGATTATGTCTGAGCTGGATATTAAATATTGTTATTAGTTAAAAAAAAATAGGGATGATGGTTCTGGCAAAGGAATAGTATATGCAAATGTAGGGTGGTAGGAGTAACCTGGTGTACTAAGCAAGCTACGTGTAGTTCTCAATAGCTGGGTTCTATAAAAGGCATGATGGAAAATTAAGGCTAGATAGATAAATGGGAGCTAGATCATGGAGCACTTAGTTTACTGTGTACTGAGGACATTGGCATCTATTTTGCTAGAAATGAAGAACTATTAAAATGCTTTAATCAAATATTCTAAATTATCCCATTTTATCTCTTTTATTAATTCTTTCATTTTTGTATCTCTTTGTATTGTTCTTTTAGTGATTGCAATATTCTTTCCTATGATCTTTATTTCTTCTTGTGGTACTGTATTTCCCTCTGAGATTATTTTCCTTCAGTCTGAAGACTTTGTACAATTTTTTTATAATGTGGATCTGCTGGTAAGTTATTTTCTCAGCTTCTATGTGTCTGAAAAATTCATTTATTTCATTTTGAGTTGGAAAGATATTTTCACTGGGTTTAAAACTCTAGGTGGCGGGACTTTTTTTTTCTTTCAACTCCTCAAAGATAACATTCCATTGTTTCCATACTCCCATAGTTCCTGTTTAAAATCTAACTCTTAATTTATTGTTGCTGCTTTGAAGGTAATATCTTTTTCTGGCTGCTTTAAAGATTTTTTTCTTTATCCCTATTTTTCACTTTTCTCTATATTTACACTGCTTGGGATTGATAGGAATTCTTTAATGCCCCTTCATTTTGGACAATTCTCAGCCATTGTCTTTTGAAATATTATTTCTTTCCAATTTCCAGTCTCCTGTCCTTCTGGGTTTACAATTACATACATGTTAGACTTTCATTGTATCACACATTTTTCCTATGTTTCTACTTCTTCTTTTTCTTTTTCTATTTTCCTTTTTGGCCTTCATTTTGGATATTTTATATTGACTTGTCTTTGCTTTCACTAATCCTATCTTTTGCCAGTCTGTTTTAAACTCATGTTATCAGTTCCTAATTTCAGATTTTATATATGTAGTTTTTCAGTTCTAGAAAGCCATTTGAATCTCTTTTATGTGATTCTAATTCTGTTGAAATTACTCATGTTTTTATCTATTTTGTTCAAGTTTTCTCTCTGTTTTCTTTAACATATTAATAATAGTAATTTTAAAGTCTTGACCTGCTAATCAATATCTAGATGATCCTGGTTCTGTTTCTAATGTCTATTTTTTCCTTGGTTATTGGTCACATTTTCCTTTTTCTTTCTAAGTCCTGTAATTTTTGTAAATTTTTTTATTGCGTGACAGAAATTATATATGAAAGATATATAGATACTGAAATTAATGTTATTTTCTCCCAGAGACAGTTCATTCTTTCCTTATTTCAACAGAAAGCATGAGGAGCAGATAATGTTAATTCAATTAGAAACTGAGCTTGGTCAGTGCTGGGTTATAGCTCTAGTTAGACTTAGTCTATTTCTGACTCCATATGTCTGTTTTAGGCCTCTCTCTTTTGAGGAATATTGTCTCCTAAGTACTGCAAGACTGCAGGAAACCTTACTTTGCTTCTTCAGTTCAGTCCACAGTCTCCCACAGCACCCCAGCACTCAGAATGTGTCCTATGGGGAACACAGGCCATAGTTATGGAATTTCTCTGAATTCCAATCTACACACCAACCCACATAGTCATCAAAAGCTTTTCTAATTTTACTTCTCTTTAGAATAGTCTCTCTGTTTATGGTAAGCGAGTTTCTTAGAAATGCCCAGACATGATAAATCCCCAGAGGGAAGAAAATATTTGGCAATCTCAGCTGATCTCAGAAGGATTCTACCATCTCTAGAGTTTTAATTTGATAATCTTTGCTTCTATAGTCCTCTGATGACTTTAAAAATTTATTTCTTTAATTTACCTGTTTTCTTTTTCTTTTATTTATTTTTTATTTATTTTTTCCTATCTGGTACAATGAAAAGAATGGCCTGCTACTACCTATTAAATCCTAACCAGAATTAAAATTCCCATTGAAATGTTTAAAACAAGAAAGTGACATGAACAGATTTGCATTTTATAAAGCTTTCTGGAAACTCTGTGATAAATACATTATAATGAGGATAGATTGAAGGCAGCATATTATTGTATTGGGAAATTGTTCACAGCCAGCTACCTGCTTTTAAATCCTCAATTTTCTTTCTACTATTTGTTTATATCTGGATAACTTACATAAGCTGCTAGTCTCCATTTTCTCATCTGTTAAGGGGACTAATGATACCTGTTTCTTATAGTTGTGTGGGTTAATTTTTAACACAATGACTAGCACAGATTAAGCATTCATTAAATGATATCTATTATTATTTTGAAGATAAAGAGGCCCCAGAAAGGAAATAATTAATTTTAGAAAGGAAAATAATTTAAAGGATTATGTGCCTGATGAGATGTTAAGATATATATGACCATCAGGTTTCTAGCTTGGATAACTATGTCAAAAAAAAAAAAAAAAAAAAAAAAGAGTATTATTGAGAGAGGAAATACAGGAGGGGAAGATAGTTTTAGAGTCAATTTTTAGAATATGTTGAGACAGAGGGCATGGTATATCTACCAAGAAAAGCTAACGTTTTTTCAAGAAACTGAATATAGTAGGAAGGAAAGACAAAGAGCAACTGAAGAGCAAGTACAGTCAAGACGGGCATGTTTTAGAATTAATTTCATTTTTAAGTTCACATTTTTTTCTGATTTTAAATATAAATTTTGAGCTTTATGGAAAATTAGCTAGTAAGAAGCAAAGAGAAATGCTTGAATAGCAGATCTAAAGAGCAGCCACTACTCCCAGGCCTGAGACAGAAAGGCCAAGGGAGATGCCCGCCCAGCAGGTAGAGCTTTCTGGAAGGCTGTTTTCAGGGGCGCTCAGGGAAGCCATACACAGGGAGGTGCTATCTTTCAGAACTCGTTGAAAAGCCATCAAGGGAGTGCGGGGGATGCTGTTCACCGGGAGGAGTCGCACTGGTGGCCCTCTGCTGGACTCTTGGGGTGTAATGAAAAGCCATTTACTGGATAGTACCAGACAGGTGTCTTTGTTTTGCAAAGCCATCTGAGAGAGTGACAACAGAAGTTGCTGATTCTGAGCTCTAGAGAAGCCATATCTGCATTGCAGGAGTCTGGAGCTAGAAAAGACACTGTAGGAGCTTGGTCCTGGAGAAGTCAAGCTGTAGGAGCCTAATGAGAGAGAAACTGTAGCCCAAAAGCCGATGATGGGAGCACCCTCTTGGAAGATAAATTCACTTTTTCTTTAGTGTCCCTCTAGTGCCCTCTAGTGACAGAGCTCAACATTACACCAGCTGGAAAAGAAGTATTTACAGTCCTTTATCACAGAGCAAGCAGACGAGAGGGGCTTTGGAGTTGAGGGCCAATACATTGATAGCTGGCATGTCATCATTTTACTTGCTCTTTATGCTTTTCCCCTCACACCTGGTTCTTTCGTAACCTTTGAAATAACCACACCTGGTTATTTTGTAACCTTTGAAATTGTAGTCATTATTCCTACTTGTTATATTAATGGTTACAGTTGCCTTTTGGGAGAATTTCCATTTATAAAAAGAATAAAACTTGGAAGATGCAAAGCAATTCAGCTATAAAGGTATAAGCCTGGCTTCAAATCAAGACTTTACCATTTGCTAGCTGTATGACCTTGAACAGGTCAATTAAACTCTCTGTGCCTTAGTTTCTTCAAATAAAAATGGGCATTGTATTCATTACCATCCTCATAATGTTGCTGTGGACATAAATGAAATAACCCATGTGAAGCCCTTAGTACAGGACCTGATGCCTAATAAGAGTTTGATACATTTTCTTTATGGGTAATATTTTATTATCCTACTAAATAGTTCTATGATGTAGGAATTATTATTGTCCCTATTTTCTACATGAAGAGCCTATGGCATAGGCATAAAGAGTTTAAATAACTCATCTAGTCTTTCACAGCTAGTAAAAGGTGCACCCTAGATGAGAAGTGTCCATGTTATTCAGGTGTCCACATTATTAATATTTTTAGGTGCAGCCTTCCTTGTTCAAAGAGTATACAAATCATATTCCCCAGGTAGCCTATTCTTATGCTGACTTCTAAAACCAGCCATTTTGCTATTATATTATCTGGTTTTATCACTTTTATTTAAAATTGTTCATCTCCTTTTCAGAAGAATACTGCTGAATTTAAAAATTGTTATTACAAAAGAGAAATTTAAAAAATCTCTATTACCAATATATCCCTCCTGCACACTATCATTACAGAGTGTCCCTTAAATCTTTGCACTGCATTTTGCACACATTCCTGCAATCTCCATAATTACAGTGTGCAGAGGGTTATTTGGCAATCGTATGATGAGAGACATTTTGCCAGACTTACTTTCAACGTTCCAAACTATCACTTTGGAACTAGGGACAGTTTTCAAACACTTCGTAATCCCTAGGTGGCTTTTTATTCTTACCTACAGGTTTTTAAATGTCCTTTTGCATCCTCTTTCTTTCCCTTTCAAGTTGAAACATCTTTCACACTCTCCCTTTAGCTTCTAAGTTGTTCCCTGTGGATTCTCAAACAGCTTGAACCTCCTCTTTGATATGCTTGATTCAAAAATCTGGAAACTACTTAGAACTGTCTCCGGGTCAAGTTTTGCCAATAAATTCACATTATATCTGTAAACCTTTAAAACTTCCCGTGCAGAGAAAATGTTGCATTAGTGATACCACAGGTGAAGTGTTTTGTTGTTGTTGTTGTTCTGTTGAAGACAAAATGAATGAGACAATTAAACAGGTGCTTTCAATCAGGCCATTGTGATAGAGAAAATGCTCACTAAAAAGGAACACCTCGAAGAAAAGGAAGTGAACCTGAGCTGTAATAGAGGCAGGTCAATGAATCCATGAATCTTACTAGACTTCTGAAGAAGAGTAGAAAGGGTCTTACCTCAGAATATGAAAGAGCAGAGTGGTTCTTTGCTGTTATCTGTTTCTGGAATACAGAAGTGTGGGAGGATTCTTAACTGTCTCTGCTTTCCCGGAGCACAGGGCTCAGGTAAAGTTCAATATTGTCAGTCCCCTTACTTTTGTTCATGATGAATGAATATCACTAATCACTGAACAACGCAGAGTTGATCGTAAACCTGGGTGGAGCAAAGCTCAATCTAAGAAGTCATCTCTCAGGGATTCTTTTTGGCCTTGCTCCTGCAAAATCAGTTGAACAATATGTTACAGGGTGATGGCAGTCGTTCTGGAGTCCTGGAGATCCTGAGAGAAAAGGACAACTGCAAGGCAGCTTAGAGTCTAGATAGGGATTTGGGCTATAGGCTTTAGTTCTCAGTTTTAGTCAGGTGTGAGAGCTGGAAAAGTTAGTTTGGAGGATAGTCAGATAGGAAAGGCAAGTGAAAGAATTGGAAATTTGGTTAAGAGTTGATAATTTGTGCAAGGTAGCGATTTCCAATCTAATTTTCAGGTAGGATCCCAAACTGGTTATTTCCAAAGAAGGGGAGGGAATCAATTGAAAATCTATTGCATGAGACAGATAAGACCCTGCGAGACCACATATCCATTGGTGAATTGCAGTTTACAAAAAGGGGACAAAATAGTTCAAAAATGGTGAACTCGGCTTTGAATCTGACCACCTGGATGGGTATGCTAGAGATAATACATGGTTTTCCATTGAAACAAAATTTCTCTCTTAGTTCTTAAACTACAGGTGAAAACATATACAGATAAAGTTTTTAAAAATTCTAGTTTAATGTAGCTTTGCTTTAGAATATAATCTTAAATCTAGTACCAGTAAAGAAAAAGAATCAATGATATTATAAAAACCTTCTTATTTGAACAAATGATTAAAGCTTATGAACAAAACATTTACAAATATATTTATTTTAAGTAAGAAATGAGAGATTGCTACACATGAGTCACTCCAGGAAATTTTAAATAACTAAAGATCTATATGAGCACAGAACTCAAGAGACATTTTAGATGTAAAAATCTTTCCTATTATTATATATGTGCTTACTCGATAGCACCAAATCATCTTGAAAGTCACACATACCCACCAAAATTTGGGTCACACAAAAGAGAAGTCATTAATATGTGAAAAACATTTTCAAAAAGTTTCAACAGATGCTCCAAACTGTATGTCATCAGGGAAATGCAAAGTAAAATAACAATGAGATACCACCACACACCTGTTAGAATGGTCAAAACCTGTAATACTGACAACACCAAATGCTGGCAAGGATATGGAGCAACAGGGATTCTCATGCATTGCTGGTGGGAAGGAAAAATTATACAGCTACTTTGGAAGACAGTTTGGTGGTTTCTTATAAAACAAAACATATTCTTATCATACAGTCCAGTAATTATGCTCCTTGGTTTTTACCCTAAGGAGCTGAAAACTATGTCCACTCAAAAGCCTGCACATGGATGCTTAGAGCAGCTTTATTCATAATTACCAAAATTTGGAAGCAACCAAGATTTCCTTCAATGGGTGATGGATAAATAAACTGTGGTCCATGCAGACAATAAAATACTATTCCATATTTAAAAAAAAAAAAAAAGGCTCAACAGGTTCCAGATAATTATTTAAGAGTCATATGAAGATTATGACAGCATTTTGATTAATCTTCGCCAGGCTGTTGCTTTGTTACCTGTTACTAAATGATGGCTAACATTTAATGACAGCTGAGCAATCCTATTCTAGCATCTAGTTTTAGAATTAGAGCCTTGACGTCAAAATGCGGGCTGTGGGTAACAGCATGGGCATCACTCAAAGCGCGTTAGAAATGTAGCATCACAGGCCTCAAGTCTCATCTATTGATCACAACCTGCATTTTAACAAAGGTGTCTAGGTGATTTTTTTAATGCACATTTAAGTTTGAAAGCACTTATCTAGAGGACTAGAATAAGATGGGGGATGTGAATTAGAGAGGTGTTCAGAATTCTGTACACCCATAAACTAAAAATAGCTGGTCACTGCAGTGCTATATTAGCATAGTCAGCAAGTCCCTTCTTTCCAGGCTGCCTTTGTGAGGTTTGCCACTATTGCTCATCTGATAGTGGCCAGTCGGGGGCAAGGGAAGGATCAGATGACAAAAGATTAACTTTGCTTCATTAAAACCACTTGAGTCATTTTATTTTAGTGAAAATGTTTTAGTAGCTTATGACCACAACATCTTATATTTTCATTTTTTAAAAAAACATTGTAACAAATCTTGTCAGGCATCCAACTATCAAATGAAGTGATGAATGTATAAATGTCATATTTTTCCAGGTAGGAAATAGTGAATGTAAATGGTTAGTAATAACATGAGATGTTGAATTTAAAAGCAGGGGTTGTGGTTAAGGTATGCATGACACAGAGGACCCCTTTTCTATCACAGTTAGCTAGCCCTCAGGTCTCTGGAATTCAAGAATTCTAAAGTTACAGTGCCGAGCCCCACCTGGAGGTTCTTCATTTATTTGTTCATTTGTTCAACGAATATATTTGTTGCACCTCTCATGTACCAGACACAATGCTAGGTGCTAGGGGTATAGGGGGTATAAAGGCAGACAAAGTCTTCACTCTCATTGAATTTATCACCTGGGGAAGAGATAGATAATGAATAAATAACTAAATGTAAAAAGATGAGTTGAATAGTGATATTGATAAGAGGTATGAAGAAAATAAAGAAAATAATGTGATAGGATGTGCTAGAGGGAGCATCAGTGCTTGTCTCTCTGATTTTTTGAGCTGAATCCTGAAAGAAGGAAGCAGACTTCCAAAGAATTGGGGGCCAAATATTCCAAGGACAGAGCACAGAAGTGTAAAGCTACTGAGGTGGGAATAAGGTTGACACATTTGAGGGATGGAAAGGTCAGTCTTGCTGAAGGTGAGTGAGATATGGAGACTGGTACAAGATGAGTTTGGGGGGAGGTTGGGATCAGGCCATGTGGGGCCCTGTAGCCTGGTTTAAGCATGAAGGGAAGCCTCTAGAGGGCTTGAAGAAGGGATGTGACCCCCAAGAATTCATATACTTTGGCTATTGCTAATCCTTCTTAGAGAACTACTCTCAGAGATTCTTAGTAAGTTGTGGGGCCCAGAAAGCAAGCAGTGTGAGACTCTAGGTTCCTATGTTAGCACCTCTGTGGGAACTTGAGGGTGCTTTAAGATAAGCTGTATATTTAAATAAACATAAACTGTCTTTACAAGGCGTATCTAACATATTCCAGTCATAAACCACAGGAAACTTGACAAACCAGTCTATTTGCCTCTTAGAACACTTTACCCTTGCAGTTGTTCTGTAATAAACAGTGTATTTCATGGCAAGTAGGTCAGTCAGGGTTCTGGGAATCAGAACTAGCAGGACCATGTATTGAAATTTATGCCAAGGAATTGGCTTATGCGATTGTGAGGATTGGTTGAGTAAGTCCAAAGGAGTAGGGCTGAGTCAGGAAGGGAAGATCATGGACAGGCTGGGCACAGGCTGAAGCAGTTGTCCACGGGCAGTCAGGAAAGGAGGAGAGGGGGACTCCACGGGCAAAGGCAGACACTGTTGTCCAGTGGCAGAATTTCCTCCCTCTCCTAGGGATCCTCAGCCCTGTTCTTTAGGCCTTTCCCTTTTCCCCTTTCGTAATCCTTCCTCACCTCCATGGTCCTTATTATCAATTAAAATTCTATCCGGACTTTAAGTTCCCTTCAGATAACATCTGTTTTTTTAAGTTTTTCCTCTGATTTCTGCATATTCTTATAATCTCTTTGTATGTTTAACCACAATTTATGTTGTATATATTTTCTTAAAACTATTTCTTATTGCATATGATATTTTGGTCATTTGGGCACTGCTTCTACTTTCTACCAGTTGGAAGAAACCCTATGACTTAGTCATGTTTGTGCCCCATATACTCTTGAGCACACAATGTTGTACATAACATTCAAAATTATTTTTTGAATATGTGGCACAATTTCCTCCTACTTCTCACTGATGTACAATATAACCACTCATGGGAATAATTTGACTGTTTTTTTTTTCTGAAGCCATGGATCCCTGCAGATCAAAGTATCTTATAAGAATGTGATTGCAGATGTGATTGTTTAGTCATGCAGACAGTCAAACTGTGTTTTGATTATTCTAATTGTCTTATTTCAATACAGAATAATTGACTCTTGGATTTTTATGAGTCCTTGATAGCTGTTAAGTAGATTGAAAAACAAAAATGGAAAACAATCTTCTTTAGTCTACTGTTAAATGGTGGCTCTCTATCATGATATAAATATATTAATAGAACTAACTGTTAAAATTGAAATTGAAATCAAAGGACTGGCAGAAGCTTAAGAGAAATTTTCTCCAAGTAAACTCTTGCTTTTAAAAACAAGTGAAACTTGAGAATTTTTACCCTACTATTTCATTTAATTCAGTCTCTTCCCAAGTATAATTTACATGTCATTTTCTTCATCATTTTGTAGCTTTGAAAGCTGTATTTGTTGAGAAAAACCTGTTTCCCAAAGACATTCTGGATCGTGAACAAAGAACCAAGCAATTATATCAAGAAACAAGTAGTGACGTGAAGATAAAAAGAAATAAGAAGCAATTATAATTGAAAGAAAAATAAATATTTTATTGCCACATAAAGTACGTGTATAAAATGCAGAAAAGGAATCAAGATTTCTGACCCCCCTTTTTATTTTATATTCCAACTTCAGGAAGTTTTGTTTTCAGATGATGTTTTAGTTCTGCTTTACCCATCACCTTGCATTTTTTCTGTGTTCTCAATAAAAGAAAGATTGTATTAAAGAGGGACTAGTATCAATTGATATTATCTATTCTCAAATGTTTTTATGTAAAAAGATACAATTTCATAATAAAGTATTTCTACCAGTTACACCTTTAATGGCTTCTCTAGACAAATATTTTTGGTCAGTTTTCATTGTAAAACCTGAATGGAAACGAAATAAGAAAAGTACTGACATGGTAAATACCTACGGACTTGACTAAGACAACAATTCCCACTTAATTACACTTTCTATTTTTTTAAATGATTCTGATAATACAGTTAGACCTTGTCATTATCATCTGTTCTATTAATTCTCATAGACATATCCATTCTTCTATGTACTTATTGAGAAATTACTGATAAGTTCTACTTCTATACTTTGTTATACTGTACTCTATAATTTAGTGGCATAGTACAACCAAAGAAATAATAGCCTCAAAAAATTTTTTTAAAAATCAAAGGGACAGGGTCTATATAAAGGACTCACTCTATGTGGAAAGTTAAGTAGAAAATGTTTGGTTTTGAAATATAGGCTTTACTTTTTTGATCCATTTTTTAAAAATAAATATAATCTACCAGGCAACTAATATTCTTATGCTGCTTTATTTATTGTCTCCTGTACAAATAACTAATAATATCATTCACATAACAAGTTATTTATTGTATATTAGTATTTTAAAGAGTCCTTTCAAAAATATTTGTACTTTAAGAAGAATTTTGCAAGAACACACACAAATAAAATAATTAACAATGTATACGGGCCTACTCTGTCTAGTAATTGCATCCAGTTATTGATGGCAATGTTGGGTTGGAACCCAGATCTGTTTATTAGTATAGTCTGTGGAATGAACTATAACAATAGAACTTACAGTATCAGTGGAGTAAACGTTTTAATTTCGTGGACAGGGTGGCAGAGAAAAGTTTTCAGAGGACAGTTGCCTACCACTCTGTCTACATTTAAGTGCATCCTGAGGCAGGCATTCTGTATACATTGCTTTCCCTTCTCATTGAGTGATAGTCACACATGGGAAACGTGTAGGAGAAAAATATATTTGAAGGAATCAATCAATAAATGTTGGAGAATGTCTTCAGAGTGGTAAAGGCCCTAGAAATTATGTTCAAGAGGAATGAGTAAAGAAATGGGAGGTCTAGTTTAAGAAAGGGAATTTATGGGAGATACAACCAATCCTCAAATATTTCAAAGCTCCAGTGAAGAAAAAGAATAGAAGTAGAACTGATGGGCACCATTTTAACAAGGCAGATTCTAGAATTGCTTCCTAATACCTCTTAAAACATGAAAAGTTTTCTCATTTTCCCTTTTCTCCTCATTGTCACTTCCCATCTTGGTGCAGAGAAGTTGGCAGAGGGCCCACTGTAGGGCAATGAAAGGAAGAAGGAGGAGCCTAGAGAAGACTCAGCAGATGATGCTTACTGGACCCAAGAGTATGGGAGGAGTGAGAGGGAGGGGAAATTAAAGGACGGGAAGGCAGAGGGAGTGAGCGGAGGAGCTGATCCGGTGGTTGGGAGATTGGTCACATTGAGCAAGTAAGTACTGAATAAATAAATGAATAAAAGTAGTAAATATATTGAAGATAATGAGAGCCAGATATCTCACTGTTGTCGAAGGTAATTATAAAATTCGTAAAAAGAAAAACTACAAAGGAACTTGAGGTTTTGGATTGAGGTTATAGATATCAGTATGAACTCATGGTTTCAGATGGATAGATAGAAAGACAGACAGATAGATAATGAAATATTTAAGAGTGATATAAAATTATATTTGCAGCTTGCTCTCGCACAATTAAAAAATATGAATTATAATATGTATATATGTATACACACATGGGAGAGAGAAATATAGATAGACAGATAAATAGATGAGATTAGTTATAGACAGAGCACATATATGTGGTGAAATTATGACAATTGGGAAAACAGAGAAAAGAAGAAAGGGAGATGGTAGTTCTTTGTATTATACCAGCAACTTTCTGTAAATTTAAAAGTATTTCAAAGCATATTTATATTTTAAAAATGAAAACGTTGCTTGGGACAAGGGATTTCTTGAAATGTTCAGGCAGAGGCTGATTAACACTCTCGCAGGGTTACTGCAGAGAATTATTCCACTGGTTGGGAGATTTGACTGGACAATCCATCATTTCAAACTTAGAGCATATGATTTATGAATCATATATTGGTAACAGTACAGTGGAGTAAAATTTAAGCCACATTTCCAGAAATTTAAAGGAATATTAAGATGTTAAAGAGCTGTAATATGGGTACCAGATACTTTGTGAAGGCTCTTTTCTCCATCCATTCCTCCATCCTTCCATCTCTCCCTCCCTCCATCATCCATCCAATTATTGAAGACATATGCAAGGGACTATTTTAGATACCAGGTATACACAAATAAATAGAATACACTTGTCCCGCCATCAGCTTTCTAAAGTGAAGGCACATAAAATGCAGTGGTGTATTAAGCAAAGATTGAATGAGCCCACTAGTTTTTCTGGTAAATTTGGAAATTCTTTTACTAAACATATTTTATCTTTTTTACCCCTACACATGATTTTGTTTGAAGTGATTAGTCTGAAATATTTTGGTTCATAAAGACAGACCTTCTCTCTATAGCCTACTATGTGTGCAAGGTACTATGCTGTGTGTGACTCTAATCTCATCCTTAATTAACTTCAGTGCTCCTTCTGTGAAAGGAATTAAGAAGAGCTGTCTCACAAGTATATTTAATGAGAATACAGCTTTTAAAGGTAGAAAAGTCTCTTTTAATGTTACTGTTTCTAATACTTAGGGACAAAACACACACAAAAGGAAAAATAAAAAGACATTTAGTTATTATGTCTTACTCTTCTTTTATACCTTACAGCATGTAATTGTGCTAGGTAGGTAGCATGGTCTCACCTATCAAATGTTAATAGAACTGAAGACTTTATAAGGTGTTTCTGAAATTAACATTTAGATTTAATTATTTAAGATCCATTTTTCACAATGAAAAGAACTTGTCACATTAAAATAGATTGTGCCATAATTTTCAATGGGCTACTTTGTTTGTAGTATGAAGATTTACACTAAATATAATTTAATCTGTTCTCTTCAGAACATTTTCCTCCTATCACCCAAACTATATGGACAAACTAATAGGGGGAAAAAAATGCCTGAAATTAATCTATGGAAAAATTAACTTTTAACAAAGTCCTTTATTTAATAATGGGAGCATTTGATTATATGTTTTTAAAATTTGAAATTAAAAAATTTTTACTTTTAAAAAAACTCTAAAATGCTAAGAAAGATAATGAGTTTAAACTTGTAACCACTTGCTATTATTTTTATACATATTCCCAGGTTTATTTTTTTACAGTGGAGGTAGCGATGGTGTTCAAATTTATACAAAGACTCTTTGGCTGTGACTAATGATAATTTTTTTTCTGATGCTCTAAGGGCAAAATAGAGTTATAGAAGGAACAGATTTGTGAGAATATTTAAAAGTTTTGCAGTAATATTTTATAGTCAATTGTGATATCTTTATTGTCTATTAAAAGAGCTTAAACCAGGGAGGAGAAATTCATGGCCATTGCTTTTTACTCCCTAAGAGACAGGAAAATATAGAGTCTTCTTGAACTGCTCTAACATAAGGTCCTTACAGAACAACTTCATTAAATGATCTTACTAAGACAGAGCATCTGTCTCTGTCACTGGAAGTAAAACCGATAGCCTGTTCCTTGGTAAATCACATTATGATCCAAGAAATGTGGGACGTAATAATTTGGTAGCCAAGTGTACTTGTGATGAATGTTTACTGGTGTCACTACATGGTAGAAAAGCATTGATTGAATGATAGTCTTGGACATTAGGACTTATTATTTATAAATTGCAGAGCAGAACAAAAAAAGATAATGTTCTAGTATGGTATAACTGTGTTTTGAAAAATTATCTCTAGCAGTGTTAAAAGCTGGAAATAAGTTTGCTTATATTAGAGTAAATGCCATCGACATTATTGATTTGAACTAAAACAGAGTTCAAAAGCTAGAAATAAGTTGCTTATATTAGAGTAAGTGATATTAGGATATAATCTAAAATTTAAAAAAAAATTTGAATATGCTTACTTACATGGTAAATTAACAATTTCAGTAAATTAGGAGATTATAGCCAGTAATGGTCATTATGCTACTCAGGTCTGTTATTAAGCTAAAACCCTATTAAGATGCTGGAAGAAGTTAACAGGGTCCTTGAAAAAGTATTTTAAAATAAATTCCTTTTAAAGGTACCTATATTCATTTCATTTATTTTTCATGAAATTATCAGAATTAATATTATATTTAGTAATCAATAGTGAATACTTGCTTAATTGTAACTGGAATGAATTTTTCACTTCTATTATCAGAGGCCACTGACAAATAATTCAATGTATTTAATATCTGATTGCCAAGGATGTGATGAATTAGAACTAAAACAATGAGATCAAAACCCATTCAATTATGCATCCTTTTTTAATTAATGAACTGTTTGTAGACAAAAAAAATATGTAAAATATTAAAAACACAAAAGTAACACCAATGTTTATTATCAAATTACCTATATTGAATAGTATTAACTTGATAAAATTTTATCAATCAATAATCTTAACCTGGTCTTTTTGTTTAACATAAAGATTATATTTCTTCAATATCGAGTCTTTTTCCTAAAGATTCAAATGGGCCTTGTATCTACAAATATTCCTCTGACTGTTGTATAATTTGATGAATTGTTGAGAACTCTGTAAATGCAGCAGTAATTTGTCTCAGCATTCTGGACTTGATTTAGCTTTATTCTTTTTCTCATAGGCATTCTGAAATATTTATGATGGAATACATTGGTAATCTGATGTGGGAGTCCTGTGAGAAACAAAAAGAACTAATTACTAGCAAATTTACAAGCACTGGCACATTCTTTCAAATTCTGTTTCTATTTATTATAAAAGAAATGAAATAATGAGTGAAATAATAACATAAACTTAATGTTATCTTTTAAAATTCTACTATTTTCTCTCTTAGTTCTTGCATATTTCATCACTGATCATTAACCTGATCATGTTAGTCCTATACAAATGTGGTGAACACCTGCTTTGATTTTAGAGGAATTAATCGAGCGACGTTCAAGATAAATAGAGTTGGCCTTGACTGTCAGGTGTTGCATGTGCTAGTGTTTCCCAGGAAGCATATTTTAGTTATTACTGTGAATGATCAAAAGTGAATTTTGGGTAAGTACCTTAAAATTAAATAGCTTTTGAATAAAGTATGTATACAATAATATTGACTAGGAGTGCTTAATAGGATAGGAATGACATTTCAATTCACTTTGGTAAACATTATTTAAATTTATCAAATTAACACATTACTTTTATTCTCTCTCCTTAAAAGGTATCACTATAAATTTAAATATCAAATTCTTATAGAACTATTCATTAGATTGTTTAGTTCATCAATACTTTGTGATTTCCGATGAGATATGATCCAATAGCCAATGACGTAAGTGAATTTTTAAAACCAATTTTTTGTATGTTTGCAATTTAATAAGTACCTAGAAATTTTCTTGGAGAAACTGTTGCTCAAAGAATGTAAATTTTAATTATTAAGATTATTAATAACAATGAGAAGATAACTTTCAGATTCTATAAGGAAAAAAATTATATCCTTTATAATATTACTTATTAATACAAACCAAATGCAAAAAGATGTGTCTAATGGATTGCCACATGATGACTTAAAAGTACTAATAACATTTTGACTATATATCTACAAACTATTTTGAGCAAAAATCTTCTGAAATATTGAATGTATTAGAAAACGATACACAGAAATTTATTTTGTATGTAAAACTTCTCTTAGCCATTAGCTTTTACTGTTGTTGTGCTGCTACTTACAACCTTATGTACTGATTTAATCCTCGATAAAACATTTGCTTCATAGTATAGATGTATTTATACAGTTTACCAAAACATTACTTTCTAACAATTGTTTTGGATTGCATTTTGAGTTCTTCTTCCTTTGTGAATTGTATACCTAAACAAATAGTTTACTACATATATTAGAAAACAATTTGAAATATCTAGATAATGACTCCCCAGCTTAGTTTTGGAGAATATTTGATGATTAGTAAGTTTTTTGCTATATATGTATTTTGGGTTGGTTCTTGAAGAAATACAAAAAATGTCATTAGCAATGTCCTATTTCTCCTAATAGATGTTGCTTGGTCTAGAAACTGGCATTAGAATCTTCTTGTGATAATTTGTCTTAATAAGACGGGAAGTTCTAATAGGTAGAAAGTTTTTTGTTAAGCTTAATATGATAAACTGTGGTTATTTGAAAACTAATAAATTTTGAATTAATTCACAGATGTCAAAATGGATAAAATCTTACTGTGGAGTCTCCTTTTGACTTTTTCTGGAAGTCAAACCCCAAGATCCTTGGCTCAAAGAAATACTGAATTTGCAGTGGATCTTTATCGAGCTATTTGTTCAGCTCATAAGAATAATATTATATTCTCCCCCCTTGGAACAACTTTGGTTCTTGGAATGGTGCAACTTGGAGCAAAAGGAAAAGCACAACAGCAAATAAGACAAACTTTAAAATTTCAGGAAACCTCAATTGGTGAGATTCTTACATATTATCATTTATACTCGATAAGATCTGGCCAAATTGATTTTTTAGATAGTAGAAAGAAGTTCAGGGTCATAGAACTTTAATAAATGAAAAACATTATATAAAATATAAAATTATAATAAGGTGAAGAATCATAAATGTAAATAATATTCATTAATTTATAATTGTTTCATAATGAAAATGTTACCAAAATTATGTATTAAATATTAGTTCTATGCAGATATATAATTTTATGTCTGTATATTTTTTCTAGTCTGTTTTATCCAATTTGAATTAATTTAGATTATGTTGTATGTGTACGTTTATACATATATATACTCACATGTATATACAAATATTCTTACACTTGTCATCATTTTCTCATATCATACCACTACTTCAGTGTATAAATTTTAATTGTTGCATTTTATTACCTCTCTTGGAAATACCATTACTTTCTTAATCCTTCTTCATTAGGTTGCTTCCAATACTTCTCTTATAAAAATGCTTTAGTGAGTACCCTCACCCAGAAATCTTTGTATGCATCTGTATTTTGTTAGTTTTTAAAAAGTCATTTTCTAAGTAAAATTTAACATTTTTACTTAAATCAGACAAAGGAAAAGCATTAATGTATACATTTCAAAAGCTTATTTGATTAATAGTTTTTAAAGAAAATTTTTGGGCAAAAAGGGGTTTATATAACCCCTCAGAGGCCTTTTGCTCATGAGTGGTTGTTATTTTGGAGTCTCCTAAAGTCCTGAGATACCATGTAGAAGCTTTAGTGCTGGTGTCCCATTTGAAGGGGTGGTTGCCCATTTTTCTGACTATCCTGTGGTCTTAATGTCCATAATAATTTTCATTTCAAAATTTTACATCTCTATTAGATAATATGTTCTGAACATCAGAGGAAACATCCAGGTTTTTGATTTGGAAATTTATTCACTTAATTAATTTCAGTATGTTTGTGTTAGTGCAGAGTAGTTATATTTAAGGATTTGTTTTTCTTCTTTAAATAAAGGAAATTTCATGTAGAAAAGACGTCGATGAGCATGAAGTTCATTGCAACAGGTTTCTTTTGTGAATAATGTAAAATGAAGCCACTATGTTCCAGATTTAGTCTTCACTGACTAATCTCACTACACAGTCCCAGAAACATTTCAATCACATGATACTGCTTTAAAAAGTAATAGAACATTTATGAAGATATGTAAATTTGATTTCATGGTAAACTAGCAAAATTGTCTCCAAAATCTAAATTATTTTAAATAAATTTTATCTTACAGAGAAACACAGAAATCCTAACAATTCTTCATTGCGAACATACTAATAATTGTAGTAATAATAATGATGAAATTATCATATCATATATGGTGTAGAAGTCACTGTTTTATATGCTTGATATACATGATCTCATCTATTCTTCACAATCACTCTGTGAGGTAGACATAACCTTTCTGTACACATGAGGACAGTGAGGAAAAGAAAGGTTAAGTAACTTACCCAAAATTAATTCCAAAAATGATTCAGTGAGGGTTATAGAGCACAAGAGCAATAATGAAAATTTTAATATTTTCTTTGGAAGAGTATATATGGAAAATTAAATATTAACATTTTAACACATACAGCAAAATGTACCAAGTTTGCTTTCTATTCTGCTTTGTTAAAGGAGAAAGGGGCACAGATGGAAGATAACTGCAAAAAGAAAAGAAAGGCCAGTCAAAAAGGGAGAAGATATGAAAAGAAAATTCTGAAAAAGTAAAGAAAAAGAGGAGGAAATTAAGGAATAAAGAAAAAGAAGACACAGAGTTAAGGAGGGGGACAGAGTGAAGGTGCAAGAAGATGGAGAAAATGTCCAGGGGATTTGGAGAATAAAGAGCAAGATAGCACTAAGGTTAGAGGGAAGGGTGTAACAGATCAGAAGGTAGTGCCTGGCAGAGCCCTACTGGAACCCAAGACAAAAAGAAATCAGTATACAAAAACTTTAAATAGATAATGATCCTGTCTCTAAAGATTTTGTATTTAGTTCATCAAGGATTTCTTTGCATTACCACTGATTTTGAAAATATACATATTGCAGTAAAATATTATTTAGCTTGATTATTGAGTTTGCTGGCATCTGCTTAAATTTTATGTCCAAGATGAGTGTCTTATTGACACATCTTAGTCCTGGCCCTGTCTTCAATTTTTATTGATTATTGAAAGATACACTCTGCTAAATCAGTTTATATTTTACTTTTTCTGCTACCAATCTGTTTCCTTTAACAGCTGGCTTATTCCACAGATAGGCATACAACTCCTGGCACCCTACCCCGCTGGGGTTCTCAGTGTCCTCAGTTTTCCTCTCCTGCATTGCCAAAATATCTGCTCATAATTTACCTTCACCAATTTACTAAGTTTCTGATAATGCCCCATTTTCCTTGGCATCTAATAATGCTGCTTACTAATCAAATACTAACTTGAAGGTGCTTCTTTATTCCAAGAGAGTTATGGAAAGACAACTAGGCGTGAATTCCTGACTCAGCTCTGCACCCAATGACTTTGTGATGTGGCACCTCTCAAGTTACTATATCTCTCTGGATTTTTGGTGCCTCACTATAAAAAAGAGGAGTTTGGACAAGATGTTTTATATGGAACTTTTGGCTAAAATAATCTATTTTCCTATGGCTGCCTTTGTTTTCATCTTTGGATCTCTCACATTGCATATAAAGTTGGCCTTTGGGCCCTTCATAGCAGGAGAAGTAAACAAGGACTGAATTTTAGAACAGTTTTTAGAGGTCTGGTATAATCAAACCAAAAGTCACATTTACTCCATGACCTGCAGGTTTTCCATGGCTCTATTTTAGGAAATTAAATAAACTTATTTTCATTGCCTATGAGGAGTCATGTATATGTGTTCTTTTTGATCTGTGCTAAAAGAGGCTATTAAGCTGTAAATTAAATAAAATTTATAAGGCAGATAACTTTATGTTCTCCTCCAAACTTCTGCTATTTGGTGACATGTTTTTCACTGACTTCTGAGTCCAGCAATTTATCAAAGAGCAGCTGACTGTTTGTTACACAGTCTTAGACCTTAAATATATGACATATTTATTTGCTCTGACAAATGAGTTGGGGCTATTTTTCCTTTCCCTCTCCTTTCTTTCCCATTCCTTCAAAGATGTTCATAAATTACAAGCTCCATAAAACTGGTTTCAAATTTTGCCATTTTATTTCTAACTTTAACTTATTCTTTTAGAGACGTTCTCATGACTTTACTCAGGAAGTCTTCTTCATAGCCTCCCAGATGTTAAGATATTTTTCTTGACTTCAGATAGCAAGAAAGGATTGCATCCGAAATCATTGTGTAAACAAATAAAGTAGATTGGCCTTCTTCCCTTTCTTATTTAAGGAGTTCCAAGGTTGTAAAGAATTACTAAAATTCTTCAGATTCAATCATTCGGAAAGAAGTTTTTGTATCTAAAATCTTTTATGTCTGTGCTTTTGTCTCACGAATAGAGACTCATAATTTGAAATATAATGCAATATACTTTCCAGAACCTCCTGTACAGTTCTGTAGGTTGTTCCTATACAAGAGAGGCAGGACAAGGAGGTTAATAGAGACTGAAATGTAGCCTCTACTCAGCTGGACATGTTATAAAGCCATGGGCTATAGTACCAGAGTGAGGGCATCTGTTCTTATTTGCACAGAGATGCCCTATGGGCTGCTAGCTCTCTGATGAAGTCTTTATTCCTCGCTCTCACATATACACACACGTGCTTTATTTCCAATAGACACTGAATAGCAAGTTTCTCTCAGTAGCACTTCTTTTTATCTCTTTATTCAATAGGCATCTTACAATGATAAACCATTTATATTTCTTTGATATAAATTAATTACATACAATCAACTTTAAAGTTATGAAAGTGGTATTTTCAGTATTTAACTGAAAATATAACAAAGGCCCCAAATAAAACTTTGATTTGAAATACCGTTTCCAAACTAAATGATTGAGTTTCAAAATTAAGCCAAAAGGAAATGAAAAATATCTGTACCCTTTGGTAATAAATAGGAAACCACTGAGTAAAGATCAGAGCTGAATTCTCTCATAGGCATATATATGTTCCTAATGACATTGTGATCAGAATGATCCAACGATAAATAAATAATAGGCCAATGGTGATTCTTAGCTGACTCTGACGAATTCCTCTGGCTAGTGGTTATAGTTGGGATAGTTAAAGAGTTTTATTGTTCATGTAGAGAACCAAAGTATATAGATTCATGAACCTGAAGAAATAGGCAATTCTGATTCTTACGCATCTCTAGAGATGATTATAGGGGTTGCCTCATAAATTTCAAATCTTGGACAGGTGCAGTTGCTCATAAAAGAGCAATCCTTTCTTAAGCTGAAATAAAAGTAATATTGGAAAGAATAGCTCATCACTGTCATGCCCCCATCAGTATTCGTTAGCATTTCTCTTTTATAAATATTGCAAGTTATGTAAAGAATGAGGTTCTAAAGATAAATTTCCAACAACTAAGAATAAGCTAAATTTGACTATAAAGATGGAATTTCCTTTACACTGTTTAAATGCATGTTCTTGTTTTTGACGAATTTCAAATTTACATGGATTTTTTTTTTCTATGTAAGATCTGGTTTCTCTAGAAAATGAGTATTCTACAGTAGATAAATGCTTAAAATATTTATGCTAAATTAGAAGAGATTGTTAGTTATATCTAAGGGTGCAAAAAATGGTGATATGAATCAGATTGCGTAGAAGCAAAGCTGAAAAGCTGTTGTTTTTATTTGTTCAATATGTCAGTGTACATTATAATTATTTTTTAGGAGAAGAATTTTCTGCACTGGAGTCATTTTTCTCTGCCATCTCAGAGAAAAAACAAGAATTTACATTTAATCTTGCCAATGCCCTCTACCTTCAAGAAGGATTCACTGTGAAAGAACAGTATCTCCATGGCAACAAGGAATTTTTTCAGAGTGCCATAAAACTGGTGAATTTTCAGGATGCAAAGTCTTGTGCAGAGACAATAAGTACCTGGGTAGAAAGAAAAACAGATGGTAAAGTTTCCCATTTTCATAAAATCATTATTTGACATTGTGTGCATGGTTTTTAATATCCTAAAGTAAAGAATGGTTGAATATTTTCCCACTAAACTGGCTTGGAGGGATCAAATCTCCTATTTTGTTTCCCTATTATTCAGATTAATACTAAATTGTAAAACCGAAATTGTAAGCTGCTTTGAAAAGTACACAAATTCTTTTTTGTTTTTTTATGAGAGACACCCATTTGTGGAATCATTAATGAAAGAATTGTAATAATAATTTTTGTTTAAGGGTGGAGTTCTTAAATATGGCAGTAAGAATAATATCTTTGGCTAGATAAAAATTAGATCTGTCAATCCCAAATGCTTCTTTCCCACACATACTATAAATAATTAACATATCTTAGTTAAATGTGTTAATGTTTAATAATCAGTGTTGTTAATCCTATCATAAATGTGGTAATCTTAACTTTAAATTAAATACAAGCTAGCAAAAATTACAAAGAGACTCTGGAATGACATAGTAGAAAGAACATGAGCTTAAAAATCATACAGAAGAGTTTAAATCTTAACAAGTTATGAGCTATGCACCATTTAAAATGACAACATTATTAAAATTTCAGGATTATTGGAAAGTTTAATAATAATGTATATGAAGAGACAAGCACATATGTGGTTCTTGATTAACAGTAGTCTGTTTCTTTGATTATTCATTCCGTTACAAAAAATTGCAATGGCGTAAGATGCCACTATATTCCTCATGGGAAGCCTCATATGGAGAATTGTAAGTTGAAAACATGAGCTGTGTTCACGGGAAAGTCCTATTAATAACATACAAAATGAGAACATCCCTAGCCAGCTTCATGGCACCCAGTTATGCTTTTGTCTTATAACTTTGAAATACTCATCAGACATAGACATAGGAGACTGGTTTTTCAGAAGAAGAAAATCATACTAGCAGCTCCATACTTGTCTCTACATAATGGGCAGTGGCTGCAGTTGTGAGAGTAGCAAGTCTGAGTATACAGTTAATATATTAATTCTGATTAACCTGCTGGAGAACCTTGAAATAGTTCGAAAAGTACCAGTAAACATGCCGAAAGAGATATTTGGTTTTTGTTCTTTCTGTCTGAAAAAGATTTACACAAATAATCTCACTAAAGAGTTCATTACTAGGTCTGTCCAAATTTGTCTAAGATGATCCCGTATCTCCTGTTTCCTAGTGAAATCTTGTCTGCACTTGTTTCTCAATAAAATATTTAATAGCACTCCCCTTTACTCTCAACATTGCTATATCTACATGATAGACTGTTTATAACTGATCTGATCTGTTTTAATTCTATTTAAAGCAGTTCTACTAAACCACTATTACATATTTCTTTCTGCCTCCTCCTCTACCCACTTAACAGGAAAAATTAAAGAGATGTTTTCAGGGGAAGAATTTGGCCCTCTGACTCGGCTTGTCCTGGTGAATGCGATTTATTTCAAGGGAGATTGGAAACAAAAATTCAGAAAAGAGGACACGCAGCTGATGAATTTCACTAAGAAAGATGGTGTAACAGTTCAAATTCCAACGATGAAAGCTCTTTTGAGAACAAAATATGGTAATATGAGAAATCATACTCTAAAGCATGACTTTGAGAGTTGCCAAGTATATTTAATATTTCATTTTCTCTATTCCAGGTTATTTTTCTGAATCCTCCGTGAACTACCAGGTTTTGGAATTACCTTATAAAGGTAATGAGTTCAGTTTAATCATTATACTTCCTACAGAAGAGGTGAACATAGAAGAAATGGAAAAACTAATAACTGCTCATCGAATCTTGAAATGGTTCTCTGAGATGCAAGAAGAAGAAGTGGAAATAAGCCTCCCAAGGTTGGTAATGTCATTTTAACATTCTGGTTCTTATGTTTTCACTTATGGAGAAATCTGATTAGCCAGTTGAAAGATAACAAGTTCTTGAAAAGGCTATTGACAAAAATAAAAAAGAAAAATACATTTGGAAGTATTACTCCATATTATGGATAAAAAGGCAGGTCTGAACATCTTCAGCTTTGCTTTACCATGAGGACTAAATTAAATGTTCAACATTCTCTGAAAGAAATGGAGAAATGTAAGTCTTCAAACTAGAATGCTGGGATTAAAAGGAATTATTATTCTTTTCATTAAACAAACTTATTTTTTTCTAATTTTTTTCCTAATTGGAATTTAAAATCTTTATCTTCCATTATGTTTAAGGAAAATAAAACCTCCAAAACACTTATGATACTGTATAATTAAAAGACATGTTAAATCACCCTTGACAGTGCTCTAACAGTCATTGAATTATAAATAGACTTCTATGGTCAGTTTTAGGTAGTTAATACAAAGGGGAAATCACAAAGGCATATCTCAGGGGCAGTACTTATAAACATTAATTTCTTAATATCATTCTTCTAGGAGACAGGAGAAACTTCCGAGAGTAAGGTATACCCAAATAACTCAATTCACACTCTACCTGAATTCTGAAAAAAAGAGACAGATGTTCAATAGATTATATTCTGTCCTTTCATTTCTAAAATGCTCTCCATACTCATCAAGGCCCACATGGTCTGTGCGTCTCTCTTCCTGGCCATTGGTCTCTTAAATCTCTTGGCTTTTCCTCCTTTTCTACTTAGCCAAAGTCCAATCAATCATTTCAATCATACTGTCACCAAATATTTTCCTGTGTTTATCACCTTTGTTCCTCTCTAATTCAACCCATTCTCAATCCTAAGACTACTCGTGCTTCTTAACTACTGATTTTGTTTAGCAAAACCCAGAAAGCAGTCACTCCTAGTCTCACTAAGGCTAGAGCTTGGAATTTCTTGTTTATCTTCAGAGAACTTTCTTTTCTAATGCCCGCACCACACCAGAACTTTACCTCCATTCTCCATGCATTATTTGGTGTTGATTTTTTTACTCCAACATATATCTCGACTTCTTGTTCATTGAGGAAAACATATCATTAAGGAAACTTACCTCCTTCCCCTTCATCTTCCTTGATGCCCTGGAGGAAAAGCTGTCCTATGCTTTTCTCACCCTTGATATGAATAAATATTATTAACCATACAATTTTTCTTAAAAATCTTTCTTTAACCCCTGTGGCACTACTTACTTCTATTTAGTTTTTGATCTTTCTGTAAAATTTACCTTCTCCCTGCCATATATTTTTTTGTTTCTGTTCTCAAATAATGTTTCCTAGAGTTTCATCTTAAGACTTCTTCTTCTAACTCTCTTTTATCTATGTCTCTAAAATCTGAATCTCTTCCCCCACAACCTTTCTTCCTATTTCTCGTCATTGATATTTCTCTATCTGGATGTTATTCAGTCTTTCAAGGAATATTCTTCTTAGCAAATACTATGTGCCGAACATTGGGATATAATGGTGTATGTGACAGATATGTCATGACCAGCTGCAGTAGTGATTATAAAATGTTCATTTACTTTAACCTATTGGACACGCATACAAATTGGAATCCCAAGTTTGCATTAAACATTGTCCAGCTATGTTTAATATGTGACAGAAAGCATTTTTAATTCAGCCCTTGAGGCTAATAGAGTATTTCACACACACACACATACACCCACACACACACACACCCACACACCCACACACACACACACGCACTCACACTTGGAGCTAACTGGTTAGAAAATGAAAAGAAACTACTATATTTACAGAATAGTCTGGGTCCACCAGTGTCAAAAAGATTGTGTCCCATTATTATCCTTGTGTGTAGCTTTAAGATTTGGTTTGAATGGTCCTAGACTGAACTTTCCAAGGAAGACTCAAACCCACAGTAACAAAACTGGATTCCACATAATAAGGATAGGGGCCCCAAAGGAGACCCATCCAAGACTTTTTTTTCATTAAATAAGAGTCCTGGCTATAAAGGAAAAGGAAAGAACAGCACCATTCCTCAGTTGGGCCTGCAGACAGGAGTGGATCGATCTTAAAATGGAAATTCTGAATTGTTTTCTTTCATTTTCTGCAACTTTTACTTGTGTTAAGACCCCTTTAAGCACAATGGTTACATTTGACAGTAAATTGCTATCTTGTAAGCAAATAGATAATCTTTACATATGCTAAAATATTCATTTCATGATTATTTAGTAGTTAATTGTCTGTCCAGTCTTTTTGCTGCTCATTCTTTTACCCTTAGCTGTATCCATTGACAGTTTTAGAGGAAGGTCAAGGAAAAGGGAAAATGAACCACGTCTAGAATAAACATTAAGACAAAATTTGGAAGCAGTACATAATTAATACTGCATATATAGATAAATAGATGGAGATTATGATTTGAATTATTTCTTTATTAGAAGGCAGTGGGAATTAGCACATTAGCTTTGACTTGGAATGGACCCGAGTTTGAATCTTAGCACTGTCTCCTACTTGACTTTGAACCTGAAAATCAACCTTCTCAAGCTTCCATTTTTTTAATGTTAATGGGAATAATAATGCGAACTTCCTTAGTTTTTTTGTGAAGATTAAAAGCTATAATCTATATTAAGTGCCTAACACATGGAAGTACTACTTCACATGTGGCTATTCATGGTCCTAATAATTATGGATAATTAGAAACTGGTTGTAGATTTTGCTTTGACTAAATGGTTAAGTGGGTTTCTATTACTGTAGGTTTCATTGGACTAAATTATGAGCAGGATTGTTTCTTAAGTAACTCTGGGGATAATTAGGCATTATTAGAAGTTGTAATGTCTTGCAGTATTCTTCTTATTATCCTAAAATTATTGTACTATTATACTAAAAATGGCTAATTTATAGGTGGAATATTTATTCTCTTCTTTTAGAAGCCATACGCCATTCAGTTTAAAAATAGAGGTGGTAATAAAACAGGAAACAAAAAAAAAAGGAAGGAAGGAAGGAAGAAAAAGAACACAAAACCATCATGCTGCATATTATCTTTCTTAACAGGAAGTTCAGAGGAAGAAATTGAAAACGGTTGGCAAAAATCAAGCTATTTTTATTATCAGTAGATTTCAATGCACCTGTTGTTCCCAGTCCCTGTTAGCTAGGACTCTGAATGAGTTGACATCTTCCAAAAGTACATAATAGTTTACCAAGAAATAACTTAGGCCTAGTAAATTTCTGCCACAACATGTTCATTGTTTTGAAAAATTATAATTAAGAAACTTGTTTGATTAGTATTTGGCAATTAAAACAATGATCTCATTAGACCAATTGCTCAAGCTAATGGGCCTCCCTGTTAACTAAGCAAGGATCCTGTGCTTCAGCAGTTGTGTCTG
This sequence comes from Pteropus vampyrus, assembly GCF_000151845.1. Lineage (NCBI taxonomy): Eukaryota > Metazoa > Chordata > Mammalia > Chiroptera > Pteropodidae > Pteropus > Pteropus vampyrus. The sequence continues at coordinate 10,358,980 of NW_011888793.1, read as the reverse complement.
TATCCAAACCAGAGAGAAAAGAGGCAAATACCCATGAGGGCACAGACAGCAATCTGGGCAGGAGTTGCCTGGGATCTGGCTGATGTAGAAATATACATAGCTACCTGTTTGATGGCTTTACATTCTTTTCTTTCATAAACAAAGTTTCTAACCTGGTTTTCAAATGCAGATTGGTTCTTTAAGCATCTATAAAGTTAATGAATACTAGCTAATTTTATTATTGTTATTGTTATTATTATTAAAATGGTAAAGTGAGGTTCAGTAACTGCTGTTGACTTGGAATCCTAGGTCAGTGCCTAAGAGAATCTTTGAGATTCTCTGGGTAAAGTCCCTCTTCACATCAACATGGACAGGTGAGCTGAATCTGGAGTCCTAACTTATGGCCCTGCATTAGAAATACTGAGCTTTTTTGTTTTTCTCCTATAATTTTTATCTTTTATTTTATTTGTAAGAAATTTAGTTCCTTTTCAATGTTTTGCCCCTTTTACAGGGTTGTTTGAAAAGATATTAGGTGTGTCCATAAACCGAAGAAAGTCACATCAATTATGACAATGGATGGGAAGGATAATAGGTTATCAATGCCTCTCTGTATCCCAATAGCCAACAATCTCCTCTAAAGACTGTTGGCTCCTGTTTCCTTCTCCTAACATCTTGGGCATCTGCCAGGAGTCGTCTTGGATGGTGTGAAAGAAACTGAGTGTATGTGGTTGCTGGAGGAATCCTTTAAACTTCTAAGGAAGGAGCCAAGCAGTTGAAAACTTAAAACTCTCACTCTGTTTCGTAGGGTAATTGTTACTTCAAAAAGTATTCTCTTCCCTCTTCCCACCAAACATTAATCTGGGAAGCAAGTTATTAGTAACCCAGAGCTACTTCGTGGAATTGGGGAGAAATGATGTGAAATGTGAGGAAATGTAATTGGGATAATGAAAACAAAAGATTTCACAATATAATCTCTTTCAAGTTATTCATTTTATATAAAAAATTAAAGAAAACATTTTGACATCAAATGTGTACTGTGTTTCAAGACTTTTCTTCATCTTTTTTTTTAAACAGATTTAAAGTAGAACAAAAATTAGATTTCAAAGAAGCTTTGTATTCTTTGAATATAACTGAAATATTTAGCAGTGGCCGTGACCTTTCCGGAATAACAGGTAGTATGATAAATAATTCTTATATTGTCATGTTAATATGTTTTCTTAATAACTATGTTAACTGACTGATTTAAAACTGAAATAGCATTTGGACCCAGAAAATACATACACAGTGAATAAATGTCATGGTCATGTTGAGTCGTCTATACATAAACACTTTATTTTGCATTTAAGTACTTTTCTTTAATGAAAGCCGAGAAACATTTTAGAATGTTAGATAAGCCTTCCAACCACGCTTGTAATGAAACTATATAGGTAAAGTATTATATGGGCTTTTATTTTGGCCCTATTTGCATTTCCTTATTTGAACAACAAGAATTAAAACTTTGAGTCTCTCATCTAAGCGGAGCTATTAAAACTCTTATAAACCAATTTGCAAATGTTAATTCAGTAATATTAGAGCCTATGAAATAGGCATTCACAACATGCTAGATAATGAACACAGTCTAGAAACTGTAATGCTACAGCTTGTAGATTTAGCTTGGGACTGACAACAAATTTGAGGAGACGGAGCTCTTATGCTAATTTGCACCCGTGAAATTGTGTAGGGTTAAGATGCTCACTTGCACAACAAAGCTCAAGTCTTTTAATTTTTCTCATCCTGGCAGTATCCAAAAGTTCAAAAAGACCTAATAAAAGAGAATAAAAATGGATAAAGAGAGCCAATTTGTCCCAAGTTACTTACCCTCTTTTAAATTCAGTCTCTGTTTTATAAAAAGGGGTCTAATGATACAGATCTATCTATTTGATGTGTTTTTGTATCATAACATGGAAATTTTGTGCATTCCTATATAAGTATATCGGTTTTGGAAAAATATTCATTCATTCACTCATCATTTATGTGAGTAAATGAACAGAATTAATGAGCTTGGTGGAAGAGTTGGGTAGGAGACACAGGTGACATAGATGTTCATTGTCACTTTCATACATGATTAGTTACTTGTTCTCACACTGACAGGTAGTTCTCCATTCTCTAACAATTTCATCATCATCAGAAATGAGACAGTCAACAATAAATACTGCAACAGGATCCTATCTAAGTTTGCCCTGGAACACAGCCACCTCACCAACCTGAAATAAACCAAGCTATTTTTTAAGCACCTCTTCCTCTTAACTATTTTTCTGGTTTTCGGAAGCTTACTCGCTATACCTCATACATTTCAAACAGCCACTCACTCTGCCAGTTTCCAGCAACGTGTGACTTCTACAAAATCTCCTATTACAGGCAGATTTGTCAAGAAAATACCTTTAAAATGCTTCATAAAATGATTTCTGCAAGAGAATAACCCTGAACAGAGAATAAAAGTCCAACGTTTTCAGCTCTTTCTCTCCCGAGTTACCTATTTGAACTGTTTTAACTACTTTGGCTCTGTCTTATTGCCGGAAATAGAATGACTGCAGCCAAGGTTGGCCCTACACTCAGTCATCAAAAATTGTGAATTC
>NW_011888793.1:10351415-10355911 GCF_000151845.1 Pteropus vampyrus | reverse complement strand
ATTCTAACAGCCAGAGAGTAACTTGGTCTTGTGCTATTGTGAAACTGGGTCCAATTTTCCACTAATCCCCAACATGCTTTTTTGTCTTTGCTCTCGGCAGTATGGGCCCCCAGGTCACCTACCCTGTGCTTTTTGTGTGAATTTTGTCTTATTCAAAGCAATCCTGGAGAAAGAAGGTGTTTTTTTGGCTAATCTTGAAAGACCAATCTCCCGTACTTCAGTTAATCCACACAGTGAGTGGATGTCCCCTTTTCTCCATTTTATGTGTCAAAATTAGACAGGGTGGTGAGGGAAACTTATTTTTGGGAGTTGCCTTTTTTCTGAAATCTGAATAACAAGGGAGACAATCAGGGGAAAATCTGGGGAAGGAGTTCTAGGCAGAGGGAGAGCTAGGGTTATGGCTTTGGTGTTTGACTTTGTAGCCTGAGCTTCTGGATAAGGACAGGAGAGTGAGAGATGAGGATAAAATATACTGAGGGTCCAGACAGAATCACCATAAGCAATTTGGAGTTTATGTTTAGTGGAGTGGGGATTCATTTTCTATGCAAATATCCCTTTGATGACTTTTCTCTATCTTGCCTGAGGGGATTTACTTTTCAGTAAGCTATCAGAGCTGATTCCTCTTTACTAAATTATTTTTTCATAATTTTCTTTTTTTTTAATTTTGTGGTTTTGGTGGCATCTACCAGCATCATATCAGCTTTCTCTCTCAAGAGAGACAAAGTTACTTTTCCTCCTTCCTCTTAAAGTTTCAAGACACATCTTCCTCTCCTCCACTCTCTTGTCATCAATGAATGAACGACCTTGTTTCAGTTATTTCTCTGAAGAACATTGTCAGATTTATCTGGTCTTGACAGAACAGAGATGGCTGATGGCTTCAAACTTATGGTTTCACTTCCCCCTTCTCAAGGAGACTATCCTCGCAGGTCACTAAATCAGAAATGCCTCACATATATACATCAGTTCCACCAAGGGGAGAAGAGAGGCATTCTCTCCCAGCCTGTATCCACACTAGAACAGAATGTTGTAAGACCCTATCTTACACTGAAAAATTTGACAGGTTTTAAAGCATAGCTCTGAAGTGATTTTGTAACAGATACCACAAAAGCTCTTTAGACTTTCATGGCCTCACCAGTCTTGAAGGCAAGCAAATTTTGTTTTAAATCCAGATCAAAACTGAATACAGAATTTAAAAGGCAAGTCAGCTTTGAGGTTGAATACATAAGGTGGGATTAATTCAAATCTATAAAGCCTCCTTCATCCTGTCTGTAGACCATGACCACGGCGGGCAAAAACTTCTGTCCATTCAAATATTTCACTTAGTGGGATACCCGATTTCAGGCTTATACCCTTCTATCTTTACCTTTTATATCTGAACTAAGCTCGATCTCCCTGTTTGTGACTCTACTAAGTCCACAAAAGTTAAACTTAAAACACCTTTATCTCTATCTAGCAAATTAACCAGCTTGAAGTTTTTTTTTCCCTTTTCTTTGTTCATTTGAAAATGAAATTAACCTGAGACCTAATAAGCAATGGCTTTGAATTTTAACCCTTAAATATACTTTCATATTTTCCAACAGATTCATCTGAGGTATATGTTTCCCAAGTCATGCAACAAGTTTTCTTTGAGATAAATGAAGATGGCAGTGAAGTGGCAACATCAACTGGTAGGACAAAAGATTTCACAAGCAGGGGGAAAGATTGGGGGGAAACGAGCATTAGGGTGCTGGAGCTTTTGCAATACTCTGATCGCCCTTTTCTCTCCTGCTGTCTAGGACTCTCTAGGAAGAAATAGAAATTGGTTGTGTAAGATGCTTTGCATCTCTGCAACCACAGCTTAATGCAAAGGAGAGGGAAGGGATTTGATTAAAAGTTGAGGCTCATCTACAGATATTTGCTTATTTTCAAACTGTATTACTTGTCAATTAGCAGATAGGACTTGTGGAGAAAAATTTAGGCTCAACTATAAAATCATTATTGTTCAGGAATGCTCACTCTTAAGTAATTGTATTAATTTTATTCTTTCATTACACCAAGTTAGTCCCTGCTTTTTAAATTTGATTCTTGTCATTATCTCTATGGCACATTAGTATCACCTAGAAAGCTTTTTAAAATCCTATAAAGTTTGTATGTTTGGAGATAAGATCCAGGCTCCAGTATTTTCTTGTTTTCCTGTGTTTCTTATGTGCTCCCAGGATTGAGAACCAGTGCTCCACAGGGGCCGGCAGCCTATCTTTCCTTCTGCAAGTATAGTGCATAGACTAGCAGCATGGGCATCACTTGGAAACTTGTTAGAAATGCAGAACCTCAGGCCCAACTTTAAATCTACTAAGTCAGAAACTGCATGATCTGTGTACACGTTACAGTTCGAGAATTACTCCTCTATATTTCCTTGAACAAATGGCATTTTGAGTTATGTCTATGCTGTCATACAAGAAAATGATTAGAGCAAAGCCTTAAATTTAGTTAGAAAGGGAAAAGCTATTTTAATGAATCCCTCATAAATATATTTTAATTTTTTAGACTATTTGGATTCTAACCAATATGTAAAAGATATGTATTATGTAAATTGTCTTATTGATAAATTTCTATAAATTTATATTCACATTGTCAATTTCTTGATTAATTTGTAAAGTGACATAGTGTCAGTGGATTTTGACATCTGAGTGTGATACACTGGACTCTCTCTACCATTTTGTCATCTCCTGAAAGACTTTGCATTACTGTGCTCAAGGAACTTATATTGGAGGGGATGGAATATTTTAATCCTTGGAGAAATGAAAACGTTGCATTGGGATGAAGTTACTGGCCCATGAAGACAAATTTTACAGCTGCTTTTACATAGAACTAGAAGAGTTCTTAAAGATCATTGTCTGATCCTATTATAATATTGATGAAAAAACAAGCCCAGCAATGTGAAGTGGTTTGCCTGTAATCAGACTATTAATTGACAGCACAATTTGAACTGAAATCAGGTTGTCTAACATCGAGTTCAGAGCTCTTTCTGCTATTGCTCACTGACTCTCATTTTAAGTCTAGAGTTCTCTAACATGATGTAACAGTCCTTAAGGGATCAGTAGTAACCCCGGTGCATCACACCACGGAATAGTCAGCATGGATATTTTTACTTTCAGGCCTCTGCTCAGAGCTTGCTTAAGAACAGAAGAGCTCAAGTATTCACCCAAAGAAGAATGGGAGTGATACTGGCTATGTTTTTCTGGTTATCTCATTAATTCAGACATTGAGTCTATCTATATTCATTTGTAATTTGGGCTGTGTATCCCTGATATTCCAGATAGGAGAAGTGCCCTGTATTTTATGTTATTAAGGTTATGTTTGATTGTGAAAGGGATCCAAATTTGCCACGACAAAATATGTCATTTTGGCAAAAGAATTATTTTGAGCTGAAAGCAATTGAGAAACAAAAAAGATCTCTCTGCCCTCCCCATATCTGCCTAAAACCAGGACACAAATTTCACCTTTATCACAGGAGATGGAAGTTGACACAGAAATGACTGCATAGCAAACCTTATTGAATAACACTTATCTGCCATTAATTTCTCTCATATACTTATTTACCTTCCCACAATTTATTGCCCCCAGAAGTCCAAGCCCTTTTTCTTTGTCTAGTCATTTCTCCACAATTTACAACCCTTTGTTCTATGGTATACAAGCTCTCACCCCTAACCACTTCTTTGGATATTCACTTCTTTTCTGTGAAGCTTCTGTGTGGATAAAAAGTAAGCCATGTCTTCCGTTAGTCTGTTTTTTGTCAGTTTAATTTGCATACCCTAAAGAGTAGAAACAGTTTTTTCCTTCTGCACAATTGTTTTTCAATTCTAATCACACATGTTATATTTTTTAAAATTATTTTTTCATGGGTCTGGGAAAATGGTACAAGAGCATAGTATTATTCGTAAAGAAAACATCTAAATTGAGTGTAGAAATATTTAACTTAGAAAGAAAAGAAATGCAACCATTTAAATTTACCCGCTCTAAATATTGACAAACAATACAATGGAGCAGCATAAAATAAATTGTGACGGTAAATAATTGTTAAAGCAGCAAATCTCTTCTAATCTCATAATAAAAACCTCATACACATTCACAGCACAAATCCTAAAAGCTCTGAGCTCTCAGAATAATTTTGGAAAAGTAAGTTAAAAAAGTAAATTTAAACTCAGACGTGATTGCCATAAACCTGAAGAAGAGAAATAAAGTGCAAACATATCTCCATAGGAATTTGAGTTGAAATATTATAAGAATAAACCATATAATGTAAATAAAAACAACAGAAAATTTTTGTTTAAAAGATAAAATAGTTCAACTGCTTTCACTAAATTGAAACTAGTACCTGTCTTTCTTCTTCACTGAGCATAAATGTGAAGTTAGAATTAGTCTATGAATGATTCAATATTTATTCTTCTGCTCTTTGGTTTTTAAATTTATTCTAAACTTCTCTGTATTTAGAAAATAGTAATTTTTACATATTAACT
>NW_011888793.1:10316042-10351365 GCF_000151845.1 Pteropus vampyrus | reverse complement strand
AGTTGACACAGAAATGACTGCATAGCAAACCTTATTGAATAACACTTATCTGCCATTAATTTCTCTCATATACTTATTTACCTTCCCACAATTTATTGCCCCCAGAAGTCCAAGCCCTTTTTCTTTGTCTAGTCATTTCTCCACAATTTACAACCCTTTGTTCTATGGTATACAAGCTCTCACCCCTAACCACTTCTTTGGGTATTCACTTCTTTTCTGTGAAGCTTCTGTGTGGATAAAAAGTAAGCCATGTCTTCCGTTAGTCTGTTTTTTGTCAGTTTAATTTGCATACCCTAAAGAGTAGAAACAGTTTTTTCCTTCTGTACAATTGTTTTTCAATTCTAATCACACATGTTATATTTTTTTAAATTATTTTTTCATGGGTCTGGGAAAATGGTACAAGAGCATAGTATTATTCGTAAAGAAAACATCTAAATTGAGTGTAGAAATATTTAACTTAGAAAGAAAAGAAATGCAACCATTTAAATTTACCCGCTCTAAATATTGACAAACAATACAATGGAGCAGCATAAAATAAATTGTGACGGTAAATAATTGTTAAAGCAGCAAATCTCTTCTAATCTCATAATAAAAACCTCATACACATTCACAGCACAAATCCTAAAAGCTCTGAGCTCTCAGAATAATTTTGGAAAAGTAAGTTAAAAAAGTAAATTTAAACTCAGACGTGATTGCCATAAACCTGAAGAAGAGAAATAAAGTGCAAACATATCTCCATAGGAATTTGAGTTGAAATATTATAAGAATAAACCATATAATGTAAATAAAAACAACAGAAAATTTTTGTTTAAAAGATAAAATAGTTCAACTGCTTTCACTAAATTGAAACTAGTACCTGTCTTTCTTCTTCACTGAGCATAAATGTGAAGTTAGAATTAGTCTATGAATGATTCAATATTTATTCTTCTGCTCTTTGGTTTTTAAATTTATTCTAAACTTCTCTGTATTTAGAAAATAGTAATTTTTACATATTAACTTCTCAAACAAAATGAACTTTTCTGTCTATAAAAAAAAATTAAAGAAATATTTTTTTTACTGATTTTGATGTAGACATCTAAATAACTGTTGTCTTTATTTCATAGGTATACACATCCCTGTGATCATGAGTCTTGCTCCAAACCAATTTATAGCAAATCATCCATTTCTGTTTATTATGAAGAATAACCCAACAGGTACCTTTTTGAGAAGTCCTTAGAGAAACTGCTTAAGTTAAACAGACCTATTCCTGGCTGCTAATTGCAATCTACATATCTGAATCACTTATTCTTTCAACGGGTATTTGTTGAGTTCCTGTTTTGCAGCAGGCATTCTATTTTAAGAAATGACAGGGGCCCAAAATAGGATAGTGGTAATAATAGCTGCCAACATAGCTATTATATATGCTAACCACTTTAAATACCTATCTCTAAAGCTAATACCATTTCAATAGGTTAGATACTTGACTAACAAAGATATAAAAGCTCAGAGAGAGGTTATGTAGTTTGTCTAGGTGGCAGACTGAGAACAGGACCTGTTTGTTTCCGAAGTCAACTCTATTTTATGCCACAATGGGGTTGGATATTGGGAGCTGTAGAGTTGTGAAAGCTTTTAAAGGTAGATGCGAAAAGAATAAATGACTAGGTACAGGCCCTGGGTGAGAAGGAGGGCTCGAACATAATTCCAAATCTCCAATTTGGAAATCTGGTGAGAGGTGATGCAGTTAGGTATGAAAGGTGGAGGTAATAGTGAATTGGATTGGCCTTCGACACAATGTTAACATGTGGAAATGCAGACTGGGTAAATGTTTCTATATTTTCTCTTAATAAAGAGAGAGGTCAGGAATGAGGATACAGTGAAGGAACTTTCTTTAAGTTTATATTTAGGACTCTTCCATAGTCATAATTACCATAAACCAGAGGAAAGCAGAACTCATTTTTTATTCACTTCTGTATCCAGACCAGTATTGGGCAAAGTGCCTTGCACACAATATCAGTATCTCTGGAGATTGAGAGTATGGTCTTGGGTGTCAAACCTGGGTTCAAGTTCCAGCTCAATTAACTAATAGTTTTGACACAGTCACTTATACTTTCTAGACTATATTTTCCCAGCTCCTACATGAACATATTATTAGCATTCATCTCATAGAATTAAAATAAAATAATATTTGAAGCCTGTAACACTGTGTCTGGCACATAGTGTTTATTATGAATAAATAGATAATCATAATTGAGTGAATGCTGAGTAAATGAAGAAAAGAAAATTAAAAAGTTTATATAAATTAGTTCACATGGAAATGAGATATAGTTAATTTCAGAATCTGAATCTGTTTGATTAACTAGGGATACTGATGTTATTGGCTCCTTAAGGGATACACTAGTTTCTTTTTTAGGCTCCATGAAACTAGTGCTGAATGACCTTTCTGAAAGTTATATCTTGGAAACAAAGGAGCAGTTTTAGATTTGCTGATATTGCCTTAACACAACTTCATTTCCAGTAGTGGATGTGTCAATGTTAAAAGATATTCTGAGTATGTTATTTGATCCATCTTTAACCTTTGGATAACTTTAATTTTTTATAATTAGTATGTAATTATTGAGTATGGAGAACAAAAAGAAATGAAGCTGCATTGGGCATCAATGCACAAGGAAATAATTGCTTTTAGAATAGTGATGTCTGACTCTCTATTTTCCAAGGCCATGTAATAGCTATGTTAAACAGAAGTAAAATGCAAAACCCAATAAAACCCACTCATTCACTAATTTGTGATAGTGCTTCACTATCAGACCTTAATGACAATTTCCACTATTTTATGAACTTAATTGTAATGAAAATTTCTAAACTAAGGTTTCTCCTTTAAAGTATTATTTAAAATATATGGCCATTCATTTATCACTGATGAGGGGCCTGTAAATTTTTACCTTATAAAGTGTAGAATGGGCTATTATCTTAGGACAATAGACATTCAGTGATTTTTTATTTTTCTCTCACAAATGAACTTAAAAAATCATTGAGATTAACAAAGATGGTGATTTTGCACAACATAGTAGACACTAAGTGACTTAATGCTCTACATAAAATATATTCAATTGATAATTTCAGAACTGTGAGGATGAATGATTTTAGTTTTGGTACATCAGTTTTTATCCAGATTTAAAAATTGTTTTGCATAAAACAATCCTTTTGTGTAAAGTCCATACATTATTTGTATTTTACTATCAAGTTTTAAATTTTAGTATAGTCATCCAAAGCTCTTACTAAGCTGAACTTCCAGGGAAATAAACTTTTTTTATTCTTTTAGGCTGAGATTATGGGCCAGCTTTACAGACTTTCAGAAGCAAACTGTGAAAGAGGCTACATGAAATGTGCCATCTCTGAGAAAGTAGTGAATCATGGTTTTGAAACTGATAGTACTTTATACATATTTAAAAATACTGTATTCAGAACTCATTCAGGTCTTAAGTTGAAGGGAGAAACAGACTGTAGAGTATTTATTAAGATTTTTTTTCTTCTAGGTTATTGGTTTTGGTTATGCTATTGTATTTTAATATTAAGAGATAAATTTGTTTCCATCTGATAGGGATGTTATATAAATATAAAGATTAAATATGGAACACACCTCTCTAAGAAGGGAACATGAAGAGAAAAATGGAAACAATAGTGATTTCTGCTTCAGCCTGCCTCTATATCCATTGCTATTATGTCAAGCGAGATTTCACTAATCTGTCCAATTTAGTAGTGACTGGATTTATTAGTGACTGCATGAAGACTTAATTTAAAATGTTGTTCTCCTTGGTCGAAGAAACAGATTGAAAGGTCTGAGACAAATGACTTTCATGTAATATACTGCTCTTCTCCGTGTATAAAATTTTAAACTACTGTCTTCAATTACAAATTTCTATAAGATACTTAAAAATTTCCTGAACTAATAATTCCAATAAGCATTTTGATGCCATAGAATTATAAAAATACAAGAATCACTGATAATTCCTATTGTGACTAAATGTAAGATATATTCTGGGAAAGTTGCTTGTGCATCCTTAGCTATCTGAAATATAGAGATTTTTGTTTCTTTTTCTCAGAATTATTTTGAGATTTTTGATTACTATTGACTATAATTTTTCAGGAAGGCATTATTGATTGTACTTACGCATAAAAAGAAGAAAAAAAATCTGCTGGATATTATATCAATTTTCATGTTTTTGTTTTTTCTAAGAGTGTGTCAGTCTTTGGACTGATGTAAAGAGTTAATGAAAAAACTCTTTCGCTGTTATTCCAAATACATTTAAATATACTTTTCATCAGGTTTAAAATTATGTGAAAGTTATTTTATCATTTTTTTTTAAATTAACCTCTATTACACATGACCCATAGGAACTTAAAGCAACACTTGACATGGATCCATTCAAGCCACTTTCCTTACTCCAGTTGAAAAGTGAATGGATTTTGACACATTATTTGTTTCTGTTTTGTCCTCTAGTTCTTGCTTAGTATCTTTTCACTTGCAAACACAGAATGGCTGGAAATAGGTGTTTGCATTTATGCTGTATACTATATCACTTCTGTGAGGTTTTGAAAGCACTGGTGATATGAAAATATTGTCTTTAACAATGAGTTTTGATTCAGAGCTGAAGGAGATCTGAGAAACTGTACTTTTAACACTAAGGGCTTATGTTACATGCATAAAAAGATGTCTGCCTGCTAATGCTTTCAATTTAAAACTCTGCCATGCTCATCACCATTTTATTATGCTGTGTTTGCCTGACTGAGTCTCTCTCTATATTTAGAAGAACGCCTCTCGGTCACTTTATTTTTGCTTTCTTATAGAAAAAAAAAGACTAGTGTATTTTTCATGACAAGCTCTTGTGGGTGTTAATTTACTTCATAAATTACCAGAAAATGATTAATAATGACATAATTATGTATTTGAGACAAAAGAGACAGTTCTGCTGTTAGACATTGCTTATTTATCTTATAGAGAACAAAGACTAAATGATTTGTTAAAATACTAAGAAAAACTAATTATTAACTTTTTTTCCTCAGAAATTCCTAAAGTATGTTTTTTTCTTTTCTCAGAATCAATTTTGTTTATGGGACGGGTGACAAATCCTGACACCCAAAAGATAAAGGGAAGAGATTTAGCTTCACTATGAATGAAAAGTACCACCTCAGACTATAAGATGATTCTTTGGAAAATAGTTGATTTGCACAACATCATCATCTTGCAAATATAGTCTATATATCATTTTCTGTTTTAAACTGTGCTCGTGTTAATCTGTATTAATATATACATGTGTTAATGAATAGATGAAATTATTAATAAATGAAAATTCATTCAATGCTTCTATTCTATGTTATCAAGTCTATATAAAAACAGTAACCTACATAAAATATTACTATTAATATCTTAGAACAATCCTTTCTAAGATATTTTAGATATCAAATTCCTATTTTAGATATCAAAATCTGTATTTCTAAAAGACTGGGCTATCTGACTCCTAGGTATAATGGAATTATCCAGACCATGGGAAAGTAAAGTCAAGATAGGGTGGGTGTATGGGTGCCTCTCTAGAATGCCATTTAAAGCACAGATATCCAGTATCTATGACAATAGATGAGCTTTGAGTTTTTTGCTAATCTTAATTTGGTATTCCCTGTGTTATATTTAATATTTGCCTTGTTTTAATACCTTTTGAAACATTTTAAAAATACTTTATGCTTTAAATATGTATAGAAAGTAACAAAGATAATAACTTTTCTAAAGCTTTCCTACATATGAAAGTGGCAGCTAAATTAGCATGATTAAGGAGACTGACCTTCCACAATATTACAACACTGAACTAAGAAAGTATGAGAGCCATGATCGTAATCTATAAAGATTAAGTGTAGAATTCTTCCTCTGAATAATCTGAAATGTCAGATGCAAATATCCAAAATAGTACCACATTCCAATGACTTAATATAACATGTTTCACAGTTTTTCTATTTCTGTGTTAATGATGTAAGATGTCTTTTTGTTTGTCTGTCTTTACAATTCTTGGCAAAGAGCTTAATGATAATGGCTACCCATTGTGTCAGGCACTAAAGTAAATACTTTATCTGCATCATGTCAAATGTACTAAAAACCATATGGAATATTATTACTCATCTTCCTGATGAAGGAACTGAGACTCAAAGATGTTACATAAATCAGTCAAGGACATATAGCAAATAAGTATAATAGTCTTTACCATATTTCAAAATTTGAACCCAAGAGTATCTGAGCTAGAAGTCTGTGACTGTAATCACTGAGTTATAATTCCTTCTATTTAAGTCTTTCAATGTATATAGGTCTCCCCCTGAAACATTATGCTGTCTAGCCTACGAGGTCTAGGTGTCCAACTACAGCAAAAACCTAGAGCAATAGTCAAGATATTATGAAGATGATTTTAGAATTAGTTGTGATTGCTTAAAACCATAGCATAATTGAAAGCAATGTTAATTTTCTGAGACTTGTCAATTTGCGCTTACTTAGCTATAACACAGCAAATGCTAATCTACTTGTTAATGATATACCACAAATTTGCTTCTCACCATGGAACTGGTTTAAAAATATGCTTCCTCAATTCAGGAAGAAGAGAATAATAAGCTCAGTTAAGAGTACTATAGTTTTATTCGGGCCTGGTCAACATTCCTGTCTTCCTTGGATTGCCTGAGTTCTTATGATCAAGTCGGTCTATTCTGGAGATTCATTCATTTCTTCCACACATCTTAACTCAGCTTCCACCATGTTCCAGGCACTGTTCTAGTATAGGGGATAAACTGGTGAACAAAACTGACATGATCTCTGCCTTCAGGGAGTTGACATTTTACTGGTGGCAGGAAGACAGTAAACCAGTGAACAAATACAAAAACAGGTTAATTTCAGATGATGAAAAGTAATGATAGTAATAAAATAGGATGAGGAAATAAAAGGGGTTTATAAAATGAGATGATGTAACAATGGACTGCTCAAGTTTCACTTTAAGTACATGGTTTTATGTGTTCCTAATGTGTTTGTTTTTCTTCTATAAGATCTGCTAAATGTCTGCCCCAGATTCCCTCCTTTGGAGCCTGACTTCGCATTGTAGCATAGTTTCGGCTATTGTTTTTCTTCTCTGATTTCGTGCTCTGTATCTGGTAGGTGCTACTTGCCTTAAAAAGGGAGAAAGTTTTAAGTTCTTATAGAAGAGAGAGTAGCCTTCTGGTGTGTGTTCAAGCTGAAAATCTCTTCTACCTTCCTCTGGAAGTATAGCTGCCAAAGCACTTCGAAGGTTAAAACATTTAATCTTCACCTTCAGCTGCAATTAACTCAGTAGTTATTATTGTTCTATATCATAAAGGTTAGAAGTGTCTGGAATATATTTATAAAATGTATATCTATTATAAAATAAAATAAAATAGGAATAATTTTCTTTGCCAAATTATGAAATTTTTAAGATTCACAACAATACCTAATTTTGTAGAATAAAAATATTATCAATTAAAACCCCTTATAAAAGTCTACTATATCACATATGTATTTTTTTCCTTCCTTGAGGAAAAATAATCATTTAAGCAGTAGGATTTTGGGGAAAACTTGGAATTGGGTTTTTATTGACTTCACATAGTTATAATTCATGGCATATTTTAGAGGGGTCTGCTACATCACACCGTGAGACCCAAGAGGCTAAAGGACTGAGATAATGAGCAATTTATTTTGGGAGGTGAGATTTATAGAATTCTCCTAAATTAGATAATAAAGATTCAGAAAACTTGAAAGATACAGAGAAAACTTAAAGCAGATTTCATTAGAAGTCAGTGCTTTGGACCTCCGGACATAAAGTGTTTTCTTACAGTATGGCCTCTGGAGGAGCCGTCCTGAGCTGTGGATCCTGAGACCGACTCAATGTGGGTGGAAAAGTGGGCCCACTGTAGTCTGTTTGCTAGTAAGAGTTCTGTTTTTCTGACTGTCCCCCTCTTTTTTTCTCTTGGCTTCTTATGTGATCATCTTAAATCTGAAGCTCCAAATCCAAGCGGTCAAAAATCTAGTTTCTTTCTTTCTTTCTCTTTCTGGTGTCTAAAGTGGCCACCCTGATGGTATATAAAAGAAATAAAAGATGGGGAATTTTTCACTGTTGAACATTATATTTTTGGTTTGTCACCTCAGTTCTCTGGGTCTTCAATATCCTCACCAATATAGTCGAAGATCGAGCAAATCCTACTGAAAGCCTTTATTCCAAAGTCCTATATTTAGAAAAGCTTGGACTTCTCAACAAAGATACATCTTTGGAATAATGTCTTTTAAACTGTTTTTGTCTATAAGCAGTGTTTATTCACCAAAACAAAACACAACAAAAAACAAGATCTTGGTCCATTACATTATCTTTATTTATAGTTGTCTTTTTATAGCTTTGAGATTTAAAAACAGAGGACATATAAAACAATTTTACTATTGTGGCAGAGACCTCTATCTAGTGAAGATTTTTGACCGTGGTTTCCAAACTGTGGAGCTGTGGCTGGGCAGTGGCGACCTGCCAGGGACTTCGTTTCACCCACTGTTGCATTTATCTAAGCGGAGCCTTGAAATTAGTTCTCATCAATGGAATGTGAGTGGAAGTGAGTGCATCACTTGTGAGGAAACAATTATCCCTCTCTAAGGGTTCTCTTCTCCTGCACCAGCTAGATGCTAATGCTCAAGGTGACCCTGGAAGCCCTAGAAGATGACAGAGCCACTGTTAGTCTGAGTTCCTCTATCGCTGTGCATTCATAGGTCCTCTCTGCTCCGTGGGTCAAAGCCAACCAAAAGCATCTACTGGCGTTGGACTCTGATGTGAGCAAGAGTGATATTTTCATTGGAATCTGAGAAATTTGTTAGTGACAAATTTGTTAGTGACAAAGAATGAGTGTTAATTTGGTACCTTTATTGGGGTGCTCCTGTAACAAAACCCAAAGTATGTGGCATAATTTGAAGTCAGACAGCAATAACAACCACACAGACATAGAAGATTGAAAGGCAGGAGAACTTGTTAAATTGTGGAAATATTTGGTAAAATTGTTGCCTATGATAAGTTAGAAACTGACCTGACCCAATATTCAGCCAGAGACTACAGAAATTATGAACTTGGTAGACTACTTGACCTGTTCTCACTAAGTGGAATGTGAGGAGAAATGCTATGTGTTACTTCTGGCTGCAGTGATTAGGAAGTAAGTTTGTCTATTTTTCATTCTCTTTTGTCCACTTTGATGGCTGTATATCAACATTAAGGATGACCACGGAGGACTTACAAGGCGGCTGGAAGACGGCAGAGGCTTCATCAACCTGAGTCTCTTAGTGATTGCATAGATCATACCCATTCTATACTCTGTACTACCACCATTGACCAGGAATTCCCGAGCAGGACTCCCTATGATCAAGAACTACATAATATGGTGTTAGGCCATAGGAACTAGGTATCTAGTCTCACCAAAATAATATAACTATGTTCTTAATATATGTTTTCCATGTATTAGCCTGTAGTAGATGTTTACTCATTCTGGTGCTTGACCCCTATTAAGAAAAAGTTCTAGAATACTATTTCAATTTGCCTAATTCAGTGAAAGAAATTCAGAAATGATATTCCAGTGTATTTTTCCCATGCAAATTGCTCAGCTCCATGACAAAAATGTATCTTCGCAAAAATAGAGAAAATAACAAAATGCAGAAAGCCTACTAATGGGGTGTTTTGCTGGCTGCCCCACAGTTCTCTTGATTGAGATACTTTCCATTATAAAAAAACAGCCTTCACCCTCTACCTCTTCATTACCCTGTGTGTGTGTGTGTGTGTGTGTATGTGTGTGTGTGTGGTACTGGTAGGGGTGTGGAGAATAAGGGTATCTTCTTTAAAGATTTATCTTGAACAGGTTTTTGACTAATCTAAAAAAATTTTGCCTGCTTGCAAGGGATGAAGATGTGACCTTGTTAATGATGTTTAAAGCATGTGCTATCTGATGCTCCATAGAAAGACAAAAGAAAAGTTGGTCTGAGAAGTTCTTTTTTTTTTAGGAGAGGCAACCCTTAGTTGATCTCAAGGATTGCAAAGACCTTGTTAGTTTATAATCCCTTATTTTTTTTAAATTAATTTTTATGCCTACAGCACCTGGTCTTCCTAGGTGGTCTCCAATACCAAGTACTAACCAGGACCGACCCTGCTTAGCTTCCGAGATCAGATGGGATCAGACTTGTTCGGAGTAGCATGGCCGTACATGAGAAGTTCTTAACAGGAATCTGTGGACACCAAAAAATTGTTCTTTGAGATTTCATATAAATATTAGATTTGAATTATTTGATTTGTTATGCCTTGTATCACATTATTTACATTCTTGCATTCATGAAAAATTTCTGGCAATTAAGTGCCTGTTTTATAATTAACAATAGCTAACATTTATAGATCTTACTATCTCTGAGTAATATACATCCAATATCTTATATAATCCTCACATCTCTGTCACGTTCTTTATAAAATGAGAAAATTGAAAGCAAAGGTTAAGGAACTCTTCTTAGAGATACACATGGAGTATAATTGGTAGAATCAGTATTTGAACTCTGGTTCTCTTACTCTAGACCTCACCTCTTAATTACTAAGCCAGTAGTTCTCACACTTTGATGTGCATCAGAATCACCTAGAGGCTCGTTAAAACACAGATTATTAGGCTCTACCTTCACAGTTTCTGATTTAGTAGGTCTGAGTTGGATCCTAAGTATTTGCATTTTTAACAAATTTCCAGGTGATGTTGACAGCTCTGGTCTGAGAACCAGTAATATGAGAATCACTGAAATAAGGTATACTGCTTTTCTTCTATGATAGTTCCTTTGCTATATTCTGAATGATCTGACAATCAATAAAACAGGAAGGAAGCCACCAGAATGTAAGTTTCAATGAAGAAAGAGGCCAGTGAAAAAAGAGTACATTAAAAATCCAAATGAAAGGAGATAAGTAAATTATAAAGATGAAGAGTCTTCATTGCAGGAGAAATAAAAGCAAGACCGTGGCCAATATTCAAAGCCTTTCATAATTTAATCTTGCATTTCTAGACTAATCTTCACTCATGGGTACTTGGTCATCCAGCACATTCCCAGTCTCCCACCTTGGATGGTGACTGTTAAAGCAGCTTCCTCTGCCTGAAAATTATTTTCTCTCCTCTCCTATAAAATTTGTCTGACAAAGCTCTAATTTTGCTTTAAGAGCTAGTTCGAATATTTTTTCCTAAAAAACAGCTATTCAAGATGCTCTCAGTTTCAACTTCTTTCCATTAACACTCTTCCTCCATATCATAATAGTTTTTTGTTTGAGCTGTTCATATAACAATAGGCCTAGTAAGAATTGTGTAGTTTTAAATTACACCATAATGTGGTCTTATTCATCTTTATGTTTCTCAAAAGACCCAGGACTCCACTGCATCCTGGCAGATGTTCTATGAGGAGTCATCAGATTTAATAAAAAACAAAAACTTTGTTAGAGTCACCAATTCAGGTATATGTTTGCCTTATTCATTTGTACAAGAGCCTGAAAGTTGTAGATAATTGTATAATGTAGGATGTGTTTCAAATATGAATAATAGTAACTCAAAAAGAATGGCTTAAGATAACAAAAGTTTATTTGTCTGCCAAGTAAAAGAAGTCTAGAAGTTGTCAATTCCTGGCTGGCATAGGGGTTCCACAGTTATTAGACACTCAATCTCTTTCAGTAACTCCGTCCTTCTGGTGTTGTAGCTTAATCAGCTTGGGCTGTTACAATAAAATACCATAGACTGGGTGGCTTGGACGACAGACATTTCATTCTAACAGTTCCAGAGACTGGAAAATTCATAATCAAGATGTCTTCTATAGGTAATGTGGCCTTATTCTTTACTTCCTTTTTAGCAGTTTGTTTACAGTGTATTGTGATGTCAATTTCATTGTGTTTATCCTGCTTGGAGTTGTTGTCCTTATTGGATCTGTGGGCTAGTAGTTAACATCATATTTATCAATTTTTGGTTATTATTTTTCCAAATATTTTTCTTTCCTCCCCCACCTCTTCTAGACTTCAAGTGCATACCAGGTGGACTGCATTGCAATCTCCGCAGGAGACTAAAGCTTTGTTTACATTTTTCTTTATGCATTGGTTTGCATAGTTTTCATTATAATAGCTCCAACCTTTTCTTTCGTAGGATCTAATCATCATTGAATTCTATCCAGTAAAATTTTCATTTAGTTATTACCTTTTTTAGCTCTAGAATTTCATTAAAAAATATTTTTATTTTTCTCCAAAATATATTTAGGTTTTTCTTTAAATCCTGGAATATTTTTACAATAGCTATTTTAAATTCTTGCTAGCTAAATTCTTTATCACTGTTATTTTGGGGTCTCTTTTTTTATTGATTGATTTTCCTTTTATTTATAGATCATATTTTTTGCTTCTTCACATTAATAGCATTTTGACTGGTGCTGGGCATTGTTATTATTACTGTGTTGCTGTGATTCTGGATTTTTTGCCTGCCCTTGAAGAGAGTTGAGTTTTATGTTAGCAGCTGTAAAATTGCTGGCAGATCAGCTTGATCTTTTGAAGGCCAAAGAGAGTGAATTCAGCTATATAATGGATTAAATCTTAAAAGAATTTCTGGAAACTGCTGATCAGTTGCTTCTCTTGGTGATCGTTAAAGTCAATATAAATAGTTACTTATTTAGTTTTATATCTACATTTTTTCACTTTGTCTCGACCTTGCCATCACTCTTTGCAAGAGAGCAACAAAAATCTAGAACTCAACAGGGAAAACATAGATGCATATTTCCTCCAGTGCCTGGTGCAATGACCCACTGAAATCCAGGCAGCTTCCTTCTTAAGTTGATTTCTTTACCTTTAACATCACTGTGAAGTGTAGTGCATGGTCATTGTGGAGAAAAGAACAAGGAGATAACTTTAGATACCTTTGTAAATATTGACTTTGTATATGTATATATGTGTATATATGTATGTATATATATACACACACACACACACATATATATATGCTTATTATACCAGTAGATTAGTATAAAAAATATATCAAAAGTGAAAAATGCTAGAATAGTTCATCTCTATATGTGGGCATGTTTAAAGGAAAAAAAGGTGATGTTAGTCATCTAAGACATTTAAGTAAAGTCAGTTATTAATTTATCCATTCTATCTACATGATGATAAAAATGAACAAGCCAGTCTGCTGTATAGATTGATATATAAACTTTTTTAGATCCAACTTATATTACTGCAAAATATTTTATGTATTACCAATATTTAAATAGAAATGTGATCTACCCTTCAGAAGTTATTGTTATAGGGTTCCTCAAATATATGAATTTGATTAGTTTGGTTAAAAGCCAAAACAACAATATTTTGTTAAAATATTTACCTTTTTACTTTTTTATTATATAGGAATCAATTTACTTTTGATTTTAAAGGTAAATTGATACTGTGATTATACAGTATACAGCAGTACTCCTCAAGCTTCTGTAGACACTATTAAGTAAAATTATTTTTATAATATTACGAAGTTAGTTGTCCATTTACCCTCAGACTCTTATGAGTATACAATGGAGTTTCCATAGGCTATAAGCTGTGTGATGTTGCAATAGATTGAATACAGACACAGATATGAGACTGTCAGGTATCTAGTCAGACATGAGCGACAAGGGAACAAAGGAATGGGGGCCCAGCCTAGAGATCGCTCACAGACTTCTGGGCACACACATGCGCACTAGGCAAAGTTATGGCAGCTAGGTGTCAAACAAAATGACCTCACTTGCCAATCACCTAGGAATGCCTTTGGAACCACCCATCACAGCTCAAATGTAAAGCAGACATTCCCACTTCTGGGTCCTTTTTGCCCTTCTGGGCTCCTCTCTCTTTTTGGTGGTCTTTTGTGGTCTGTTTGCCCTTTCATAGCCATATAGGCCCTTTGTGTTGGGTACAGTGCTAGGACCATATGCCTCCTTGGGGCATTCTTTGTCTTTCTAAAACATATTTTTAATAAAACTATTAAATCTCAATGACCTGTGATTCTTCACTACTCAATTGAGGAAGAACAAAGGAAAAATGCTAACTACAAATCTACACCCTCATTATCCCTCTCCCTCCCCGCTACCGTTGGGGCAACACGGAACTCCGATCAGCCCCAACAGTGACAAGACTATTGCTGTCTTCCATTAAATAAGATATAAAAGAGATATGAAAAATATAAAAAAAATGCTACTCTTCTCTGTGACTTTTTTAAATTTGGTAAACAGTTTTTTTAAGTAAAAAAAGATAATTTAATTAAACAGTTTTTTTTAAGTAAAAAAAGATATTAAGTTTATTATTGCCATTTTAAAATGAATTAATATAAATACTTTTTAGTTCCTCAGTTTTATTTTCTAATATCTAGCTTTTTGGTACACACAATGATTTTTAAGATATCTTGAGACCAAAAGGTTTGTAAACCCCTGGTGTATATATATATAGGCCACATTGACATGAGACAGTCAAACATTACCAAACCAAACCAAGTAAAAACAACTAGATGATGAATGGGAAGATGAGTAGAAGCAGGAGTCTGGGAAACCAGGACCGTTTTACACAGTGAAAGAGGCACATCGCAGTCATAGCTCCCCGCATAATGTGAATAACATAATGTGAATATTTCAAGTACTACAGTTTTTTTCTCACACCACAAAAAGGACACAGAAAAGCTATAAAATCCTTTACATGACCACAGGACAGATGGACTACAAAGCAGAATATAGCTACAGGGAGGACCACAGAGAATCAATGTAAATTAAAAAAAAAAAAAAAGTGTATGTGTGTATGTGTGTGTGTGGTGTTTCCCCTTTGAGAGAATATAAAATCATAGAAATTGTTTTGTAGAGAACACGCATTAAGAGAAAAGCAAGACTCATTTTTACTTTCCCAGTGTTCGCGAAGATCTTTACAGAGTACATGAGAAATTCGGGTAATATTTTGTCAAGGCTTTTTGGCTACAGAAACCCACATGCTGAAACGGAAAGAGGATTTCTTTAAGGACATAGGGATATTTTCATTACCAAGGAAGAAATTGCAACCAAGTTTCAGGAAGGAGCAGAATCTGGAAGTGACCAACATCAAGTCTTCAGGATGTTTTTAAATTATCGCCCTTCCTTTTAGACCACTGTGTTTTCTCATCTTTGCTTCTTTCTGGAATCCTGATAAATTCATTTGTCTCTGTAGATTGGTGTTTTTGCTGCTTCATAGATATGGTTAAATATGACCCATGTAAGTTCCTATGTTTATAAGCCAAGCCATTATCAGAAGCTGGCTATCATCAAATTCCAATCCAAAATGTTTAGAGTAATCTGATTGGCTCAATTTAGGTTATGCCAAGTCCTGATCAAAAGAGTTATTGTCTAGAGGTATTTAGGAGCTAATGCTCATACAAGCATATAAATCCAGCCTTGTGAGCTGGACAAACCTTTCACTAGAAATGAGATATGTAAATATATCCAACAGATTTCTACTTATCCCTAGGTAATTTAGTTACCTTACCCAGTAGCTCAGCCAATTGTGATTTCAGCACATAATCACTGCAGTTTTAGTAATTTGTACAAATACTCTCTTTACATATTATTATAGGTAACTGTTTTGGTAGAAATCCCTTGGCCAATTCTTTATGAAGCTTGAGTCTCCCTAAACAATTGCTATATTGCAACAAAAATTCTTTCTTTGGGCACCAGACTCTCACCTAAATTGATCAAAATTTATATATAAATGGAGACTGATGTAACCTGAGAACATAACTACTGTGGATATGCATGGGTCTACAGTAGAAGCATACAGTTGACTTTTAGCATTGAGATAAATTCTTAAAGTATTCTGTTTGGAATGCCTCATCACTGTCAGTGATGTTAGAACTATAACCAATTGCATTCATAAAATGGAAGGTCTGAATGCTATCCCTCTCTTACAGCCTGAGCCAATGGGACGTGCACCATCTGGTCTGACATGCAACAAAGGATCTTTAACGAAATGGTCTAGAAACAGACCTGTTTAAGTAGAAATGTGATCCACTCCCATTTAATCTGGCCTAGAATTCTGAGAAAACATATCTCTTATTTGGCTATGCATTGGATCTTTTGTTCCTCTAGTTAATGGGAGAAATTTGAAGTGGCATTCAAGCTTGCCTGTGTTTGTCAGTACTGTTTTGCTTGTGTCTCTCTATAAGTACCCACTTAATTAAAGGGGAAAAAGTAATTTCAATAGCTCTACACTTGGGACTAGAGAGTTAGATCTTAATTAGACTAATTTAATAACTAGGGCAATATGACATATGCTTCAGTGATAGCACTTTTTATAAACAATTCATTTGAATTCTCCATTTTCAGTGCTTATCATGTCTGCCCAGAAATGATTTCTTCCTAGTCTTTAACAGATTCTAGAGACCCATGCCACGATATAACTAACAATCGATGCACTCAAACGGATACTTTCCTAAAGTTTGAAATTAGAAGATAGTATTAGGAAACAGGACCAGAGCCAAACTCCCAAATCTCCTAGCTACCTACTGCTGCCCTAGATTCAGTATCACCCTTAGACCCAGGCAAGAGAGTTTGGATCCCACATTATAAACCTCCTCAGACTATGTGCTCTGTCCAAGGAGCTAAAAGTCTGCAAAACCAAGGGGTATATCCATCTGGAACTTGGGCCTCTCTCTTCTTGGATATCTGAAGTCCTAGAATTCACTTCCTAAACAGCCCCAAACCTGCTTCCAAGGTTTGTGTAGGGCATTCCTAGAGTCTTTTCTCTCTAAGAAATGTTGTACTGCTGGAGAGTCTACACCAAGATACAAGAAAGGGCCAAAGGACTGGTGTTTGCATAGGCAAAGATGGAAGTACAGATTGAGATGAGCATGCAACCAAGTCCCTCTGAGAGTGGGATAGAGGCAAGGATAAAAGAGAAAGAAACGGTTACTTCCTTCTGGGGATAAGAGACCAGTTCTCCTTATGCTGTCATGTTTTTGTGTCTGTGTTTGTTTTTACAAAAACTCAAAAAGTTCAAGAATTTTAAATTCAAACTTGGCCTGTCAGGTTATTATAAAGGTTTCTTTATTGAAGTAGGAGAATATTTCTTTTTACATTTTGGCTTGATTTTTAACTTATAAATACTCAGACATATGGTATCTGGGCCTCCATTCCTACTCTTCCCAGGGACCCACAAATGTTAAAGGTCAGCATGTCCAGATTTGTATAAGTTTCCAGGAAAATGAAAATGCTTTATTCATATATGACTTTTTGTCCTAACTCGAAGTATTTGTTTTCTAAGCTGAGCTGAACGGGAAGAAAAAAAAAATCCTCTGGCTTATGATAAGACAGTTTAAACTGGAATCAAATAAGGCAGAGCAGCTTGTTTATGTCTCTCTGAAGCACAAAGCTATATTTCATTCCTTTATATTCAATATTCAAAAGCAGAGTGGAGGAGAAAGGGTTCACTTTAAACCTCAGAGAACAGCAGACTAAAGCCATCTATTCTAGGATTTCTGTATCTGAGACCTATCCTGGGTCCTGATAGATATTTTCTCTACATTCGACTGTGATTTCTTACTGAAGAGACACTGAAAATGACCAAGTGGTATTATTAGTATTACTTGGGCAAATATTAGGTTAAACAACTATAGATTACGTGCTTTCTTTCATGACACGTTTCGCTGTTACAATCAAGCCAGGAACAAAAATCACTTTCGAGGATTGTTATAGCTGGGTACCTAGATTGGCAGATCTGTAGCTAAGATTACTATGCATAGAGCAGCCTGAGAAATGTTTTCAAGCAATGGGTTTTGGAAAATAATGCTTTAATGAGGCCAGTGTCTGCCCAGGTGTGCCCTAACTTGAACAAACGTAGCCTTCGATGATGCTCCAGGGAGAGAAAGGATTGCTATTACACAGCATCTGAGTAGTAGCATGAATGCTAAAGATTCAAATTTCTTATTATTCTTCATCTGATAAATGAATCCTGCAGTATTTTTTTAATTAAGCCTACAGGTATCTCATTATTCATGCAATTTTGTGACACCTAATATTAAAACACGGTTCAGATGTTAATAAATTTAGCGATGTCAATATTACTCACCGCTGATCTTCTGATGAAGTGCCACGTTTTCTGGCAGGTCAAAATGTGAAAGCATTAGCCATATGGTCTGTTTCAAGCTTGACATTATATCCAGCTATGCAGCAATGTTAGTGCTAATAAAGCCTAAATTTGGCAGGACTCACCAGTGTACAAGCAGGTTAGGTGGCTGCTTTTGTGGCGTGTTTTTAGAGAGTGCAAACCCTTCCTATTCTCAATATTTTCAAACACCTACTTTGCACCTACCATGGTACCGTTACGGTTTGGGGGTGATTTGAACTCCAGTGTCGCCCCGGCAGTGGGGGTGGGGAGGATAACAGCGCAGAAGTGTAATTAGCTTTTTTCCTCGGTTCTTCCTCATTGACGCAGTGAAGAATCACAGGTCAGTGAGATTTAGAAAAGATTTATTAAAAGTATATTTTAGAGAGACAGAGCATGTTCCAAGGAGAAACATGATTTCAGCGAAGAGAGCTATATAACAACCCAGAAGTTAGAAGGTCTGAATTATTTTTGGGCCATGAAGAGTGGTTACAAAGGCATTCTTAGGTGACTGGCAAGAGAGGTCATTTTGATTGACACTTGGCTGCTGTATAACATTTTGCCTAGTGCGCATGTGCCTACCCAGAATTCATTCTGTTACAATTAGATTCATGCACTTCCAGGCATAAATGTGGTATTATTATGACAGTATAATGAGGCTTAGCTTGTGGGCAGGTTAGTGTATTACCTTCTGTGATGGCATCTGTGGCTGAATTA
This sequence comes from Pteropus vampyrus, assembly GCF_000151845.1. Lineage (NCBI taxonomy): Eukaryota > Metazoa > Chordata > Mammalia > Chiroptera > Pteropodidae > Pteropus > Pteropus vampyrus. Next base: position 10,332,490 of record NW_011888793.1, on the reverse strand, counting down.
AACCAGCCATAGATTATGGCCCTCCAGTCCTTTGTCTTCTGGTTGCAGGAGGGTTTCTCTAATTACCAACAGGGTGTTCTTTGGGCGGTCTCTAGGCTGAGCCTCTACTCCTTGTTTTCCCTGTCACTCTTATCTGACAAGTTACCTAACTGTACTAAAACTTGTGCTAAATGCTAAAGCTAGAAAGACACGGTCTTTGCCTTCCAAGTCATTAGTGCTGTGAGAGTAGCAGACATGGTTGACTTGCCAAGATGTGAAGAATTCTTGCAGTAGAGGTGCTCCTTGTCATTAAGCAACTAGGTCTCTATGCTGCAAACATGGAAGATAAAACCTACTGGTTTAATAACATCTATATTAGGTAAAAGTTAAGCTGATTTATATACATATATGTAGGTCCCAAATACAGTGGCTTTAAAAGATCTATTGGTTCCTACGCAATGTCTTCATCAGCATCATCAAAGCTGAATTGCAGACATACCCATGTAAAGGCTCAAGGCAAGAAAAAATAACAGATGTGCAGGTCAACCAATTTTTTTTTTAAACCAATGAGATAGACATTGCCCTTATCACTTCTACTCATCTCTTGGTGAAAACTAAGTCACATATCAGAGACAACTGCAAAGGAGTCTGGAAAAGGTAGTCTCTGGCTGGGTGGCCACACACAGTTTGAACTCTATTACTATGAAGAGTAGGAGTATGGATTTTGATAGACAACTAAAAGTCTCCCCCACAGAATCATTCAAAACATCAGGATTTTCTGTATAATCCATTTAATAAAGTGGCAATTGCTTTAGTAAAATCTTGAAGTTATGGGACATAGAAGAGTAATATTTTTAATAGGGAGTTAGTGAATAAGCACTTTGAAGGCTAGCTGGGCCTGATTGTGAGTTGGGTGTGGAGACAAGACTCTAGTTGTCTAAGATAAGCTTGAAAGAGAATATGGCAACCAAAGATAAACTTGGAGGCACGATGGGGGGTCACCTGGGGGTACAGTGGAGACATCACTCTAGGGTAGTAGTCTGACTAGGTCAAGATCTTCTTAGAGCAGTCTGCAAGCACACCAGTAAGTATAAAACTCATTTATATTCAGTTTTGCAAACCATATTACAACTATATTTGCTTCTCTGATTGGAAAAGTCACATAGGTATGGGCATTACCATTGGGCTTGTACATGTAAAAAATGTTTTAATATTAATAGCAGAAAAAATTGTTTTAAATTAATGTATTTGCATTGGAGAAATTTCATACTTTTTTATTTCTGGTATACTTATTTGGATTTTGTTAGAGAAATTTAAAATATAGAACGATGGTCTTAAGCACATATCTATATTTATTCATTTAAAGTTTGAAAAGCGAGATGCTTCTGGGATTCTGTAGTTATGTGATGATCTGGCGCCACCCAGCAGACCAAGCAAACATTGACTTTCTGGCCACTTGTAAAACAGGGCTGAGAGTGGAGCAAGCTTGCAGGAAGGCATTCCTAGTGGTGGACTGAGTGGAGCTTCCAATAAAACAGCCTGTCCTCATTCTTAAGTCAGGAGGCCATCAGGCTGTTCAGGAACTACTTGGAGAAAACTGATCTTTTAAGTTAGATTATTACTTTTCAAACACCAAGTTCTACCTTTCACAATTCCCATTCCTCACCTTCTTTTCAGGAATAAAGTTAGCGTTTGGCTCTTTGCTGCCAAATTCTCATGGTGTTCTCACGCCCTTCATCTTAGTCCTGGAGATTGTGGTAGAGAACCTAGAGAGCTCACTAATTTGCAGTGAAATCTGAATTCTAGGACATTTTCCTAGATGCATACATGGTGCTCAAATCAGGGATTATCCTAAGGAGAAACATCTTATTTATGGGGCTGTCATTTAGATTTCTCTAGCACTTACATCTTTTCCATACACCCTTTCAATTTCATGAGTTCCCTGGAGACTGTCTCAATTGTATAAATTATAGAGAAAGCTATGTTAAACCATTCCACTGTTTATTGTGGAAAATATAAGTATGCTTTTGCCCGAATTGCCTTGAAGTGTTTATTGCATTTTTAAAAATAAATGTACATTTTTCCTAGAAATGTCACTCAGTGCTGCTCAAAAAAACTTGTTATTAAGAGTTAATTATCTCTGAAGATGTCAATTAGGCTGAAAATCAACATAACATAAAAGAAACTATGGTAATCTCTCTAGTTGGGAAGAATTTATTGGTTGCTTAAGTTGAAGAAAGTGCCTTGTGTATCTTTCTCATAGCTCTTAGTAGTCTCTTTAATTATTGATGACACTAAATCACCAGGAATGCCTTTGATCACTGATTTTGGTTCAGAAGTTCCTATTCAGTTTAAAAGCCAAGCTCCCTGAAAAAAATAATCTATGCTAATTTTTTCTTCACCATCATCTTTCATTCTGTCCACTTCTTCACAAAGAGATTTTGTTAAGATTGAGAGAAATCTTCTATTCGTCAAATGCAATATACGCACTTTAGTCTTCACTCTCTTGCAGCATATAGCTCCCTTGGACACTAGCTTCTTGAATGAATATTCCTCCTTGGTTTTCGTAACGTACTTTTTTTGGTTACAATCTCATCCTTTCCCTTTTTGTTTCCTTTGCAGATTCCTCAGACTCTATCTGTAGACCCTTTCTATATCAGAGTTCAAGGGTTCTGTATTTGGTTTTCTATTGGACTTTTTGGGTAATTTCAACCTTTCCAATAACTTCAATCATTGCAACTATCTCTAACCTGACCTCTCTCCTGTCTTCTAGTCTCGCGTATTCAATTATCTGCTGGACATTTCCAACAATGTCTCCTAGACATCTCAAAAGTGTCCAAAAGTGAACTCATTACCTTTCTTCTCAGATATAATTCTCCTTCACACCATTTTGTTGAAAAGCATCCACCTAGTCTCCTAGAAAGAACCCTTGAAGATGTCTCCCTATTGCCACCTCCCACTGGTACCAAATATGCAAGAAGTGACCAGTTTCTATTAATTTTAGAAACCAAAATATATCTCGTTTATTATCTTCTACCCTCACAGTTTCTTTATTAATTCAGGCCATTATCATCTCTCACTAGATTACTGTAATGATTACTAATTAGTAGACTCTCTCTCCCTTCCCTCTCCCTCCCTCTCCCGCCTTCCCTCCCTCTCTGTCTGTCTCTGTCTGTCTGTCTCTCCTGTCTTTAATACTTCCATGACAATGGCACCAGACTAAAAATACAAATATGATAATATTATTTCCATATTAAAAAGTTGTTTAATTATTGGCAGAAAAAAATGTTGGAATCTCCTACTCTAATTGTAAATTTATCCATTTCTCTTTGCAAGAGTAGTAAAGTCCTGTGGATTTGTCTATATTTTGTTCTTGTAAAGTTTGCTTTGCTTACTTTTAAGCTCCATTGTTGGGAGCATGCATGTTTAGAAAAATTATGTCTCTTTGGTGAATTGACCTATTTATCATTGTGAAAGTCTCTCTTTATCTTTAGTAATACTCCTGTTTTGAAGTCTACATTGTCAGATATTAATATAGCTATACCAGATCTCTTCTGATTGGGGTTTTCATGGTACACCTTTTTTTCATCCTTTTACTTTCAATCTATCTATGTTGCATTTAAAATGCAATTCTTGTAGAGAACATATTATTAATATTACTAATTGGTTAACTGTCACTACTTATAATCAGTAATTATTTTTGATTCCCTCTGACAATATCACTTTTTCTTTGATAAGTTTAGTCCATTTACATTTCATGTAACTATTGATATAATTTACTTGAAGTTTAATATATTTTATTTTTCATTTGTTTGCTTTGCCTTTGATCATACTTTTGTGCTTTCTTTTAAATTAATCTAATATTTTTAGTGTTCTATTTTATCAAACTTGGATTTTTATTTTATTTTTTCATTTTATTTTTAAGTAATTGCTCTAGGGACTAAAGTATGCACACTTAACCTATCACTTTCTATCTTGAATTAATATTATTCTATTTTACATACAATGCAGAAGATGCATCAACTTATAATTTCACTTTATCATTTTTACTATTTGTATGTATATTACTGTTACATGTTATGATCCCCACAACATAAATGTTTTTTTCTTTAAGTAGCCAAATATTTTTCCAAGAAATTAGAGGGGGAAAAAGAAATTAGAGGCATATTTACCTCACTTACTATTTTTAACATTCTTCAATTCGTCCTGAAGACCTGTGTTTCTAAATAGTATCATTTCTCTTCAGCCTAAAAACTTCTTTTAACATTTCTTATAGTACCGATATGATGGTAGCATATTCTCTTAGCTTTCATTTATTATTTACTCATTTATCTGAAAAGTGTGTATTGCACTTTCAGTTTTTAAGGTTATTTTTGCTGTATATAGGATTCTAACACTAAAAGCCATTGTGCTATGGCTCTCATTTCTTTAATGAGTTTGTTACCCCTCTACCGTCCCCGCCACGCACATGTGATGAACTTTTTACTCTGGCTCTTTTTAGAATTTTTCTCTTTACCTTTGGATTGCAGTAGTTTGACAACAATATGCCTAGGTGCATTTTCTATAAATTTATTCCACTTGGCATTCACTGAGCTTCTTGGGTTTGTAGATTTATGGTTTTTTAAACATATAGGGAACAATTTCAGTCATTTTTCTTTTTTCTTTTTTTTCCTGCCTTATTTTCTCTTTTCTATCCTTCCTGAACTCCAATTACATGTATAATTGACTATTTGATATTGTTCCACAGGTTGACTAATGATCTATTCGGTGTATTTTTTGTCTTTTCTTTTCTCTCTCTGTTTTATTTTGGATGAGTTCTCTTGATTTGTCTTCAAGGTCACTAATCATTTAATTATTTGTTGATTTTTCCATAAACATTTTTTTTTCATGTATTGTGTTTTTCAAATATATAATTTTTTTTTAGTTTTTCTTATATTTTTCATTTTTTCTGCTGAAATTACCTATTCATTCACCTATTCTTCCCATCTTTTCCTATTTAAGACAGATGTTTTAAAATTTTTTCTGTTAATTCTTTTATCTGGGTCATTAGTGATCTGCTTCTGTTGAGTTATATTTTTGCCACTTCGCAGGTTTTGTGATTTATTATTGCACCCTGGAAATTATGTATAGAAGAGTGAGAATTGAAAAAAAAATACTTTTTTTTCTCCCAGAAATTTCAGGTTCTTCTTTTATCTGTTGGTTAAAGTGAGGAGGTGATTATTCAAATTTCAGCAAGGGTTCATATAACTGGGACTGAGCTGCAGCTCACATGTGGTCAGTCCAACCCTCAACATCCAGCTCCCTAAGCAAGGATGTCTCTTTGTTCTTATCAGGATTTGATTTGGAATTCCATATAACCCCTTTAGGTCCCTCAATTTCAGATATATGGATATGTGGGAGATGGGGCAGATGGAATGATGATTTCTTCCTGCTTATTAGTCCTGCTTTTACTTTGTTTTATCTTAGCAAATTTAGAGTGAAGAGGATTGTCATGCTGAGCAAATTATTATTATACTTGATAGTTTTTCAGACTCCATCACATCCCATCTATATCCACCATTGCCAGTAGCTGAGATGGTTTTATCTCCATTCAGTAAATTCTGAGTTTTGAGCAGCCTTCTGCTCTCCTTGCATCCAGATTGTCTAGAACTCAATACTCTCTTACTAAGGGCTCTATCTCTAGAAATTAGTTTATCAAGCCTTTCTCATATCCATTTTTTGATAGTCCTATATATAAATATGAATTTTATATTATTCAGATGTTGTTGGTGTTCCCATGGGTGCTAAGGTCTTCTGTATCCTAACAGGAAACAGAAATTTCCTAGAGAACTTCAAAACATTTTTGAGACTCTGTTCAAATGTTACTTCTTAGAAGTCTTTATAGAACTTCTCATTTGAAACTAGTTCTTCTGTTGTAGCCCCTGTATACAATTCTATAATATCAACTGTAGTACTTTAGAGTAACTAGTGGTTTATAAAATTTCACTTTCTATAAGATAATAAAATGAGTCCAGGGGACACATTTTATTTATCTGTTTAACTTCAATGCCAATGTATATTTGTCTGTTTAACTTCAATGCCAATGTATACTGTAGATTCTGTCTCGCAGTAGATACATAATAAATATTTGTTGACTATATCATATTTTATCTTGCCCACATGACCTTGCACACACTTGTCTGTCCCTTGGCCCTCCCCGTCGCCCCTGCCACTGCATGAAATTCCCTTTTTCCTTTACCTGGGAAATTCCAGCTGATACTTCAACATCCAGCTCAGTCAATCCTTTTTTAGTCAGACTTTCAGAGAACTTATCATACTATATGGTAATTTTAATTATGCCCCACCTTCAGCACCAGAATGCAAGCTATGGAAAATAGTAGAAGGGAAAGAATTTAGTATGGTCGAGAGAACATTAGCTTCAGTTTCAGAGGGACTGGTATAAAAGAATGCTTTTGTACTTAATAATTCTAAAATCTTTAGCAAATTTCTTAACTTTTCTGAAACTGCATATGTACAATGCCTGACACATATTGGCCTCTATAAGTGGCAATTACTATCGTGTGATATTAATAAAATATTTGATATTATAAAGTATTCACAAAATATTTATTGAATGAGTGAGTTCATGTGTTAATGAGTAAATGAACAATAGCTGGATTTTTTACTTGGATTATCTCTGTAAACTACCTTTTCTTTTATCTGAGATTTGCTCATTCTCATCAGTTTAACAATGAATCTTGATTAACTGTTCCTGTACAAGGTTATCAATGAAGCCAAGCTGGCCTGTGATAATACTCTGCCAATTTAAGAACAATTTATTTCAGTTGTCTCACATATTCTTAGATTTTGCTAAAAGGTTGCAAATATTAGATATCTAAAACTAAACATTCTTTCATGTGCTATCATAATTCTTTACACAAGGTAAAAAAAAAAAAAAGGGTTTATAGTAAATACCAACCAGTAGTGATAATAGTTGCTTATTAAGTCTTTATACAATTAATGTGTACATATTACATAATCAATTCACTAGGTATAGAATATATTTTCCAAGTAATACAACATACATATCACAATTTATGGTCTATAATTTTAAAGTTTATAAAATCCAGACTTAATATTTTTTCAACAATTGGAGATTTTTAAATTTCCTGTAGTAAAAGCATATTGACTATGTTATATAGTCCTTCAGAGAATCTTATTCTTTTTTGTTTGTTGTCGACTGACAATAGTATATCTGACATTTCAAGATAAAATAAATTTGCATTTCACAGTTATAGTCAAGTCATCCTTTTCTGCTGTGATAAAATATTGAAAAGGAAAAAAAAAAAGTAAGACAACCTGACACATCTACACATTTCTGAAACATAAACAAAATGAAGAATTTGAGAGCCCACAAATCAATTTTTCATTGTAGAGACTCATTATCTGTTATCTTGCTTGACTGAACAGCTTTATGACTGAATGAGAATAAGAGCTCATTCATTTTTTTCCCCCTTCCTAGAAGAAGCAAGTCTGCAAAACAAAGTGCAGGGTGAAATCGGCACATTACCAACTATGTGGATTTTTCTTTTGTACATCAGGATGCTACCCGCCCAAACCTGCTTTGTTTCTTTTCTTCCCAATCCTTCTTCTTGATTTTCCTTAACCACAATTTACAATTTGCTGAGCTTAAACTCATTCTTATTTTACATGCAAATATAACCTTTCAACCTCTTTTCTTTTTTTCTTTTTTTTCCAATGGGTTTGAGTTTAGTATTTTGAAAACCACACAAGATATTTCCTCCTCCAAACGCTGCTGATTCAGCAGGGCATTTTTCCTTTTGAAAGGCAAAGCCATTTCGAGTGAAAGTTCTCCTAAAGATGATTTGTTTTTTCTTAGCCTTATAAGTTTTGTTGTTGTCCGCATTTCTCTCAGCATAAAAGGTTCCCTTCTGCTTTTTCCTTTTATTTATTGTTTGCTGTACCAACAATAGTTTTTCTGGAAGCAGAAAAATTTCTTACCCTCTGACTTTTTTGCTGGTCAATACAACTTTCCACTTTGACATGTTACATTTAGGAATGAAACATTAATATATGAGAGTAGGAAGTGTTTCAAGGAAGATAAAATAAGGAAATAACACATATCTGATTATTTCTTGTGATGTGGAAAAGAAGAAATGTGTGTTTGTGTGTGCAGGCATATGCTGGAATGGGATAGGGAGTAATTTATTTATTTTCAAAAGAGCATCTTGGGCCATTCACACAGTGTGTATATGAGATGACTTGTATATCTTTGCAAACCTAGGGCTATGTTTGTGTTCTTCCTTATTCAAAGGAAACAGCAATTCAATTGGTGGCTGAAAGAAACATCTAAAAAATGCAAAGGAACTGGAATCGGAGAAGATAAGTAAGATGTAGGTGAAGGAGTTTGCAGAAGAAGCCAGATTTCTACCACCGAGAATCTCTGTGTTTAACGAATATTTCATCAGTTTTTCAGGCATGTTTATAAATGAGATACTAAAGGATTTAACGATTAGGGGAAAAAAAAAAAGTAAGCAGTGTCATGCTTATCATATGAGATAGGGTACAGTTGCCTTTCTTTCTGGTCTTTCTTTTCCAATATTGACAACTAGACCTGACATTGTAGCAGTATTTTATTTAAGGACTGTGAAGAACAGAGACAGATATTTAAATTCCTTGTAATTTTGCTATATCTCAGCCTTCATCACCCTTTGCTCTTAGGAAGAAAAGAGCAAGAAAAATTGCTAATGTAATTTTTTTCCAATTAAAATGTTCACTGACAAAAATTAAAGACTTTAGTGTATCATAATTACTGTATTTATTTCGAAAGGACTTTGTCACTTGTACACTCTTATTCATAAACCATAAATATTTATAACATGCCCAGGCATTCATAGCTAGTTTCAACAAAACAAAGCAAAACAAAATGAGCTACTTCTTAAAAATAGGTCAAATCTGGGCATAAAACTGTAACAAAACTCTAAGATTATGAACCCCAATTTTATTCACTTATTTGATATTGTATATGAGTCCATTTGGTAATGTCAAAAACAAATCAACAGGCCCAAAATGGAGTTGCTTATGCTAAGCCCATGTTGCCAAACTAAAACTTACAGTGTTTGCTCTCCTAGAAATGGAAACTCTTAAACCAGTCAATCAGCAATTGCCTGATCAACACTAGCTAGGTAATGTGCCTGATAGACTCCTGCCATGTCCTAAAGAAAAGTGACTTTGCAATAACCAATGTGTTTTTTTTGCCTAGTATAACTTTCTTGTTCCTGCTCCCATAAGGCTTTTATTCTATACTGGTCCCTAGCACTCCTTTCTGTTTGCTATATTGGATGGTGCCTGATTCAAATCATTTTTCCTCAAAAAAACTCTTAAACATTTTAATATGCCTTAGTTTATCATTTAACAGATATCACTTTGATATATATATATATATATATATATATATATATATAATTTGATTATATATATATAATTTCTTTGCTATGCAGATAAAATGTTTCAAATGTGACCAGAATAAGATTTTCATGGAACTTTTTAATAGCATATTTTGTTAAAATTTGGTTCATGGGTTATCTGTATTAGAATTATCTAGATCAGGGCTTCTTAAGCTGTGTATGGAGAAGATTCTTTAATTTTTTTCTTTTATTCTGTGGAAGACTGAAATTTTCATTCTCTGCTCTGTACAATGAGACAAGTCCGTTAATCATGGGGCTTGGATGTTCAGAAAGTTTCTAGTCCCTTACTCTCATTATCTGTACTTTCTCCATGACCAGTAACAAAGAGCTCGCAAACTTACAATGATCCTCAAAGCATACTTTGAGTAGCTTTGAATTAGCAGACTGGTGGATGTCCTAAATAATCAGAATCTTGTGAGATAGGTCTTAAGGACTGGAATTTTTAACAAGTCCTCAGGCAAGATATACACCTGAAAGTTTAAAAACTATTGCCTCAGATAAGTGTAAGTATTGTCATTGCTCTCAATCACAAACCCATGGAACTTAATACCAGTTATAATGCTTTTTAGAGCAAAAGAATTTTTAACAAGGAATTTTTCTCCACAGCCAAGCACATGGCCTTTCCCCGCACAGTCACTTTAACTCCCTTTCTGGTAGTTACTGTATTCATTTTTCATCATCTGAAGATTCCTGTTAGATACATTTGGTCTTTCTGGTTTTCTTCCTTGGCTTTCAAAACATTGTATCAGTTGATTCATCTCTTCTCACTTCTGCATTTCTTTCTTTTTTTTTTTTTTTTCCTGGAAATGCTGGCTGTTAACCTTGCTCTAAGTTCAACCTTACCTCTGTTATATTTTGATACATACTTTTTTGCTCAGCGATTTTATCCATTGTGATAAATTCCTTTCATCACCTCTACATTAACAAGTCCAGATTTTCCCATTTTAATCCAGTGTTCTTTCCACTACTCTACTCTGTCTATAAGATTATCATTCTTAAAACTCTTCTCTTCCTTTCATTTCTATTTCTGCCAATGCTAACAGCCTTCTGCCCCATGCCTTGAAATTGGCCACACAAACTATGTTCTGTACAACTCTGCTACATGCCATTCAGGCGTACTTCAATGTGAATGTTTCCCCTGGAGTTGTTCTCCATAGTAGTCATAACTGTCTTGATTCTCTCAATCATCTAGGCCTAGAACCATGCAGACAAACTTCATTTCCATAGCCATTCATTTATACAGTTGCCCCTTGCATGGGTCCACTTATTCATAGATTTTTCTTTCAATAAATACTGTAAATGTATTTTCTTTTCCTTATGATTTTCTTAATAAATTTTTATTTTATTTAGCTTATCTTATTATAAGAATACAGTATATAATACATATAAATGCAAAATACATATGAATCAACTGTAAGGCTTCTGGTCAACAATAGGCTATTTAGTAATTGAGGGAGTCAAAAGTTATACCTAAATTTTTGATTGTACAGGGGAGTCAATGTCCTCAACCCCGGCATGTTCAAGGGTCAATCATACATTGAATAACAACAGAATCCAATTGGGAACAGCTGACATAAAGCCAGGAAAAGGCATCCTGCGGCAGTCAGCTCCACTGCAGGACAACAGAGAGAGCAAAGGTGGATCTGGAGGCAAACAGGCTACTTAGATTAGAATACTAGCTTAGATATATTCAGGTATTGTATTTTTTGGATGGATCAGATTGGGCTCTATTGAGGAGAAATTTTGCCAGGAGGATAAGAATTCTGAAATCATGTCATGGCAATTATCTTTTTCCTCAAGTGATCCCTGATTAAGATATGAAGGGGTAAAGCAAAGCAAAGGAATGCCTTATGTTAACATGTTTGTACTCAAGGATGAAAGTAGAGCTCTAGTAAGTGAGGGTGAACCTTGTACAAGTTTCCTTATATTCCAAGTAAGCAAATCGCTTTCCCTTAAACCACATGGCTTTCTCTCTTAATTTCATACTCTTGCATTAGCTCTTCCAAATTTGTAACTTATGATACATATGGACAAAAAGGCAACGTGAGCCAGAATCAAAGAGAGAAATGTAAAGAAAAGTTAAAGAAACTGTGCTCTGATATGGCAAAGCTTGCTTGAGCTGCCTTCTGGGTGAGCCTTAGGCCAGACCAATTTATCTAGACCTAGCAATCATGTGAGAAAAGAAAGATGAGGAAGATGACAGGTCACAATAAGGGAGCAGGTCCTAGTGCTCTCCTCAGTCCAGGCTGTACTGAACGGAAGAAAGGGAGAAGGTGGGACCACTCAGTATAAGGCGTTGACCTTTTAGCTCTTCCCAAACTTTTTAAAGCCTGACCCAAGTCTGTCTTCTACCCTTTAGAGTTGGGAAAGGAGGTTTAGATCTTTCTCTATGCCAGAGAGAAGGAAGCATAAAGAGAAAGGAGTCATGGTACCTAGGAAGCTCAAGGATACATGTGAATGGAGGAGACCGACATGTAATTAATTGATCCTATTCCTTTTTGCAGATGTGTGTGACATGAGTCTGGTATGTACTTTTAACATGTCACACATAGGTTAATTGATGCTGTCAAAAAAATAAGAAAATAAAATGTTTACTTTTCAATATCTATTATTATGGAAGCACATTGATATGTCATGCTATTCAGATAAAATATTAACCTACAATTAGATAGTTTTATTTTTTAAGTATATCTTTGTCATATTACTTTTAACAAAGGTGTTCAGCACATAGCATCAGTGTATCATTGCTTGCTGATATTTCATGTACACAATCTTGCCTTCCCAACTCTTTATTGACTAAAATACCAATAATAGAATATATTATTCTTTGAAAACATGAGCTTAACCAAATTAAAGGGTATTGTCTGAGCGATATTCACATTGTGTAAGAGTTTGGGAAAAAATAGCTTATAAAATTTCCCAGTTATTTTCTCATTATAACAATATTCTTGCATTTGTTATAGAATACTGATTCTCAAGCCTCCTGGGGATTCTGATTCAGTAGCTCTAATGTGAGACCAGGACACTGGAGTTTAACAAGTACTCTAAGCAAGTTTGATGATCAAGAAACACACCCATATGGCTTATTTCGACTCTAATATTTTATAATTCTATTGTAGTCACCTGGACCACAAGGAACATATTAATGACTGTATCAGAGTTAACATTGCACTGAGAACAGAGAGAGTGTTCAGTCTTCATGTAATTGATCATTGGTGAGCATTTTGACAATTCTCAGCCTTCAATTTGTGTGCAGTTTACAGCCAGTGGTGTTTTGGGTAGTGACTTGGAAGTGAGAATGTATCATTAGAAATGATATTATTTTGATTTTCAAATCACTTCACTTATTGTATGTTGTCTCGAAAACCTCATCACAATGTGATTAAGTGGTTAAATCACTATTACTGATATTATACAAAGATAAACTCAGATGTTAGGGCTCCTTTTTCACTCAGCTACTACATGTGAAATTAAGATTCAAATTTAGATCTCTGGATTCTTTACTCTGTAATCTTTTCATGATACCAGTCTGCTTTTCTCACAGTAGCAATCTTACCTGTTCTTACTGTACACTCAGGAAAAAAATTTAAGACCTTGTTCCTGCATAAAAAGACCAGTACTGTAGGTAAAACCAGCTTGTACCAAAACTGATAACTATTATATACAAAATGTGAGTTCAAAAGTGGATAGAAATCTCTATATCTCATTATTTTCTCATCACATGGCTTTTGTTTCTCTAAATGGAATAAGTAACGGGTGCACTTTTGAAAGGGTTGGGGAACGAGCCCCAAGGAGTAAACAAGAAAATTTTAGGTCTCCTTTCAGAGGATGGATGGTTTGGAAGTAGAAGGATTGTTGAACCAGAGGCTAGTTTTAATACGCCTCTATTTCCTTCCCTGGCCTAAGACAGAATTAACTGATGTCAAGGTCTCCATATTCTTTGTCTTTTCCTCAGGTTGATGCTTCCACATATGATCCTTGGACCATTGACTATGGTTGTAAAATGTAAAGATTCTTGAAGTCCACTTCATATTGACAAAATCAGAATTTCTAGAATTGGTTTATTGATATTTATGTACACTTAATCGGAAATTCTGTGCGTGCGCGTGCACGTGTGCGCAAGAGAGCGAGATTAACCTGATTGTGTATCTGGGTAAAAATAATTTTTGAGAAGATAGTTTCCCAAGAATATGTCAAACTTTTGGCAGCTTTCCGCAGCACCTATGAGAAAGGATCAAAGTTAATGAAGATTTGTTTATTTGGGGCATGTAGCATTTTGTCTCATAAGAACCGAAATATAAAATGCTTACCTCTCTTCTTGATGGCAGAAAAAACAAGTTGGAGAGATGAAAGGACAGAAAAAGATATATATCTTTTTTTTTACAAAGTTAATTGTTATTTTCTATTTAATCTTATTGATCTTCATATCTTTTGGAAAATAAGCAACTATATCCTTTGACAGGATTATTAAATCCTAAATTGTGTTCATGTACATATGGCTTCCATTTGAAGCAATCAGAAAAGAAAATAATGCCTAAGACAACAATCTCTAAACAATTTAGAGTGAGAACAGAATATTTTTCGATTCTTCAAATAGCAGATATTGCTTAGCCATAAGCTACATAAAGCCTAGGGAAAAAGTTATACAGAAAGTTGAGGAATACTTTGAAATGTTAAGTTATAGTACAACTCCACCCAATGGATTTCTGTTGAATTTCACTTGTGTTCAGAAACACTATATACTAGACGCCATCTGACTTTATATTTGATCACAAATACGTACAAATTAAATGATTAGTGATGTGGATAGAGAAAGGGCTGGAAGAAAACATATCCACATATAAATATATGATATGTGTGGAAAAGTTGGAGTGAAGATATTTTCTATTTTAAAAATATTCTACACATTTTCATCTATCTGTCTATATTTATATGTGTGTGTGTGTGTGTGTGTGTGTGTGTGTGTGTGTGTGTGTGTATTTAGTGGAAAAGGTCAATGAAATTGACTTTTAAAATGTTAAGAAAAATTTTTCAAACTCCCGATGGGCAGTTTTTTGGGTCCATCTACATGATAAAAGGGTTATGCTTTGTAGCTCTTGTATCATATATTTAATTGGTTGTGACTTGATATCCAATAGTTCAATAAAAATAGAAGTGAGATAATTGCATTTTACTTCCACCTTTTCCATTAACTTGGTTTGCTATTATGGGCAAATAATTTAATATCTCTACTTCGTTTTCCCCTTCAGTGCAATGAGGACAACCACATTAGCTTTTTTTTTTTTTTTTAACTTTAGCATCAAGAATTTATCGAGGCAATGACTGGAAAGAATCACAAGTACAAGAAGAAAAAAATTCATTAATATTCTGCAAGATATCATCATTACTTTATTTGTTGGAGTAGTTTAGAAATACTAACAACCTATAATTTTTGAAAACTAAACCCAAATAAGTAATGCTAAAACATAAACGATTGTGGTAAAATCAATAAAAATGAACAAAATAAGTAGCAATGGAGATTTGTCTAGTTGATCATAAGAAATAATTGAATATGCTTCCTAAATGTTGAAGTAAGGCTTAAGTTGCTAAAAAATATGTAGTGGCTTAAATAAAATAGAAGTTGATTTTTCCTTTTATTTAAGAGTTTGGAGATGAGCATCCATACTGGTAGGGAAACTATATCAATCACATTCTATTAGTAAGATTTACTCATATAGCTATTCCTAGCTTTCAGAGAGGATGGAAAATATAATCCTTAAGTGGTTTACTACAATACCAGGGAAAAGGGGTAAAATGTTTTGTTTTCTCTTGTTTTAGGCTAACTAGCATTCTGCTAGTTATATTTATACTTAGCTTGGTTTCTGAAAACAGTTTGTGAAATCAGAGAGAAACCATATCATTTCATCCCATTGCTTTAAATTTCATCCATGTGTTGGTTATTCCTAAATTTATATTTCTAGTTTTGATCCCTGCTGGAAATATATCAGAATGGTACAGTGAACAGTTTACTTACCCATTCTTACTTGTCTAACATTTCAAATTTAACATGTCTAATCATTCAATGGCGCCTACATTCACCCGAAATCTAAAAACCGTATTTAATTTCTCCCCTTTACATGAAGTTAATCCCTGACATTTCCATTTTGTTTTCTTCCATTTGTAATAGAAACATTGAAGTTTAGATAAGAATCTGGCATCCAAGCTACAGACTATATTCCCAGCTTTCCTTGTGGTGAGGTGTTGTCACATGACTAAACCCTGTTTAACAGACTGAAGTCACATATGTAATAGGTTATGCTTACAAAATAAGTGGTGGCAAATGGAACTCTCATACTTGCACACAAATATATCTAACAACTTTATTCATAATAGACAAAAACTAGACACAATCAAATGCCCACTGAAAGGTAAATGTATGAACAAATTGTGGTATATCTATCCTATGGGATAGTTCTCAGTAATAAAAGGGAACAAACTGCTGATATACACATCATCATAGAAAAATTTCTTAACCATTATGCTGAGTGAAAGAAGCTTTTCATGAAAGAGTACGAAATGCATGTTTACATTTATAATGAATTCTAGAACAAGCAAAATTATTCTATAGTTGCAAAAAGCAGACCAGTGGTTGCCTGGGGGTATTAACTACAAAGAGGCAAGCAGGAACTTTTTTGGGATGATATAAATTTTCTATATCTTGAATTTAATGGTAATTACACAGGTATATACATTTGCCAAAACACATTGACTGTAAACTTAAAATATGTACAATTTATTATATGTACATTATGTGTATTTCAATAAAGTTGGGTAAAAGAAAAGAAAGGGTTATCACAATAGAGACCAAATGGTAAAAATTAAAAAATCATGTTAAAAGGAAGCAGTTCTCAGAATTAGAAATACAAATGGGCATTAGAAAAATGTTCAAACTCCTGAAGCTTCTTATGATAAATGGCCAAGTTCCAAGGACCTCAAATTAAAACTTGTTCTGCCAGTGGTTCT
>NW_011888793.1:10306135-10315992 GCF_000151845.1 Pteropus vampyrus | reverse complement strand
TATATCTATCCTATGGGATAGTTCTCAGTAATAAAAGGGAACAAACTGCTGATATACACATCATCATAGAAAAATTTCTTAACCATTATGCTGAGCGAAAGAAACTTTTCATGAAAGAGTACGAAATGCATGTTTACATTTATAATGAATTCTAGAACAAGCAAAATTATTCTATAGTTGCAAAAAGCAGACCAGTGGTTGCCTGGGGGTATTAACTACAAAGAGGCAAGCAGGAACTTTTTTGGGATGATATAAATTTTCTATATCTTGAATTTAATGGTAATTACACAGGTATATACATTTGCCAAAACACATTGACTGTAAACTTAAAATATGTACAATTTATTATATGTACATTATGTGTATTTCAATAAAGTTGGGTAAAAGAAAAGAAAGGGTTATCACAATAGAGACCAAATGGTAAAAATTAAAAAATCATGTTAAAAGGAAGCAGTTCTCAGAATTAGAAATACAAATGGGCATTAGAAAAATGTTCAAACTCCTGAAGCTTCTTATGATAAATGGCCAAGTTCCAAGGACCTCAAATTAAAACTTGTTCTGCCAGTGGTTCTACATACCTGTCCCCCTGAACCTCTTAAAAACTTGCCCCAAACTCTGGATCAGAGAGACAGATTTGAGAAGTGCTTCCTGTGAGCCAACTCAGCATTAAATAAGTTACATTTTCTCCCCCGACTCCCTCAAAAAGCCATTGCTCAAAAATTATAAAGACTGACAGGGAAATACAGAGAATCACAACTTACTGGAACAGAAACCTCCTTTGGAATCAGTACCAGATAAGGAAACTTGAACTGTAATTGAAAAACTGCTGGAGGTGCAGTATGGACGACTCAGAGTTAAAAATTCCAGGGACACCCAATAATTGGAGGGACTCCATGCTTTTGTGAGTTTTGCTCCCTGAAATTCTCTCAGGTTCTCATAGTGACTAATGGAGGAAAATCTCCTCATTCTTCCTACAGGGGGAGGGGAAAATAAATCACTTAAACATATACCAGAGCATCATGTTCTTTTTAAGAAGATCTACCCTTAAGAGAAATTATTTTATCAGAGTCTAACCTCTGTGTTATTTTCAGAGCCTAACTGACCTGGGGGAAGGGAGATACTCAACCCCAGCTGTCTTTAGACATTCTGACCCACCTAAAGGGGAGGTGACACAACTGAGAAGCATATAAGAAGTACATAGTCTAGAGGAACAGGCCTACTGAAGGACTGAGACCTAATCATAGGACTTGAATGTTTCTCCTCCTCCTCCCACACTTTGCACCACATTACTGAAGGCATACTTACAACAGTTCCCTTTACCCACATGTCATGTCCAGCTATCAAGAAAAAATTACACAGCACTCTAAAAGACAAAACATAGTTTGAAGAGACAAAGTCAGCATCAAAACCAGACTCAGATGTGGCAGGGATGTTGGAATTATCAGATTGGGAATTTAAAACAACTATGATTAATATATTAAAGGCTTTAATAGATAAAGTGAACATCATGCAAGAACAAATGGGCAATGTAAGCAGAGAGATTACATTCTAAGAAAGTCTAGAAAAAATAAGTGCTGTAACAGAAATGAAGAATGCTTTTGGTGGGCATTTTTGATGTGCGTGTTTGATAAAAGAATCTCTGAGCATGAAGATATCTCAATAGAAACCTCTCAAACTGAAAAATAGATAAAAGATTGAAAAAAAAAAAGGAACAGAATATCTAAGTACTGCGAGACAATTGTAGAAGGTAACATACGTGTAATGGGAATACCAAAAGGAGAAGAAACAGAGAAAGGAACATAAGAAATATTTGAAACAATGACTGAGAATTTTCCTCAAATTAATGTCAGACACCAAAGTACAGATCTAGGAAGCTCAGAGAACACCAAGCAGAAAAATGCCTAAAAACTATACGTAAGCATATTATTCTTCTTAAATTATAGAAAATCAAAGGTAAAAACAAAGGAAAAAGCTTAAAAGAAGCCAAAGAGAGGAACATTTTATCTAGGGAAAAGCAAAGATAAGAATTATATTGATTTTTCCTTAGAAACTGTGTAAGCTAGAAGAGACTGGAGTGAAATATTTAGTGTTGAGGAAAATATCCTACTAACTTAGAATTCTGTATCTTCAAGAGTTAACCTAGAATTATCCTTCAAGATGGAAGAAGAAATAAAGAATTTTTCTGACGAACAAAAATTGAGGAATTTGTTTCTAGTAGACACTTGCTTTGAAGGAACTGTTAAAAGCAGTTCTTCAGAGAGAGGCAAATGATATAGGTCAGAAAGAGATCTATGTGAAGAAAAAAAGAGTATCAGAGAAGGAATAAGTGAAGGTAAAAGAAAAACTTGTATTTTTCTTATTCTTAATTAACATAACATGTATAAATGAAATGAATGACAACAATGATGCAATGGAAATAAGGAGGAATTAGATTTATTTTGTTATTATAAGGTGCTCATACTACCTGTAAAGGAGTATAGTATTATTTGAAAGTGGACTTAAATTAGTTATAAATGTATATTACAAACACTAGAACAACCACTAAAAAACATTTCTAAAAAGTATAATTGATATGCCAAGAGAGGAGAAAAAAATGGAATCATATAAAATGTTCAAATAAAATTCCCTGAAAAAGCAGAAAAGAGCAGAAGACAAAAATAAGAACAAAGAGCAAAAGCAACAAATAGAAAAAAGTAAAAAATATAGAAATTATTCCAAGTATATTAATAATTACTTTGAATGTCAATCATCTAAATACACCACTTAAAAGATAAAATCAAAATGCATCAAAAAATAAAACTTAACTCTGTGTTGTCTAAAAGAAATCCATTTTAAATATAAAGACATGTAAATTACAAGTAAATGGATGGAGAAATATAAATCATGATAATACTAATAAAAAAAAGTCAAGAGTAATTATAGTAATTTCAGACAGAGCAGACTTCAGGCAAGAAAAGTTATCAAGAACAGAGGATCAATACAATAATAAAGGGGTCAATTCTCTAAAAAGACATGATTCTTAACATTTATATGCCTAACAACTATGTCAAAATATGTGAGGCAAACAGTGGTAGAACTTCAAGCAGAAAGAAATACATGGATCCACTATTATAGCTGGAGGCTTCAATACCCTTCTACCAGAAATGGACAGATCCAACAGGGACAAAATCATTAAGGACATAGTTGAACTCATTGACACCATCAATCAACTGGATATAAAAAATATCTATAGACTATCCAACAAGAGCAGAACACACATTCTAAAGCTCACGTGGGATTTTCACCAAGATAGACTACATTATAAGCCATAAAACACACATTAACAAATTTAAAAAAATAGAAATCTTTTCAATGTCTGCTCTCAGATCACAGTAGGACTAACTAGGTCAATAACAGAATGATAAGTGGAAATTTCTCAAATATTTAGAGATTAAACAAAACACCTCTAACATATGGGTCAAAGAAGAAGCCTTGAGAGAGAGAAAAAATATTTTAGACTTCTGAAAAAGGAGACATAATATCAATATTTATGGGAAGTAGTAGAAGCAGTACTTAAATATCTGTAGCATTTAATGTATACATTAGAAAAATAATCTAAAATCAATCATCTAAGTTTCATCCTAAAGAATGTAGAAAAATAGCATTAAATTAAATTCAAAATAAGCAGAATGAAAGAAATAATAAGAATTAGAGCAGAGAAAATCAATGAAACCAATAGATGGTGCTTTGAAATAATTAATGCAATTAATAAGCCTCTACCTGGTCTGCCTAAGGAAAAAAAAAAAAAAAGAGAACACAAATTACTAATACCAGGAAGAGGGGAAATCACTAGAGATCTATTGGACATTAAAAGAATAATCAAGGAATAATATAAACAATTCTAGGTCCACAAATTTGATAACCTGGATAATATGGACAATTCCTTGAAAGAGACAATCTGCCCAAACAGAAGCACCAGGCACAGATGGGTTCACTGGTGAATTCTACCAAAAATTTAAGGAAGAATTTATACCAATTCTGTACAATCTTGTTTGGAAGATAGAAGCAGAGGAAATGCTTCCTATTTAATTCTATGAGGCCACATTATCCTAATATCAAATCCAGACAAAGACATTACAAGAAAAAGAACCTATAGACCAATATCTCTTCTGAACATAGATGCAAAAATTCTATATTCAGTCCCATAAATACCAGAGACCATCTTTCATTCCTCAGCCTCTCATCTAATCAATTCCAAGTCCACTTACGAATTTTTCAATGTAAATATTGAATCCTTTTACTTACCTTTAATCTTGCTTCCTCTATCTTGGCTTAGGCCACTAGTACCTACCAGACTAGGATTTTCTCATTAGCCTCCTCTTTGCCAGAGTTGTATGATGCCCACTTGTTTTCCTTCCTTCTGTCCTCACTTTTAAGTCCCTTTCATGTTTCAGTAATGCAGGAAATTTTTAGATTTTCTAAACTTACCATATTCTAACTCTGGGGATAAGTTTGCCTTTGCATTTTATTTTTTTCAATGCAGAATAATTTCTAATTTTACTCTCCCACCCCCACTCCCTCCTCCCCTGCTAAACCAGCCTGAAGGTCTTACTCAACCATCTGGGCCAAATATAGATAGATAGGGCATCACTTATGTTGAGAAGCCTTTCTTGAGCCTCAACTATTGGGTTAGTGTGCTTCCTCTAAGGGTGCTTCTACAGTATTGTGTTCTCACACAGTTTTAGCAGTCATTATTCTAAATGCTTACCTGCATCTACAATCTAGACTATTTTTTTTTCTTCAAGGACATAATACAAATATGTCTTGTTTGTGGTTGTAACCATTATCTATCAAAGCACCTGGGACATAGTAACTCCTCAATAAATATATGGTGAGTGTCAATACTTTCATGAAAGCTAGCTACATTAAATGCATATGATTTTCCAAATTAATGTGAAGATGGACACACGGGTCGTGTTAACTCACAGTGGGCATAAGAATGCTAAATCTAGTTTTATTTCTATATTGGAGAGAGTTGTGACAGCTCCTTTTGAATGTTTTGGGAGGAACTGCAAAGGTAAAGTTGTTATAAAATGTTTCACAAAATCTGATGAAAAAAATCTGCCCTTGGGGAACAGAACTGTAGGAGAATAAAGTTTATGCAAGAAAATTACTGTTAGACATTTCATATCAAACAAACATGTAACTCTTGTTTTGTTCCTCTCAGCTTGAGTGCATAACAGAAAAATGCAAATTTTCCAAATGAAGTACAGCTAACGGTGCACAAATCTCAAGAAGACAATATGATACACTTATTAAAACTTGGCAAGGATCAGAAATAAATGACTTTTTCTCTGAAATGTGTTTTTTTTTCCTTTTTAAGATTAGCTTTTCCCTAAAGCTACATCACTTATAAATAATTGTCTACTAGCAAAACAGGTAAAGCTAAACTTAAAATGAACTAAGAAATTAAACTGATTAAAAAATAAACAAGAAATTTTAGCTTTTTTTTTTTATTTTGAGGGAATGGCTTCTAAAGAATGTCAGATGACTTTCTTGTCTTTGTATAAGTAGGAATATTAATTTAAAATTATGAGAGACTTATTAATGTTCTACTGTTGTTTAAAAGAATTCTTTGAGAATCTGTACTTTAGACTTGACTTATAAAGAAAGTTACTTTGTATTACAATTCTGGAAGCATTTTAGTCAAGATACTTTGTTCTGCACTACTGAAACTGAAGCCATGCTAGTTTAAGAAACAAAGGCAACTTTATTCTGAAGATACAAGGGTGTATCATGGAATCCAAGGGTTAGGATGTAGCTAGTCCTCAAGAAAGGAAAACTTCCATAAAATTCCCTACCTTCCTCTTTTTTTTTCCCCTTCCTTTCATTCTTTCTTCCTTCTTTTTTTCTTCCTGTGGTCCACATGGCAGAATATTGCTCAATTCCACACTCTCACAAGAGAGCATCTGACTGGTCCAGTTTGGAATCCTGTCCAATAATCCATTATAAGATTGGGCTAGGTCGTACAGGAAAACATGGCTGCCAAGGCTCACAGTTTGTTTCCAGGCAAAGCGAGGGGGTCGGAGGCTGATTATTGGTGCCTATTATAGTTGTGTATTGATTTCTGGAGGGAACAAAGAAATACTAGCCTCATACTAAATTAGAGGGTGTAGTAAAAAATTAAAACAGTGCTATGTTCAAATAAAGTGTCTTTCTAAAGGTCTCTCAGGTGAGTTCTATCTTCACCTACTCTGAACCTGTTCACATGAATTGTATATATGTAGGTGAATCAATATTGGCAACACACATTTCAAGGACCAATGTCAGTTCCTTTTTTCTCTTTTCTTTCTTTTTCTTTTTTTTACCGCTCTGTGTAGTGCATGCTTCTCAGCAGTAAATGTATGAATAACACAGAACAATGGAATATTACATTAATACATTTACTCAGGTTGTTAAGCTCATTTGTAAAGACCCTGCAATAAGTACTGCTGGATAAAATAGTCCAACTATGGGGTTCATACTGGTCTGTGTTGAGAATGTTGGATAAATGTCTCTGTTAAAACCATTTCCTCCACAGGGTTTTGAAGGCTCCCAGGACATTTTCAATTCTTCCTTTAGCTTTGGTTACTCTCTATATGCTGATGGCACCTTAACATACAGAGCCTGTCCCCATCACTTTCCAAATAACTAGATCTATATTTTATTTTTATCACTTCCTATTGTGATCCCAAAAGTAAAAACTTAAAAACTGAACTCATTTCTGCACCACTCCACTTTCTGTGAACAGTCCCCACTTTCTGTGAACAGTGCCCTTTTCCTCAACAACCACATTTCTTGAGTCTCCAAGTCATGCTGGAGTTGAAGAAATCCCCTTGAATCTATTTCACTTGGCCTGTGCCCTCTGCTTGATTTATTCCAGATTCACCATTTTTATCTCGGACTAAGATAACCATATTTTAAACTTGTTCCTTTGTCTTCATCTTCTCTTTTTGTTCTATGTTGACATTGACACAAGAATAATCTTTGAAAGATGCTTCTATAAGCATGCAGAGATGATTATTTTCTGTTTTAAAAACAATTTTCCATTGTGAACAGGGTAATGTCTGTGGTGCCTTTAAATTTGTCCATGGAACAACTTTTCATCCTTACCTCTCTGCCACATATATTATATTTGAACCATCTAGAAATTCTGGCCATACAACAAATGTGTCCTGCTCCTACACATCGTGAATACATACTTGCTACATTATATACTGATTATTTGTAAACCCTCACTTTCCTCCATAGACAGTGGGTTCCTCAAAGGCAGATGCAGTCTTTGTTCCCCTTTGTATTCATTTTAGGGCAGTGCCTGGGACAGAGTAGGTATTGGATGAATCTTTATTAAATGAAACTATGCCCATCCGACAAGCCAATACATTAATTTTTAACTGAGAAAGAACTGCACATTACAGGAAGCAGAAATTTATAATATGCCATGATGATTTTCCTCCACTTGTGAAACATCAGTAATAATTGCCTTTTATTATGGAAATTTATTTGCTGAAGAATTCTGCATCCTGGATGACAGCCAGAAATTACAATGCTAAAAAAATTATAAAAGGACAATGTCACCTCCTGACTACAAGTTTCTTCTTTTTTTAAGTTTAGCCCTTCAGACACATTTAAATATATTTACATCACACTAATTTAGCTGTTTGAGAAATCTTTTTGTAATTTTATGTTACCTCTAAAGCTCAGTTATCCTTGACAATTTGAAATATCCCATATGCATGTAATAAGATGTTATATTCAATGTCTGCCAAAGCATGAAGAAAGTAGATATTTCATTTCAAACTAAGGCTATATTGCAGGACTTGTAAAAAGGAGATGATAGAAAACTTTTTTTGCAGTCCTGAACTGACCATCAACTTCTGTCTATAAAAAGTTTGAGGAGGCAAGAAGTGGAGAGAAAATTTAAAGAGTACTTTCAGAAAGTTACTGGTTTATTATGTGCTCCATCTCTTTCAAAAGGGTAAGGCGTTGTACTCTCAAAAATTATTTCAATAGTTAAGAACATGATGTTCTATAAATATAAAATGTACTTGTTTCACAGTTTATTTAATTTATTAGGAAGCCACCAGAATGCTAAAACTGGTTCAAAAAAAATTTGATAGGCTGACTATATATAGACATTGACAAAAAATTTTGGTATATGATTTTTAGGTTAAATACAAAACTGGTTAATGTACTACAAGACAATAAAACCCAAACTCCTAGGATTATTTTATCTAAAGGACAGAAATTATTTTCATGTCTAGGTACAAATGACATGCAAGATGTAGATGATAAAAAGCCTACCAATTAACAGGTAACTTCACAATTACATGTAGATTCAGAGTCTTAAGAGTAGTAAATGACAGTTATAAAAAGGTACTTTTTAAAGAGAAACAGGTATCTTTGAGTGGGCTCTTAGAGTGGGCCTTGCAAAGACATTCCTTCTCTCATTTCCCTGTTTTAGGCGACATCAGTTAACAGTTCTTGACTGTTATTTCAAGCCTGGTAAGTCAAACCTCAGTGGGTCCCAGCAGCTGGCTTGGTTTTTGACTTCCATTTGAGGAGTCAGAAGTGCAGTTGTTAGGCTTGGCTCGTTGCTGGTCTATGATCCAAAGAGAGGTGACAGTGTTGACTGTCCTGCACCCCCACAACATGAAAGGGCACAGCAAGCAAGAGCATTTTCTGTTAAGTCAGACATAGAATGAGCAAAAACATAAGAGAAAATGGGTCATTTAAAATTCTGTCCAGGAGGACCATTGAGACCCTGCAGAGAGAAGGGAGAATAATCACTTGATGCCTAGGGGCTCAGTAAGCAAAAATCTGAGGAGAATGTATCACCTGCATCTAATGGAATGCAAGGAAGAGGTCCTCAGTGTTCCAGTTGGGTGGCCTTTGGAGGATAGGCAGTTTTGTCGACCTAAGAACGTCCAAACGTGAGAATTTTAATAAATATTTATTTGAGTCAAACAGAGGTATGCCTGGAAGCAAGATTTCAACAGACTGAGAAAAATGCTTCTTAGAATGACAATTTGCAGCTTCTCTTTTGTATTTGGAATTAAGGAGGGGCGGTAAGGAAGATTACGTAAACGTAAGAGAAAGCTTGGTGGGAATGAGATTACACTGATAGTTAAGATTATGTGCTCATTCCAGGGTGGTCCAGCTTTAGAAGGAGGGGTCTGAAAGAGGCATTTCAAAGGTGTTAACCTACATGGACAGAAACAATAGACAGAGTTTGCTTAAGGCGAAGACAAGCCTTTTACTAAAGAAATTATATGCCTGCGGTGTGACTACTCACCACAACTTGCCCAGTTAGGAATTTATGATCAGATCACCATGTGAGGTTACTTTCCCTAGAATCCCCTTTTTTCCCTCACAGCTTTAAAGAGATGTCAAGCTCAGTACCAGTCAAGTTAGGACTTTTCTGCTTTAATTCTTATCCTTTCCTGTGATCCTAATGTAGGCAATTAAATAAAACTAAAGCAAAATTGGAAGATGAGGAATAGAAACATAAGTCTTTCTTAACAGGCTCTTGACTTAAGGTTTGCTTAAAGTCAGCGAGTCCAACCATTGCAGAAAAAAAACAAAAAAACAAAAAAACCCCAACCCACTATAATGCTAAATCACATGCAAAGTTTTGACAATTATGTGGAATTGGACATTTTTAATTTTCATCTAAGAACTTTGATTACCTCTGAGTGACCAGAAAAGTCCTGAGGCCTTCTACAATTTTTCCTCAGGCAACAGCCTATGGAGTACAACTTAAAGTTACTTAAAGAGTTGGGTTTGCTTAATGAAAGTGTGTGTGTGTGTGTGTGTGTGTGTGTGTGTGTGTGTGTGTG
>NW_011888793.1:10302805-10305186 GCF_000151845.1 Pteropus vampyrus | reverse complement strand
ACCACCATCATTTTTAACCATTTATTAAGTATCTACTATGGGCCTAGTTTTGTGCTGAAGACTTAATATACATTGTTTCATTTACTCTTCCATGTTACATCATGTATGGACTAAGTGTAGTGTTACCAATTAAACTGGGTTTTATAACTTGCTCAAGGTCATACATCCAGTGAATTATGGCAAGACTAGGACTCAAACTCAGGTCTGCCTTAATTTCAAAGTCCAGAGTCATGGTCACAGACTATCATTGTCTTTTCTTATCCATGCTGGTTACAATCTTGTCCAATTGAATCTGCCAAGGAAAAATATTAAATGAGTTCTTAAATGAGTATTGGTAGGCACATTAGTGTGGAAAATAGTGGTTCAAGGTTAAGGTTATAGTTAAGGTTAGTATCTTAACTATAACAATGAGATTATAAGTCCAATAACAAGAGAGATTCAATGCGGATAAACACAACAGGTTTTTGACCGACTGACTGCAAAATATAAATTTATATTTATATTCTTAGAAATAAATTGGGCTGTTATGAGAATGAATTAAATATTACAAATAAAACTCCTAGAATAGTGCTTGGAATAAAGTAGGGGCTCAGTAAGTGTTAGCCAAGTATTACTTCAGCAGAAAGCTTCTATGGCCTGCTGACTTTCCCAGACCTTTCCCTCCTTCCCTCGCCCCATCTCTTGGTAGGGCTCTCTTGCTCCCTCTGCGGGCTGACAGCGCCAGGACCAAGAGTTCTGGTTGCTATGGGTACCGAGGTAACGCGGTAACCAAGGAGCCAAGGCGGAAGCTCCGGACGGCTACTTGCGGCCCGCGGCGGTGACGCGGCTGGCTGGGGTCTCCAGGTAGGTCGGCTGGTTGCGGATGGCAGCGGCAGATGGCAGACCGCGGAGTAGGCCTACCGAGGCAGAGCGCCGGGTCTGGGCGGTGAGAGAAGCGGGGTGGGTTGGCGGGAAAGGAGACTGGGCGCCGGGTTCGCTGGTGTTTGGCGAGCCCCTGCCATGTGCCGGACACCGTATAGGGCCCGCGGGCTGCAAGACGCGGCCTTGACCTAAGGAGTTGAAAGTCTTTTCTGTAAACAGAAGACTTCTTGGCCCATAGTGCTAATGGAGGCCTGAACTGAGCGGAAACCGGGCCTGCAGAATTGTACCGCTTCTACAACCTGACCTTTTCAAATGCCAGCCTCTTTTATCCTCTGAAGTTATTTGCGCCTTATGAAAAATTTGGTGCCCTGAAAAAACATTATCACATCTCTTTTTGTAGCCCTCTTTATGCCTGGGCGGCCACATGCACCCACTTCATTCTAGAAGTAAGTGCACTCCTCCCAAGCAAAGGTCGCAGAGAGGAGTGCCAGATTTCTGAGAAATCTGAAACTGTGGAACTTTTTCCTTCTTTCCCAAATCAGCATTAGAGGTGCTCAGATATACAGATCGTTATGTATTTCTTTTGTACCCTGACTTTTCAAATCGAGAGTTTGAATCAAATCTCAAATCAAGTCTCAAAAAAAAGTCATAAAGTTGAAGCTTCACAGGATTAAAACTATGCAAACTGTATGCTAATAAAAAATGGAAAAAAAAAAAGCAAAAAACGAAACCCTTCACCCCCCTCTAGCACCTTATCTTGAAGGCTACATAGAGGCCTGCCCCGAACTACCATAATATTGCCAGTTGTATTACAAATTAATTACTTGAAAGTAACTCTGTCCTTTATTTCCTTCAAAACACTTAATACTTACCACAATTATTTTATTTGCTTTTTAATTTTTTCCTACTTTCTTCAGCAGAGTGTAAGTTCACTGAGGATTGATACTATATCTGTGAGGTACACCTTGTTCCTTAGTGCTTAACCTAATACCTAGCACAGAAGAAGTGTTCTATGTACATTCATTGAAAGTCTGGTAGGATATATGGAAAAAAAGAAAACAAGATTTGTTGAAGTAGGAAAGAGGGTGGTGTGTTTGTTTAAAAAATTTTTTATTGTGCAATAAATTCAAAGCAGTAGAAAAAAAATTAAATGCTTAAAACTTAGCACATTATTATTGGCAGCACATTATGTCTAGGCCCCTTTATTAATTGCTGGGAATTCAAAGATCAATGGTAGGATTGTCCTCAAATATTTGAGATACTTGAGGACACTACACCTATATAAGCAAAGCAACAAAAATAACACAAAGCAGCATGTAATAGCAAAAGAGTGTAATACACAGAATGTTCCTATAGAAGGAGAAGTTTGCTTTTGATGGAGGAAATCTTCATGGTGTAGATGGCCCTCAAACTGGGCATTGGATAGAACAAAACATGATGAGCAAAGTGAAAAATAAAGCATAAGGCTCAGGAAGCTTGGGATGCATAATAGAGGATTTTCTGTACTAAGCAGAGCAGCT
>NW_011888793.1:10300382-10302755 GCF_000151845.1 Pteropus vampyrus | reverse complement strand
AAAAAAAAAAAGCAAAAAACGAAACCCTTCACCCCCCTCTAGCACCTTATCTTGAAGGCTACATAGAGGCCTGCCCCGAACTACCATAATATTGCCAGTTGTATTACAAATTAATTACTTGAAAGTAACTCTGTCCTTTATTTCCTTCAAAACACTTAATACTTACCACAATTATTTTATTTGCTTTTTAATTTTTTCCTACTTTCTTCAGCAGAGTGTAAGTTCACTGAGGATTGATACTATATCTGTGAGGTACACCTTGTTCCTTAGTGCTTAACCTAATACCTAGCACAGAAGAAGTGTTCTATGTACATTCATTGAAAGTCTGGTAGGATATATCGAAAAAAAGAAAACAAGATTTGTTGAAGTAGGAAAGAGGGTGGTGTGTTTGTTTAAAAAATTTTTTATTGTGCAATAAATTCAAAGCAGTAGAAAAAAAATTAAATGCTTAAAACTTAGCACATTATTATTGGCAGCACATTATGTCTAGGCCCCTTTATTAATTGCTGGGAATTCAAAGATCAATGGTAGGATTGTCCTCAAATATTTGAGATACTTGAGGACACTACACCTATATAAGCAAAGCAACAAAAATAACACAAAGCAGCATGTAATAGCAAAAGAGTGTAATACACAGAATGTTCCTATAGAAGGAGAAGTTTGCTTTTGATGGAGGAAATCTTCATGGTGTAGATGGCCCTCAAACTGGGCATTGGATAGAACAAAACATGATGAGCAAAGTGAAAAATAAAGCATAAGGCTCAGGAAGCTTGGGATGCATAATAGAGGATTTTCTGTACTAAGCAGAGCAGCTAGGTATTTATTTCCTGTGGGTATGGGGAACTATTTAGGGACACGAACTTGTGACCTCATATTACATGGGAGCAATCTGACACCCAAGAGATTATTATTGGTGTTTAAGTGTATTACTGTAAAATTTAGAAAACATTTGATGTCAGCAACAGTTCTTTTTCTAAATTTCTTTTTTTTTTTTATAGCAGGTTAAGAGTATGAAAGAGGAAAGAATCTAAATGATATGAATTAATTATTTTAAGTATCTAGAAGCAACCACATTTAGATTTTAAGTCTTAAGAGGAGCTAACAGGACTGAGAATAAAATTCTAATTTCTGGCTTTGTCACCAGTCTTGGACAGATGCCATAATTTCCCCATTCTTAAGGTATTCACAAATGAGCACCTAGTATAATAGTGGATTGTATGAGAATAGGTGGGATAGATTAAATATATGAAAAGACTTAGGTTTCTGAAAGGTATAATTTTTATAAATTTAATACTTTCATTGCTATTTATAATCATCTAAAATTTTTAGTTGATACAAATTTAATAATTGTGTATTGTTTTACTGTAGTGCCTTTGAAACTTTTTTTAAGCTACAGAAAAATTTCTTTATATTAAATCTGACCCAAAGGCTCATTATGTAAAATAGATGAAATTGAGGAGCTGTGGGTAAAGCAGAGCCTTTGACGATTCCCTTGTTCCCTTCTCAAGGTAGTTTCTAACACTGCCCTCTTCCTTGATATCTGAAGGCAACTTTCTCAGTTGTTCTCAAGGGAACCTGCACATAAAATGTAAAAAAATGGGTGACTTGGGTACCATTTAGTGCCCTGAAGCAGTGTTTAATTATCAGATAGGTAGGTTGGCTGAGAGATTGAGTGCAACTTGGAAATCAATACCTGACTTCCTTTCAGGGCTTGTGCTAGGAAAAGATAGCATATATATATTTACGGGGCTACTCAAACACAAGATATTGTGCTAGGGATTATGTATTATACGTCCTTTCCTTAGATTTTTAAAAAAGACTTAAAATATGTATATTTAGAATAGGATAATATCAGATAGATAAAATATTAAAAGTACAATTCTTTTCAAAGTTTAAAACTACTATTTTTATTTAGATTTATTTTCATTTAACATTTCTTGCTTGGTTTTCTGATTTTTAGATACTACGGTAGATATTCTAATCCATCCGAAAGAGCTTACTTATTAGACTCTTTTAAAATATGTCCTAAAGTAAAGAAAAATCTTTATTTATTGGCCTTTAAGTTTTCAGATCTAAGATGATCTAGGTCATTAGAAGAATCGACTAACCTTAGATAAGTTTTCAGTTATAAAAAGTGGCCTATCTTGAAGATAGTGGTTTCTCCATACCTCCCATTCTTCTCATTGTATGATGGTAAATTCTCTAAGACACCAGGGCAACTCTTGATGAATTCTCTGAGTTTCTAGATTTGTAGCTCATTGTAATTTCCTTGTTTCTATTCTGTGGCAGCAGGCCTTGGTGCTTGGGTTGCATTCCCAGACTGAGAACTTGTAGAAAGATCATCAAACCATCATAGACAATTTTGGGTCACAT
>NW_011888793.1:10275027-10300253 GCF_000151845.1 Pteropus vampyrus | reverse complement strand
AAGCAACTAAAAAATTTTCCAAGTAATAACTGAACTTTTGGTATTTCATTGTAAGAAAAAAATTGGGTGACCAAAGGATGGGTGGAGGTATGAGGTTTGCATAAAAGGGATTTTATCTGTATTTCCCTGGTTCCATTAGGTGACTAAAGTTTTGTGCTTTGCTATTCTTTCTGCTGACATTGTTATATATAGCTGTCCCAAGAAAAGTGATTAATTCTCTGTTGGTTTTACAAAAAGAAACAGGCAGAACAGCATGACTCACAATTATAATTTTCCTTTTTTCTTCATACAAGAAAATTGGCTTACGTGTGTGACTTGATAAAACATTTAATTGAGAAGAAGCCTTACTAATTGCATTCAGTGAAGTGAAGTGCCCCCTGAATAAGACCATTTATTGGTTAAATCACATTATCAACAGAGCTATAAATCTGAATCATCTCAACCTAATGAAATTCACAGACTTTTCTTTGATTTCAGTCTTTGTGTGTCAGATCAGCTTTATGCATATATATATATATATATATACACATGCAAAATTGTATACTTCAATGTGTAAATAAAATTAAGGCAATTTAAATTATTTTAATTGGTCACACTAACTTTGGTGGTTCTTTTATTTTTTTAATGATAATGGTTATGACAACATTATATAACTTTTCATGAATAACTTATCGACAGTAGACTAGGGTCCAACAGTTGGATTTCCTGATTATGATAAAAAAAAGAATATAGACTCTATGTTATAGAAGCAAGGTTATCTTAGAGATTTTTTAAAGGTAGCTTTTGTTGCCTCTGTTTGATAAAAATGAGACACAAGTTTTACCTACAGAGAAGGAATAGATGCATCCTCTCTCCCCAAAAGCAAACAATCCTAGTTTTCTATTCCTGGGGTACCTTTAGTTTTCTTTGACACTGAGTTTAGCTTTGAGAGACAGGACTTGGTAGTTGAGAAATGAATCTGAGTTGGATGTCCCCACTATGTACTTCTGTTGGAATATCACAAGGCATTGCCATTGTTGGTGTGACTTTCCCTTTGATTGTGAATTGAGAGAAGACACTATGTCTTATTTACCATTATGACTTCAGTACCTGTAATAGGGGTCACAAAGGAGCAACCATATTTATGTCTGTTGATTGAAGGCACAAATATACTTAGTCCTATGATGCAACCATTACATTGCTTACAATAGAAAA
Source organism: Pteropus vampyrus (assembly GCF_000151845.1). Lineage (NCBI taxonomy): Eukaryota > Metazoa > Chordata > Mammalia > Chiroptera > Pteropodidae > Pteropus > Pteropus vampyrus. The sequence goes on along the minus strand of NW_011888793.1, from coordinate 10,299,059 downwards.
TTATTTTATGAAATTTCATTTTGGAGTTATCTTCAGAGAATGAATTCCTTCACAATTTCCTCCAAGGTAGTAAAAATCTACTCTTTCATTCTAGATTTCATTTTTTGAGGTAGAATAATTTGGAACTAGATATGAGTGAACAAAGTATTCCATTCTGCTGGACAATATCAGTTGTAGTTTTAAATGAAGCACACCAAAGTAGATTTGTGTATTTATTGGGAGTATGATGGACTCTGCAGACAGTTCCGAAAGAGGCATCCCAAAAATGTTTTGATCAGTGGTTGCATCATTAAAATTATGAGATAGAATAGTCATTTGATTGTGTAGACTTTAATGTCACAACAGGCTTTCATTAGGTTATTCCTATTCTGATACCTTCTCTCCTTATGTCTTCGAGCAAAGGTTCTAGACTTATTTTCTGTTCTTTCCTCTAAAACTTTCAGTGACTCTCATTAGCAATAGAATAAATTCCAAAATCTTTAAGTTGGCATTTAAAGCTACCTGTTATTGGGCTTCAGCCTACACTTCTAAACTTAATGACTACTTTTTCCCCTCCATATAATGTAAACATCAACCAGATGGAACCACTCATCAGTCCCCATTCAAGAGCTGTTTTTTCTTACAGTGTGGAATGTTCATCCAATCCATATCATCATATGTAAGTCCAGCTTCTCCTTAAAGTCCTATTTTAAATGTTAGCCAGCTTAAATTCTCTTTTCTCACTTCTTCTATTATTACAGCAGTAAGTTTTATGGCCCTTATAATTTCTACCTTGTTTTATAGCTTTTATATATAGATCTTATATATCCTATTTGACTCTATGCCATGTGAACTCAGAAAACAAATATCCTTGGGCCTTGACTCTTTCATGCTTCTCAGCGCAGTGCCTTGCATATAGCAGAGCCTTAATAAATATTTATAGGAGTTATGAGCGTGTAGGAACACATATATAAATAAATAGTATCAAATGGTTTGGGCATTTAAAACTAAAGACTATGATATTACCTCATATTTCTTTAAGGGTATTTGGAATTTGTAAATTTTTATTCATATACAATCTAATAGTTTTGCATGTGATTCAGTAATTCAGCATTACAGAATAAATTATTATAGAACAATGAATAATTAGGATACTCAGGAAATAGGGTGTTCTGAATAATTTAATTTTCTGGTTAACTTGGAGTTAAGCAGAAAATCTTTTTTGTTTCATTTCTTGTTGAAAAATTCTTCTAAATATGCTAATTTCCAATCTTAGGCAAAGAGCACCATTAAAATTTTCTTTGATAAATGAGGATATTAGAATGCCTTTGGGTAATTATTACATACCTTAATTCTCATTTTACATTACCATATATGTAAAAAAAGAGGTTTTTAAGTTTGGATTGTATCTTGAAGGTTCTTTTCTTTTCACTATGTTTAGCCTTAGATGTTATTTTTGGATGGGAACAAATACCTGATATATATTTTTATAACCTTAACATAGAAAGAGCCAGAATGTATTTTGCCTTTATGAATGCATTCTTTACTATCAGTTGAATATTTCCACAGTTTTTTTTTGCCACGTAATTATTGGTAAAATTTTATTTCCATAAGATGTATTATATTTATAACTCTCTTAGTATGTCAAGTTACATAACTTGTAATTAAACATATATAATAATTTTTTATTGTCTAACTTTTGATTTAGGCTTTTCCCTCATAATGATTTCTCTTTTTAAAATATTCTTGAGTTATATGTAATTTCAAAATTTTAAGTTAACTCCTTTACTTCTAGCATAATTCTTTTGTCTTTGTTACTTTTTCAGAAGTTTCCACAAATCACAATAATTCTTAGACAATATTAAGACAGTAATCATGAACACCAAAGATTTTGTAGTTCTTCCATGGGGAAAACCTGGACATTCTGTGAAGTTAAAATATAAGTAAGTGTATACATCTTTATTACTTAAATAGAAGTAATCGTTTTGTATATTGTAATTTAAAGTATTCTTTTTACATGTGGCTGTTTAGAGTTGAACTCAAATTTTGTGAATTCTTATATTCATGTTCTTCACAGCTGTATTTTTATCTGTAAGAGAGTAGTTTTAAGATATTAAAATATAAGGACTAAAAATATTTATGCCATAAGAATTGAAGTAAAAAATTATAAATGAAAGTTGGGCATACTAACTATTAAAACAATATGACAGAAAGTTACAAATACTTTTGTGACAAAATTACAACAGAATTATCCTGAAGAAACTGAATTTTAGGGAGACTATTAGGGTAAGTGACCTTTAGACTGGGAATAGAAAATACTAACTGCCCTCACACTTTGCAGAGTAAAAGATGTTATGTTGAATTTACCTTTCCCAGGAAGAGTACCTTCTGTCCTAGGTTGTCTGGTAGATGCATTCAGTCAAAGCCAAGCAGTTCTGGGTATCCTGAGAATTTCATGACATGGCAAGGGTACCAGAACGTTCAATATACAGTTTGCTTTTGAGGTCATACAGAGTCATTGGCAATTCCCAAGGCTTTCCTCTCAAATATCACGGAGAGCCAGCCAGCATAGGTTGGGGACAGACGGTTGATTTTTAATTTTAGTTTCTGAGTTCCCTGATCCAGATCAAGAGTCCTGTGGTTATTCAATGTCTACGGAGCTTTCCTAATTCTCCCTTTATGTTTGATATACTGTGTATAAAAGCATCGTGTAAACTGGAAATGTTATACAACTTTATGGCATTATCATGATAAGGTTTACCATTTTTTTTGGAGAAGAAGTGAGATATCCAATTGCTAGTATTACCAATTTTCCATTTTTTTTTTTAATGCAATAAGAGAAGGAGACATGCATTATTTGATTTTGGTAATATGTTTCAAGTCTGTGTGTATATACTTAGAAACATGCATCCAACAAACATTTATTAAATACATACATGTTCTACATACTGAGCTGGGGAATGGCGGATATAAAAATAGGAAATTACGATCTTTGCCCTCAGGTAGTTTGTAAAGGATGTAAATAAGTAAAATTACATTTATAATATAGTGTGAAACATGATGTGATGTGAAGGCACAGGGGGCTATGAAAACATGGCCCAAACTTCTGGGGTATGGTTGGGAGGTCTCCAAGCTTTGCCTGAAATATAGTTAGTAGGATAGTTACTGGGTGAAACTTGGGCAAAGGCACACAGACCATATAGTTTGGGGACTGTCAGACCTATCCAGTTGGCTATATTTTATAGAACGAAGTTGGAGAGGAAGGCAGGGCTGTATAGGTAATAAATTAATTTATATGCCACACTAAAGAGTTTGGAATTTATCTTGGAGTTGAGGGGGAATCACTTTTTCCTGTCCTGTATATCTAACTGATCTACCACCCATAAAAACTAGGGCAGTAACACCCACCCTATGGTAACTGCTCTGGAGTTCTTTTTCTCAGCCTTTCCTTGTTCCAAGCCTATTTTTATTTGACATTGTCTTAACAATTGTCTTTTCATTGTCTGACTTTATGGTGTTTTCCAGTTCCTCACTATCTTTTTCCCAGCCCCCAACCCATTTCAATAGATTGTTCCTGGATCTTGGATTTGTTGTATTGACATGATCTCTGCAGGATTAACCATAGTGGCCTTGCCTGCCCTTCTGGCTCTGTGTCCAAGACTGTCACTAAGAGGAATCCTTTGTCTTGTTCCAGACCCATAAACTCCCACCATAAACTTGACCACTTGGGCACTAGTCCAGTTCTTTTAACCAGTCTCATCTGTTTCCTCTGCCACAGTGGAGACATCAAAAACATTAAGTTTTCTAAGCAAATTAGTGACACAGTCACATCTGTCCTTTTGAACCCTTCCTGTGGAAGCCACATGGAAGGTGGTATAGGCCCTTGAGAACTTGGGCAGAGAGACCAGCTCAGGCACTAATTCTGTACTGTGTCCCCATCCCATCCCAGAGTGATCTAGTTCAGGAAAAGCATCACTAGCCTCCTGGTCACTCAAGTAAGAAACTTGGAATTATCTCAGATTTCTGCCTTGTTCCTGCCCTAGTCAGTCGCCTGCTTCTGGTCAGACTTAGTGCAATTAATTCTATTTCCTTATATTTCTCAAATGCTTCCAGTTTCCTCTCTGATGTCTTTATCCAGTTAGATCAGCACAATGTCTCTATTTTTAAGATTGCTGAAATAGTTTCCTAACTGGCTGCCTTGCTTCTAGCCTTGTACCCTCTAATTAATTTTTCATTATACAGACAGAGCGATCTTTCTAAAATGCAAACCTTCTAAAATGATCAATTCTGTTAAAACCCTTTAATGATTCTTATTGCTCATAGAATACAAATCCCAGTTCCTCATCATGGCCTTCATGATCTTGCCACTGTCTACCTCAACAGTTCCATTTCCTACCACTTTTCCCATCCTGCACTTACGTTCTGCCTGATCATGCAGAACTTCTAGTTCCTTGGCTCACACATCATTCTTTTCTAATCGTGCACACACTTTTCCGTTTTCCTGGAACACTGATCTAACCACCTCCCTTTAACTGATTAAGTCCTTTCATCCCTCAGGGCTCAGCTCAGACTTCACTTTCTCCAGGATCTGTTCCAGGGGCCACGTATGTGACTTTCTGTGTGCTTAGGTACCTACCTCCCTGTACAGCTCCAATAACACCATCATACTGTGTTTCAATTACCTTTGTGCTTCTCTGTGTTCCTCTCTCTACTGCAATCTCCACTGGGTTTCATATCCTATCACCTATTACAATGCTTATATGTAGTAGGGGCTGAATTATTCTCTGTGGAGCAGATATAATGAAAATATTGCCTCTCCCTCAGCGTTTTTGCCAGTTTCTCTGGACAGCCTTTGTCTCCTATCACTTTCAGTATATCTTCATAAGTTGTGTCTATTTCAGGCCATATCTTTGGCCCACTTGCTCTTTGGTGACTGTTCACCATCTCTATAAATTAGTTCTCTTTTCTGATCTCCATTATTCTTATTTTGGTTCCTTGCCATAGCATGCATGAGTGCCACACTACATGATTATAGTAAACCACTAATGAAATAATGAAAAAAGAGAATTAAACTCATAGTAGATAATAAAAAGCTAGGGAACTAAGTTGACTTAGACCTATGAAAGAAGGAGTTAGTGACTAATGCTGACTGGAGACTAGAATTGTAAAATGAAGAAAATGACTTGCATCGAAAGCTTGATGAGCTTCAGATATTATGAGCAAAACCTCTTGCAAAAGAATCTATAAAGGGGACTGTGCTCTGTCCTCAAAAAGGTCTCTTTTTAGGGCTTTCCTTCAGAGGAAATGATAAGTAGGGCTTGGTTCAGTTCTCATTTAATTCTTTTGATGGTGTCTACACCAAGCCCTTAATAGGTACTTTCTCTCTAGTAAGCCTCAAGCAGTCCCTGCTCTTTTTTTGTGTGTATTTTTTGGATTCTACCTTTGCCTATAAAGGTAGAAATTTATTGAGCATTTCCAAAGTGATTGGTTAGCAAAAATGTATATTCTACCTATACAGAAAAAAAGTCATTTTAGATATTATGCTTCAAACTACTTGAATCCTTAGAGGAAAGAAAGTATGACAATTAGAAAGTATGACAATTAAAAAAGTATGACAAAAAGAAAGTATGACAATTGTTTTCTATTGGTGTATTATAGATATTTGCACATATATTAAAGACATTGCTCTCATATAAAGTGAATTATAATTTGAAACCTCTAGCAATATAATAGGAAAAACAAAAGCCTAAGATATGAAGATACCTTTCTTAAGAATATTAAAGGAAGGCAGATACTAACTTTAGAAACCATAGATCAAAGAAATACAAAAGAAGTAGTTAAAATACTTCATTGCTATTTATTATTCATAATTTTACTTAGGAAAAAAAGATGATATAAAATTACTTTGCCTTGTTTTTGTTTGTTTGTTTACCCCAAATGACCATTCTGCATTTAAATCTTATTCAGAAATGTTCAAGAACTAAGAATGGAGAAAGTACAATTAGAGTTGGAGAACCAAGAGATGGAGAAGAAACTACAAGAATTCCAGTCAACAAGGAGCAAAGAAAAGGAAGAAGGAGTGTAGGTGACACTTTTAGAGAATTTCAGAGGAATAAATAAAATTATATAAAGAACTATTTTATATGCTGTCTTTCCTATAAAGATCTGTCCTGAATGGATAATCTGTCTTTTCCTGAAGAATTAGCAATATTAAATTTTCCCTGTCTTTTCTATTTCTTATATAAGGCATGCTGCTTTTTAAAAATTACTGTTACTTTTGTTTCCTCTGAACTTTATTTGCTCTTACATTTTCTCATTTCTCTTTTTACGTTATTCTGCACTATTTATAGTCTGGAATGCTTAGAATAGCAATTCAGAATTTGCCCTTTGCTCTCCTAAAATTGCTATCAACAGGAGATTGCCTGTTTATGTTTAGAGTCATTTTTATTTATTAAAAGACTTTTGAGGTCAGGAGTTTACATGTACATATATAAGAATCATTCAGACTCTCAAGTATGTTTGAAATATTTTTAGCAAATGAGCTTTAGCTGAAATTTTATTAATGAGAATACCCTAATATTATGCTTGCATATCTGTACTAATTTTACTGAGAATTTGGATTTGTTATAGAATTATTAAATATATATGATAAAAGTCAAATAGAACTGATAGTTGTATAATGATAGTTATCTCTTTTTAGCTGTAGGCTGCCTTCCAGTCCATTTTGTAGCACCACTTTTAACAATTAAATATTCCACCCCCCAAATGTCTTATCTTTGTACAAGCCTATGTATATATATGTGTGAATGTGTGTGTGTGTCTGACATGTCTTTTATGTTTTTATAAATGAGGTTATCGATGAAATATGTGAATTGATTCAGACTCTACTTTTTTACTTAATATTGTCTTAGTGCTGTTGCCACATCAGCACCCATTGATCTCATTCTTTTAATGGTTACATAGTATTTCTTTGTGTGGATATAATAGCATTTATTTTTTGGATCTTTATGAAGTTTTTAGTATTTTGTGATAATATATGCTGCTATGAAATGCTTCTGTATATATTTTTTTGCTTATATATACAAGAGTATCTATGGGATAAAGTTTTACTTATATAATTTTAGGCCAAAGTATATAAATAGGTTACATTTTGGTAGACATTGGAGAAATTGTTTTTCAAACAGGCTTCAAAATCGTGTAACTTTCTCCTGTGGCGTGAATGTTTTATGTGCTCTTGCTGGTACTAAATATTCCCAGCTTCTTTGTATATTAAATTTGCTTTTGTTTGGTGCTCAAGGTGGTGATCATCAAATATCTATGAAGTACCTTATGAACTATTAAAGAAAATTCAAAAGTTTATTACAGTTTCAGTAGTATTTATCTTTAGAATCTAACTTTTTGAAAATATTCACGACACATACACACATCTTCTTCAATAACCAAAGCATCGGTTTAATTACGGCACCTCAGTGTTGTATGTTATCCCAGATGACAAAGTTTATTGTATATCTTGCTGTTCTTCCCTTAATGATCCAATGGTCAGTTCTACTTTTTAACCTTCACTGCTTTGAACTTCTCAGCGGATGACGAACATGTCTGTGAATCAGAGTTTCTGAAATCAGCCCCCAAGAATGCATTTTCCTTAGCCGAGGAACCTTTTCCATATAATTTTAAAAAATGTTCTAAAGCTTGATTGAATTTTCAGAATAGTTAAATGCTATTCTAAGGTCATGTAGACAGTAAATGTCATGGCCAGGTGAAAACCTGCCACTCACTGGTTAGGAAGTTAGAAGTGCAGTGTTCTCATCTTGGCTTTGTTATATGTCATATGTGACCTTGTGCAAGTTTTTGTCTCATTATTTTTTAAATGGGAATTGGACTCCCTGCCCTGTTGACTTAAAAAAAATTTGTGAGGCTCAAATAAAAATGCTTTGAAAACTAAACTATGAAACTAAACAGTTTGCCTTCCTTGTAGTCTCTGTTACCTTTCAATGTGGAGGCTCGCTGGAAGGCTTAAGGAATTGATCACTTAGTAGATTTGCTGAATATTTTTGGTTATTGTTTTGCTTCCTTTTTCTCTTTAGATTTACAGAACCTTAGCTTTAAAAACTGTAGGACAATCTGTAAAATTTTCCTGTAAATCAGTAAAACTGTAGTCATTATAAATATCTGAACAGTGGCATTCTTCATCTGTTTGGACATTTCACTTTTATTCATTTTCTCTCAAAAGTTCCAAATATGGTAGAGCTATATTTTAGAATTACTGAGGATATTGTGGCATTATTGATATTTCATTTTCATTTTGTATCTGTTACATGTTAACAACTGAATTTCCATTTCCTGAAACAGGAAAAATACATTTGTTTTCATTAAAAGGAGATATGTATTTAGTAATTACATTTTGTCTTCTGTTTATATGTATTGAAGGTCAAGTGGATATCACTGGAAATCTGGAAAAGTGGGCAAATTGGATAATCAATCACATCTAATGTCACAAAATAAAGGAAATGTTATTAAGGTAAGAAAATACTATTTGATTCTCAGATGATTTGCTAAGCAAGAAGATATAAATTATTTTTTCAGATCTTGCATTCCCTTCTATACTTAAGAACTTATTACTCTTATTTTAACAACTTTGCATGTTATTGGATTTTGATTAAATTAAATTTTATAGGTTATATACAACTTTCATTATTCAGGTATGTTTTTGTTTTTCATCTGCAAGTTGATTTTTAGAAATTCACCTTAAGCTGAATTGTCTTAAGCCAATTTTTTCCATTCAGTTCAGTTCTAGTTTCGAGTATGTGAGATAGAACTATATAGTTCTGTGTTAAGGTGAAAGCTGTTATTTGACGTAACAAAGGACAGATTTTAATTCTGCATTTTTATTATATCACATTTGTTTAATGTGTTTATGTTCTTCTTAAATAATAATTATTATTCAAATATTGTTGATTCCATGTGTGAAGATATCAACTTACAGGTTTCCCAGCTATAGAATTGCTTTATCTTTACTATGTATTGTGAAATATAACATTACATTATATGTGCCATTGAAACTAAATAAGTGTCTTTCTTTAAAGAAAACTGTTTTGCTTCTGGATTCTTTAGTACAAGATCCGTGACCTTGTAAGTTTTAAGTTATATAGCTTTTTCCTTTTTATATACCTATCATTAAACTTTCAATGGGCATTTGGCATCTATAAACATCTTACTTGGTGCTTCTAAACTTTTTGGCTTTGAAAAAGCATTTTATTCTTTAAATGTCATTCTCTTACTGAAATATGTTTCTTTAATTTTTTGGATTAAAAGTTTTATAGACCACTTTCTATTTTTTATTATTTTCTGAGATAGTGTTCCATGTTTCAGATGTTATTGTAAATATATTAAAAATGCTGACTTGTGATTATTGACTTATTTATTCAATAACATTTAAGTGCCTTCTTTGTCATTTAGTGAATTACCCTTATTCTTAAGAAGATCCTAATCTAATGTGAAAAGTTATGCATATATGAAAATATTTATAAAAAAGTCAGTATGTAATTTTTGCCATAACTATTTAGTAGATAAACCGTCTGTGCTTTGGAAATAATGGTTTAGTTCTACAAATATTTAAGAGTCTACTAGAAGTATTTGTAAGGAAAAATTAATGAAAAAATTATAGTATCAGTCCCCACAAACCTCATAATTGAGTAGGAGGATGAAAACTTGGGGGCTTGGGGAGATGTGGAAGGTGATGTAGAAGGCAAACTAGGTCTGGAGGGAAGGCCCTGAATACCAGATTCAGGAGTCTCGAGTTTTTCATTGGGTGAATGGAATTCCCTGACAGCTTTGGAGCAGGAGCATAGCAAGACTAAGATGATGACTTATGATGTTCGATTTTGTTCAAATATCTGGTACATTTGGAGTTAATGAATATAGAGCGAATACTATCCAAACTATCATATCAATAAATATCAATAATTTATTTTGAGCATGGATTTTCTACCCATGAACTCTTTATTTATTTACAAATAGAATTTATATATATACTTGTTTACTAATCTATCACATGCATCGTAAAACAAAATATGGAAATTAATCAAGGATACTATAAACACTAATAGTTATTTCTTTTGCACTCTCTGGCCTTTCTTTGAACTCAGGGCATGCATACATGCAGCTTTGGAGGCCACTGGTCTAGAAACGGGGACTATTTAGAAGACTATTAAAATAATCTAGAGGTCAGATGAGAAGAGTTTGAATTAGAATGTAGCAGAAGAAATATAACGGAAAATATGGAACTGGAAAACAGAAACAAAAGGAGGAAGTCAAATATATAACTAATATTTCAGGCCTGATTGACTAAGAGATAGAATAAAGAAGGAAGTTAGAAAAAAAGTTCCGGGGTATAGATTTAGACCTCTCTCCTTTCCTCCCTTTCTTCCTCTCTGCCTCCCTCCCTTCCTTCCATCCTCTTTCTTTTCTTCCTTTCTTTTTGTTTTTCCCAGCTTTACTGAGATATAATTGACAAAATTGTAAAAGAGTGGACAAAATGATTTGATAATGTATACATTGTGAAAGGACCCTCCCACATGGAATTAATTAACACATTCATTACCTCACATATTTCTGTTGTATGTATGAGAACATATAAGTTCTACCCTCTTAGCAAATTCCAAGGAGAGTTTTATTTGAATTCTCGTTAGTTGAAGCTGAGAGAGTAAACGTACTTGATAAGAATTTATAAAAAGGAGAAGAAAGGTATAAAGAAAAAAGTTCAGGAAAGGCAGCTGTGAAGGATAAAACTCAAAGAATATGGAGGCACATAGAACTTTAATATTTACTCACTATCTGTTTTATACTAGTCAACAGTATAAGCTGCTGTTCTTATTTTATTTCATTAAGTATTTACAACACTTTTAAAAGGCACCTTTTAGTATTCCAGTTCCACAGATGAAGTAATTTTACATCAAATGAGTTAAATAACTTGCTCAAGGTCAAGTGTCAGGGCCAAGATTTGGAAGAAAAGCTTTTCATGCTGGTTCTAAGGTACTTTGCCAGCTTTGAGGTAAAGGGAGCCTGAGAAGAGAAAGAATGGTAAGAGTAGAATCAAAGTAAGGTAATTTCATAAAAGAAGTAAAGAAGGATATTCTTAGAAAATATGAAGTCAGCATTGTCTGATACACTGTGTAGAGGAAAATGTTTTGAGTACAGTGTTTCTCCATAGGGGACAATTTCCCCCTAGACATTTTTAGTTATTATCACTGAGAGGCTTCTTTTTTTTTTGTTTTTGCTAATGGTATGTAATGGCTACAGGTCAGAGATACTGCTGTACATCCTACAATGCACTGGACAGCCTCACAACAAAGAATTATCTTGGCCATGATCAAGAAACCCTGTTAGACTGTATTGATTAAATTCCTCACTCATTCCATTAGCTTTGTGATTTTAGGCAAGTCATTTAACCTTTCCAAGTTTCTGTTACCATGTTTGTAAACATGGATAACAATACTTGTTTAACTACTTCACAGTTTTCAGCAATGTATGAGATAATAGGAGTGAAACCAATTGTAACATTAACTGAAAATTACATTAGAATGTCTACTTATGGAGAATGAGGATTTCTAGAAATACTACATTTGATTTGATGATTGGGTTATTAGATGTAAAAATATTTTTCAGTTATTGAACAGGGAAGATGGGTTGCAATGAGTAGACTGATGATGCAGTGAACGTGAGAACAGAAGGTGACCTCTCAAGGATTTAACAGGATTAAGGAAGGACTTTATTTTTTAATTTTTATTTTAGAGTCAGGGAGAAAATGTGAGTCGGATTGTAGCTGAGGGATAGACTCACTAGTGGAGGAAAGACTGGGTATGCAAATGAAAGAGGTGCCAATTGTTGGGGTCTCATTAAGAAGCCCTTAATCAAAAAAAGGAGGGCTCACTTTCTCTGAGATCAGAAAGGTGGAAGAGAGAACCGATGGTGATAAAGGAAAAATTTTAGAAGTTTCATTTGACAGATGAGGCAAGAAGCAGTGGAAAACTCTTAAAGGGAAAATTTTGACTTTCTTAGTAAATTTAAAGGCAAGATCATTTGCTCAGATTAAGGAAGGGAAATGGGGTAAATTTGAATTCTTTGGAATGGAAAAGGTTTGGAGCAGCCACTGTGGAAATCGTGATCGAGGTTTAGCAGCAAACAAGTAAATAGGTTGTTGAAGAGCCATCAGAGCCCATTGGAGTTGTTCAGCATTTATTTGTAGGGGACTCAGTTAATATTATTTCATCACAATGGTAGGTATAGATATGGGAGGTCTAGGAGGAAGGATGTAAGGTGATTGTGATTAGTACTGGGAAAGTCTTTGAGTTTGGGATTTTGAAGGTGTGGCCATTTAGATTGCTGCTTAGGTTCAAGGTTTTGTCATAATGGTCAGGTGGCTGAAGAGGCACTTAGGTATTCATAGCAGTCAGCATGCTGGAGAGTTTTTCAGCATCAGGATGTCAGGTGAACATGGATATTGAAGTCCCCACGATCACACCCAGAAATATGATAGAGAGAAATACTGAGCAGATTGCTGAAGTTCGGGTGGAAGAAGATCCAGATACTGATAAAAGCGATAAGTGGATGGTGAGGTCCTTCAGTAGAGGCAATTTTGCTGAATGATAAGAACAGAACAATTTTCTGGAAGCTGCACTGAGGAACAAACAGAGAGAAAAATTTTCTTCTCTCCTGGTGAGTGAAAGAGAGTAGAAATGGAGCTAGTTCCTCTGGAGAGTTCTGTGGAGGAGGTTGTGTTTGAGGAAAGGTAGGTCCAGTTAACGTGAACTTTTGGAAGACATATGTTTAAGAGAGATTTAAGGCATAAGATAGTTAAATGACTGTTTAATAATGGCTCCATGGAATGGCAGGGGAGCCTGGATGGCAGGATAAGCAGTAGAGAATGGCAAAGGTTAAGTAGCTAATTGGATTTAGAATGAGACTATTTGAAGTGGTGGCTTATGGGAGGAGTGTGGGCCCTGCATGGCAGATGAGGGCATTGGTGGGAATTTGGAGGCATCTGTGAATGCCAGGGAGAGTGATGATGATGGCATAGTCTGACCCCAGTGGCCCAGATAATATGTCTGTGTGGTAGAGCCACTAAGCTGCCTTGGCCCCTGATGGCACCCCTTCAGCTTCTGCTGGTGTAGGAATAAGTGTATTAATAAGGCATAGGCTTTAGTATACTGAATTCACATTTAATTCAGTATAAATATACATTTAGTGTGTGTATATATATATATATATATATATATATAATGTATGTATGTGTATACCCATATATATATGTGTGTGTGTATACATATATTGATATGTGTTTGTGTGTTTGTGTGTGTTTTTGTGTGTGTGTGTGTTTGTGTCCCTGGTCCAGCCTTATTCCACCCTCAACTCTTTCCCAAACAGATAAAAATTAGACTTAGGAGGTAATTCTATTTGCCTAAAAATAGAAGCTAGCTATTAGTTCATTGAAATATTTTTATGCACTTTGAACCATTTGAAGTAAATCTGACTATATTTAGCAGAAAAATGCTCTTCATAATAATAAAAACAAATTATAAAATTTCCCAAATAATGGGTTCAGTTTGCTTTGGAAAATCCATTCTACCCAGGTCACCTATAACCACATAGATCTTGTTGCAATTCAGGCGTATTATTAAGGTAATAATATTGGATAATTTGGTTATGAAAAATGAGATTAGATTATCTATAACTTGTATAACATTGCCAGTTTAAAAATAAAAGTGTGATTCACCAAAATTTGATTTCTTCAGTGCTATTTTCTTTTCTGCTGTTTGGTACATAGCATCTAAGTGGCTACTTAAAAGAATGTGAGCAATAAATGCCCTTTTGAAGCAAAACCACTAGATTCACTGAGAATAATTAGGCCTAACTTTTCAGATGACTGCAGTTGGTACAGCTGTAGACATAGAGGCAACCATTGTCCTCATATTCTCGTGTACAAATTGGGCAATTGAACATGTAAATTGCAAATTGAAAACTAGGCATGAATTGACAGTGTCTGCCTAAATGTGTACCATCCTCCATGCTTGTTTGTGTACTTTGAATGTTGGTTTTAATAAGACCAAGCCAGTTATATGCAATTGGCAAGTCTGTTTTAATTTTTTTAAATCTTAAGATCTAAGTGTTTTAAGTGATTATTTATCTGAAATACCTAGCAGTGAGTCTTAGATACACATTTTTTTTTTTTTTTTGTCTACAACTTGGGAAAGTTGGGGATCACAAATAACATATTTGAAGGGTAAGTCTATGATGCTTAAACACTTGGTTCTCTAAATTAGGCAAATAAGAATAATATTGGCTTGTGTAGTTATGTAAGCAGAGAAGGTTAGTCAGAATTCAGTTTAGATTCAGTCTACACAAATTTAGACTTTGTGTCTTTTAGAAAGATCAGAAATAGAAAAGCCTTTACAATATTTGAATAGTAGTGCTTTCTTAAAATCATTTCGTAATGATATATAATGATTTTTGTTTAAAAAATAAATAATTTATGGCATGTTTAAAAAACTTTTTTATATATTTCAAATATTTTCTTTACAGGAATTTTAAAGATCTATATATGCTTTAGTGATGATCTATTAATTTTACATTATTCTTTCCAAATGTTGTTTTGTTCAAGGTACACCAAAATGTTATAGCTTTCTAAATATTTTTGTTAATAACTTAAACTTTCTTTGACTAAGAGAATGTATACCTGACAAATAGTATCTATTTCATTAATACAGCCTTCTGCTGGAAAAGTGAAATTGAAATTACTGAAGGAGCAGCTTCAAGGTAAACAGTTTACCACTGTATTATTAGCTTCTATAGATACAATTTCTTTTCGTTTGCATTTGAATGACATAGAAAATTAAAGTGCTAGAATTGTTCATGCAATATAAAGTTTCTAAACCCCCAAAATGATGACTCTTTATCTCTGATATTCAAAATGCATTTTATTTATGTATTTTTGTGGGGGGAGGGGCCTCATTTCATGTCAAACAAATGTCAATTTAAAATATGATTATAATGTAGTGTTTTTCAAAGGTGAGGACTTTCATAGCACTGGTCCTTAGAGTTTGTTGATAAACTCTTTTAACCAGGAAGAGAATTTAGCACTATAAAATTATAAATTGAAACTTTAGGAAATTAAGGGCATATTGAAACATTCCTTTATATTTTAATACATCTTGACAATAGCAAAAACCATAATCAATTTTGAATGTATAATAATTCCAAAAGAAATAAGATTTTTTATAGAGGATAAACATATTTAATTTGAATAGTTAAGATAATTTGGTAGAACGAGTTCTAGAAATATATATAACATTTATTATAGAAGATGGTCTTTGTGGGCTTCAGTTTGATCCAGAGATGGGACAGAATGCCATAAGAATTCTATCAAGAGCATAGGTTTGAGCTGTTACTTTCTGTATTACATTTTATATGTCCAGATGAAATGAGTTTTAAGCAGAGTGGCTATAGGTAGATGTGTGTGGCCCCGCGGTCACAGGGGACAGGAGAGGGACTGTGGAATCCCCAGCCTACAGGGAGGATTAGACTTGGCTACATGCCATTTTTACTGGGCAACTAATATTTAAATATTATTTGAGAATTTAGAAATATGCATAATTTCATTACTTTATCAATCAGAAAACTAAACATTGTATTTTAAAGTAATTATTCTGATTTTTTCCTTCCAGGGACAGTGAAACAGCCACTTAATTATAAAATGGCAAATTTCTTTGAAAGTGAAAAACCCAGGAAAAAAGGGAAGATCTGTGGACAGTGTGAGAACAAAGCTGCTCTGCTAGTACGTACAGTATAATAAGATATTGGCAAGAACCTTCATGTGGTCTCAGGCACCCCTCCCAACTTAACCTGCTTTAGTACTATACTTCTGGGGAAGTATATGGGGAAGGCCACCAACACACTGAATCTCATCTTCTCAATCCTGTTTACGGTAGCACCGTAACTCTCATCCTCTGCATTGGATCGTGCCTGTCAGCACACAGACATGCTGCAGTGTCTCCCATCTAAAACCAAAAGCAAATCCACAGCAAACAATCTCCTTCGACCCCTGCATTTCCTTCCCTCTGTATCTCTTTTGGTAACACTGCTGTAGAGTTGGCTGTACTTGCCGTCAAAATGTTCTTTCTCTCTTTTTATTGAGGAATAGTTTACTTACTGTGAAGTGGACAGATCTTAAATGTACAATTAGACGCCTTTTGACAAGTGTCTATATCCCCATCAAGATAATAAAATCCCTTGTGCCTTTTCCAATTAGTCTCCACCACAAAGGCGACCACTGTTCTGGTTTTTAGCACCATACATGTAGTGATCTCTGTTCTTGAAATTTATGGAAATGGAATGATATGGTACATATTTTTTATGTGGAAGGTTTCTTTTGTTCCATGTGGACATTCATTCATGTTACATTTATCAATAGTTTGTTTTACTGAGTAGTATTCCATTGTAGAGACATGCTAAAATTTGTTTATTCATTCACACATTGAATGACATTTGGTTGTTTCAGTTTTTTTCCTATTATGTTTAAGACTCTTGTGGATATTTGTGTTCAAGTCTCCCCACCAAATTATTTTTTCTTTCCTTAAAAGTTATGAAGTGAGATTGAAAAAAAAAGCTATAAAAAATAATGCTTTCTGACAACTCTCTAACTTTTCATCAGTGCCAATTTCATCAACTTAAAAAAAAAATTATGGTGAAACGTACCACAATTTAAGTTACTATTTTAGTCATTTTAAGTGCATGGTTCAGTGGCATTAAGCACCATTCCTGCTGTGGTGCTGCCATCATCACCATCCATCTACAGAACTCTTTCAACTTGCAGAACTGAAATTCTGTCCTCAGTAAACAATAAGTCTCATTCCTTCCTCTGCTAGCCCTTGACAACCACCATTCAACTTTCTGTCTCTGAATTCAACAACTCTAGGTGTCTCGTATAAGTGGAACTATATAGTATTTGTTTTGTTGTCAGTATATAGTATTGTCCTTATTTCACTTATTTCACTTAGCATAATATCTTCAAAGTTCATTCATGTTGTAACATGTATTAGAATTTCCTTCTTTTTTAAGTGTGAATTTTATTCCATTGGACATGTTTTCCCCATTTTGTTTATACATTGATCCATTGATGGACACTGGGTTGCTTCCACCATTTGGTTATTGTGAATAATGCTGCTGTGAACATTAATACACTATATCTATCCAAGTTTTCATTCTCAATTATTTTGGGTATATACCCAGAAGAGAAATTGCTAAATTCCTATTCTCTCTTTAACCCTCTCCATTCAGTAATAGGTTGGCACTGCTGTGCACAACTATCAAGGTCACCACTGACTCCCACATTCTTAAATGCAGGGATCAATTCTCAGTTCTTATCTTAATCTGTCACTAATATTTGATACAGTATTTCTCTCCTCTCTTATGACTCTTCACTTGGCTTCCTCTGAAATACCGTTCTGTCTTGGTTTCATTTTACTTTGCTAGCTGTCCCTTCTCAATCTTTTTTGTTGGTTTTCTGTATTCTTGATTCCTTAACATTGGAATGACACAGAGCTCAGTCCTTAGACCTCTTCTTTAGTCTGTCTATACTTACTCTTTAGGTAATTTTGTTCACTCTCCTGGCTTTAAAGACTATTTCTACTTTATTGGTTCTCAGATTTACATCTCTAACTCCTACCTCTCCCCTGAACTTTGAACTCAAACTGCCTAATTAATACCTCTGCTTGTATGTCAAACAGGAATCACTAACTTACCATGTTCAAAACCAAACTTCAATTTATCTCCAACAAACTTTCTCTCCCCACGGGCTCCTCATATCAAAAAGGTCATCTCAAATGTTACCTACCCTGACAACTCTTTATAAAATGGCAACAGCTCAGTTGCACTTTGTAAAGCCGCTTCATTCATCTATACAGAGTTATTACCCTTTAATGTATATTTATTTGTTTATTTTTTCCACCTGCCTATAATGTGAACTTTGTGAGAGTAGGGATTTTGTTTTATTCACTGCTCTGTACTACTGACTAGAATTATGCCTGGTATTTAGTAGGTACTCAACAAATAGTTTTTGAATGAACCATTTCTTTCAAAGTAGGTTGTGGTCATGTTAAAGTCTGAGGTTATTCTGTTTTTAGCTTTCATTGCTCTAGATGATAATGCTGATTGGATAATTAGAGTCAGCCTTCCTATATCTTACGATAGGGCCAAATGAGGGAAAAATTGTGTGTTGGGATAAGAGTTAAGACCTCGTGTTTTGGGGCATTTGAATCTCAACTTACCTGTTATTAACTATGTGACCTTTAACAAATGACTTAATTTTTTTATATTTCTGTTTTTTCATTTGTAAATTGGACTAATGTGGATACCAGATTCTTCAAAGTTATTGAAGATAATGAGTTAAGACATGTGAAGTATTTAGCATTGTGTCTGATATATTGAGAGGAGACACATAAATTGTGTGTTTTTTGTTTTTGGCACATTTTCTTATGTTCCAATGGTAAAAATAAAATCCCAAACTTCCAAATTTCACATTTTTTTAAAGAAGTTACAGTAGTTTTATGCTGTCTCTATATGGCAAAAGTGAAATACACAGTTAAAAATTGTATATTAATTTGGCAAATGTGGGTAATTTAACTCAAATGGGTTCTGAAGGCAGGTACAACTGATCTAGCCTTTATCAAATAAAAAAATGTTTGCTAAAACTCCACTTGGATATTCTGTCATTGAAGAAGCATCTATGATGGAATAGAGTCCTAATCTATGTTTTTAGTATGTTCCTACCAGTTATACAAACTGCCTAAAAAGATTTTCCACCTGGCGATCATTTTAGCCCAATTTAAATCCATATACGCTTGTATAATGAAATACATAAACTTACTCTGCTACTCCAGCTTTGATCTTCCAGTCCACCGCGTCTGTTTGGCTATTCTCATTAAAGACCTGTTGTTAACAAATAGTTGGCTTAGAATTATGTGTTAAAACTGATTTTTAGTCTTCTATATTACATTGTGAAACACTGCCAAATATTTATAAGAAATTTATTAAAATATTAGCTGATATGTTAAATAAAAATTATGCAGAATACATTTTGAAATCTACATTAATATAATAGTACTGCTATTTATGTATGTGAAATTAAAGCTTTTTAATTGATTTTGCACTTGAAAAATTATGGATTTAGATAATGTGTTTATTACCATTTCTCTAAGAGACTAGCTCTTGAGACAAGAGTTGAAAAGGTAGGACTAGTATCCATACTAGTGATAGTGTTTATTTTTCTTCAGATTAACTTAAAAATCCAGTGCTATAGAGCTAATCACATTTGAAAAGTTATATTTGGATTTCGACAAATACCAGACCATGCCGTCATTTGAAATATTGGATTTTATTTTATGCAGATTTTATTATTTTTTCCCAATAAATGATTAGTACTGCAATTAATGGTCAATGACTGATTTAATGATTAGTAATACAGGTTCTGGGTAAAAGCTTGAGCTTTGGTTCAGACTATGGGGTTGAAATCCTGGCTCTATTAGCTGCACTATTGGACAAATTCCCAATTATTATGGTCTCTTGTTACCTCATCTTCACAATGGAGATACATTGATCATTCTAACTTGAGAGGGTTGTTGTGAAGATGAGATGAGATGAAAATATGAAGCCTTAGAATAGTAAGTGCTCACTAAATGTGGTGAATATTGTTATTTGATTCTAGCCTTTCATTTTAGTTTTATTATAGTTATATAAAATTTCTCACTCTTCTAACTTTTTTAGTGTAGTCATCATTTTATATCTAATAAAGTGGGCTACATTATTGGAGACTTATAATATAATGTAATGATTTTCAAAAATTAATGGGCTAAAGTCTCTTGGGTTTTTAGTAAGAATTTAGTCTACTTTTCTATGTCCTATACATTCTAGTGCCTTGTTACTCAGTGGGTGGTCTGTGCACCAGCTACTTCCTGGGCATCACCTGGGAGCTTGTTAGAATGCAACATCTCAGGTAGCATGTCAGACTTCCTGAACCAGAATCTGCATTGCAGTGAAATCTCAGATGATTGCATGTTACAGTTTGAGAAGCATTACCGTACTGCATATTTCAGTCTGCCGTTGATCAGTACAAAGCAGAAGAGCCTTGCTTTTTGTTATATTGTAGGCTGCTGAACTGACCAATACAACTGCACAGTAGTAATTTCGCTTGCACTAAAAATTCCATTTCTTTTAACTTTCAGTTTTGCTTGGTACTATCATGAATGGATGAGATGCACAGCATTATTCAATTTATTCCTAATTTTTTTTAAAAAATTATATCTTAATACCACAGAGAATTTGGAAGGTAATATAATCTTGTCCATAATTATTTCACAAGTCATAAACATTGTGACATTTTGATGCAGTTCCATCAGTTTTTTTCCTTATACTTTCTTTCCTTTGAAGGAACTTCTGAGAACACTTTCAAAAGAACATTTTGAGAATCATCAGTGAAGAAATATTAATCAAGGAAATATATAGGGGCTTTTGGAGGCAAATAGTTTTTACATATCATTTGAAACTAATTGTGTCCTGTAAATCCATACAGAAAGATAAAAGAATTCCTAAAAAAGAAGTAATTTTGACTCAGA
This sequence comes from Pteropus vampyrus, assembly GCF_000151845.1. Taxonomy (NCBI): domain Eukaryota; kingdom Metazoa; phylum Chordata; class Mammalia; order Chiroptera; family Pteropodidae; genus Pteropus; species Pteropus vampyrus. Next base: position 10,278,417 of record NW_011888793.1, on the reverse strand, counting down.
GATAATGCTGTTTAGTTTTTCCCAGGTCAGGAAGTTTGACCTGATGCTGCTGATTGTTTTCTGATTTATTCAGAAATTGCACATACACATATACATCTAACACATATATCTAAAACCTGCAGTCTAGCTATTATATTTATTTTGATACAAGAGTAACTTGTTTACAAGTCAGTTTTTCTCAGAGTTAAATCTTAACTGGGACAAATAGTTATTTAGTTTTCCTTGGATTACTAAGTTCTCATGAAATTTAAGTATGTAATTGGATAAAGATAATAGCAATGATATCTTTATTTAAACATTTTTCTGAAGTCATAAGATTGATTATATAATTTTTAAAATATCTTTTAAGGTATGCCTTGAATGTGGAGAAGATTATTGTTCAGGATGCTTTGCTAAAATTCACCAGAAGGGGGCACTGAAGCTCCATAGAACAACTCTTTTGCAGGTATGACTTTAAAATGCTTTACTGGTAGTGTATTTATAGAATGTTTCAACAAAAAAACATGTAAAACATGCTTAATTATCTAGAATTTAGGATGATTTACATTAATTTTAAAAATATTATTATGTACAGTCTTTACATATATTTTAAATTTATTTTACTGAACACTAATCCGTGTTCTATTTTGCTTTTTAAACTGTTTTAATGTAATTCCTGAAATACTTAGCTTGATCAGAATTTTTAGATCATGCATTTTATCTGTGAACTTGACATTTCAAAATTAGACTATATTTTTATCTATTGTTTTAAGTGAACACATGACTTAAGTGTTATTTCCATCTAATTTATAAATAGAAATCCCATGTTTGCTTTTCTATTTATAAATAGAAATCCCATGTTTGTTTATTTTTAAAAATTATTCTTTTACTTGTCCTGACCCATTATTATTTAAATAAGCTCGTCTCTCAGGTTTCTACTTTTCCTCCTACACATCAGAAGCTTTTGCTTATCCTCATATAGTCATTGTTTTTTGAAGTGCTTAACCTAGAACCATGTCAGATGGTTTTAAAATTGTAATACTTAAGCAACAAATATGGTTAAATGTCGATATGACATTATACAGTTACATTTAATGATACATTGATTTGTCACAGATTTCATTCATTTTACAGTAATTTATTCAACAAATATTCATTGAGTACTTTTTAGGAAGCAGTGTTTACGGTAGGCAGTGACCTTACACAGATGAATATAGCACTAGGATCCTGCTCTTAAGGACCTGGGGATAATAGTGAGAACCAGGGACCTTGTGTAATGCATCAAGGATTTTAATATTATCTCAGAGGCAAAGGGATGGAGATGATCAGATCTATATTTAGAAAGATCACTGGTAGATTTAAATCTTTACATGTTACTCGAATATAAACTTTGGTAGCTCTGATGACCCAAGTCATGGTATCCACAAAGCATAAAATAGGCCTTACTTATATCAATAATTACCAGGTTGGTTACTTTTGAGTGGCTAGTCAATGTTTAGAGCCTTCTGGCAGAAATGATGGAGGAAATAAGAAAAAGGAAATAACTACTACTTGCTATTCTCCTCCTTTAGGATGTATAATCGGAGAGTCATAAGAAATAAAAATTAATGTATATATGCAAGTGTACTTGTTAACATAGAAATAACATAGAATTTAACCAAAGGCACTCCCCTTTAAGAGGAAAGTGTAATTACCCCACTGTGAGTTCATATTAGGAATTTTCTCATCAGTGATTTATTCAGCACATTTTCTGGGTTTTCAGTGAATTTTAGGTACTGTGCTAGGTGGTATGGAAGATAAAGGAATGAGACATGGCTTCTTCTCTCGATTGCAGTATTTGACCTTCCAGATTTATCCAAGTCTGCTTCTCTTCTTTCTCTCCCTTCTTCCCCTGTCTTCTCCCCTCCTCTGTGTCTGTCTGTCAGTCTCTCTACACATACACACACGCGCGAGAGAGAGACAGAGAGAAAGAGAGAGAGAGAGAGAGAGAGAGAGAGAGAGAGAGAGAGAGAGAGAGATTAATTTTAGCCTCTGAGAGAGAGAGAGAGATTAATTTCAATCTCTGTTAAATAATTATTTGCAAAACAAAATGCACGAGGGGAATTACTTAGTTATTTTGCTTTGTTCTCATTGTTTCCATCACAGCCCTGTCTTTCCTGGTGTTAGGGTCTTGATGCTCTGGTGCCTTGGCCTGATGACCTTGCTCAGCAATGAGTGAATATCTTTCTGTTTAGCTCTCATTAACTAGTCATATGGTGTTTTTAGTTTTCCACCATTTTGGTGACTATCAAAGTCATGAGATTTTTTTTTTTACTGACTGTTGAATTTATACCTAATCTGAGAAGTTAGGGCAGACATCTGATATATGAATATTAAGCATTACTATATAAAAATCAAGCATTCTAGGCTAACGGTTGCTATACTTTATATTCTTTACTTATGGTGACATTTCTGGTTATTATAAAGCATAGCCATATTTGATTGTTGTAAACCATTTAAGCCCCATCTTACAGCCCAGTGAGTCTTTACAAAGTTTACAGTCAATAAGGACTATTTTGTACTGGAATATCTTGTTTTACTTAAGAGATAAATCTCTGAAAAATTGAAGGCAAACTATTACCGTTTCCTTGTTGACTAATGTAATTTCACAGGGCCTTTCTTTTGATTTATGATTGATTTATAGTTGGCAGTAATTCCAGAGATAACAGAAGAGAGGAGGAAAAAACAAACAAAAGGCATTTTGTTGTGAAGTATGACATACACAAAGGGAGATTGGATTCAATAAATCATTAATAGATTCTGATATGTATATTTTCTTAATTAGAATGGAGATTTTCTTAAATGAAAAAGAGACCTTGGGAAGTGGAGAGGTTAGTAATGAGAGAAGAGATAACTGAGGTAAAATTTTCATATTTTCTGGTGTGAGGCATTAATATGCAGCCTCTTTACATTTTTTTTCTCTCCAAAGAAAGGTATGCTTATATAAATAAGGATGTAAGTGGGAATATATGTTTGCTTGAACATACCTACAGGAAAATAATTACCAGGAAGAATCTGAGTTATCATCAGAGTACGATTTATGCTTACTAACTTTTTGGTAGTTTTTTTTCTTTTAGTTGACAATGACCAGTATTAGCTTTTAGGCTCAAACAATCATTCTGTTAATGTTTAGAATATACAGTATTTTTATTTTATTTATTTTTATTGAGGTATAATTGACATAATATTATATTAGTTTTGGTTCTACAACATAATGATTCAATATTTGTATATACTGCAAAATGATCCCATGTTACCTCTAGTTAATATTCATCACTGTATGTAGTTACAAAAAATATTTTTCTTGTGATAAGGATGTTTAAGATCTACTTTCTTAACGACTTTCAAATAGGCACAAAGTATTATTAACTA
>NW_011888793.1:10267801-10274977 GCF_000151845.1 Pteropus vampyrus | reverse complement strand
GGGTTTTCAGTGAATTTTAGGTACTGTGCTAGGTGGTATGGAAGATAAAGGAATGAGACATGGCTTCTTCTCTCGATTGCAGTATTTGACCTTCCAGATTTATCCAAGTCTGCTTCTCTTCTTTCTCTCCCTTCTTCCCCTGTCTTCTCCCCTCCTCTGTGTCTGTCTGTCAGTCTCTCTACACATACACACACGTGCGAGAGAGAGACAGAGAGAGAGAGAGAGAGAGAGAGAGAGAGAGATTAATTTCAACCTCTGAGAGAGAGAGAGAGAGAGAGAGAGAAAGAGAGAGATATTAATTTCAATCTCTGTTAAATAATTATTTGCAAAACAAAATGCACGAGGGGAATTACTTAGTTATTTTGCTTTGTTCTCATTGTTTCCATCACAGCCCTGTCTTTCCTGGTGTTAGGGTCTTGATGCTCTGGTGCCTTGGCCTGATGACCTTGCTCAGCAATGAGTGAATATCTTTCTGTTTAGCTCTCATTAACTAGTCATATGGTGTTTTTAGTTTTCCACCATTTTGGTGACTATCAAAGTCATGAGATTTTTTTTTTTACTGACTGTTGAATTTATACCTAATCTGAGAAGTTAGGGCAGACATCTGATATATGAATATTAAGCATTACTATATAAAAATCAAGCATTCTAGGCTAACGGTTGCTATACTTTATATTCTTTACTTATGGTGACATTTCTGGTTATTATAAAGCATAGCCATATTTGATTGTTGTAAACCATTTAAGCCCCATCTTACAGCCCAGTGAGTCTTTACAAAGTTTACAGTCAATAAGGACTATTTTGTACTGGAATATCTTGTTTTACTTAAGAGATAAATCTCTGAAAAATTGAAGGCAAACTATTACCGTTTCCTTGTTGACTAATGTAATTTCACAGGGCCTTTCTTTTGATTTATGATTGATTTATAGTTGGCAGTAATTCCAGAGATAACAGAAGAGAGGAGGAAAAAACAAACAAAAGGCATTTTGTTGTGAAGTATGACATACACAAAGGGAGATTGGATTCAATAAATCATTAATAGATTCTGATATGTATATTTTCTTAATTAGAATGGAGATTTTCTTAAATGAAAAAGAGACCTTGGGAAGTGGAGAGGTTAGTAATGAGAGAAGAGATAACTGAGGTAAAATTTTCATATTTTCTGGTGTGAGGCATTAATATGCAGCCTCTTTACATTTTTTTTCTCTCCAAAGAAAGGTATGCTTATATAAATAAGGATGTAAGTGGGAATATATGTTTGCTTGAACATACCTACAGGAAAATAATTACCAGGAAGAATCTGAGTTATCATCAGAGTACGATTTATGCTTACTAACTTTTTGGTAGTTTTTTTTCTTTTAGTTGACAATGACCAGTATTAGCTTTTAGGCTCAAACAATCATTCTGTTAATGTTTAGAATATACAGTATTTTTATTTTATTTATTTTTATTGAGGTATAATTGACATAATATTATATTAGTTTTGGTTCTACAACATAATGATTCAATATTTGTATATACTGCAAAATGATCCCATGTTACCTCTAGTTAATATTCATCACTGTATGTAGTTACAAAAAATATTTTTCTTGTGATAAGGATGTTTAAGATCTACTTTCTTAACGACTTTCAAATAGGCACAAAGTATTATTAACTATAGTCACCATGCCATACATTACATCCCCATGACATTTATTTTATTAACTGGAAGTTTGTACGCTTCGGCTCTCTTCACCCATTTTGTCCACCCCTACCTAGCCTCTCGCAACTACCAATCAGTCCTCTAATATAGTATATTTGTTTCATAGCTAGTCATTTTGGATAATATCATGGTTATTTACTTTGATAATCTTAACATGGGCCGTTTTCTCTGCTGTGCATACTCATATCGTAGATACTACAGTGTGCCACCCAGATCCTCCTCTTCAGGACTGAGATACTCACTTCCCTAGCTGCCTGCAGTGTTGCCTGTGGAAGAACCATAGCTGAGTCTTCCCAGGAATTGTCTGCGCTCAAAGAGAACTGCCACTTCTGAGCTTACACTCTGTTCCAAGAAGCAGCTCATTTCCTGGTTCAATTTCTGGTGAATTGCCAGCCATCCACTTGCCTCAGTTAACAACAACTGATGGGCCATCAGTTGTTGCCCTTGGGATTGGCAATTGCATTGAGTTCAGACTTTCTCTTTATCAATTCTCCTGTCTTCACTCGTCCACAGGTGTTCTTCTCAGGGTACTCCCCAGTAAAAGTCAAGCAGGCAAATCTCAGGATTTGTTTCCTGGGGAACCTGACCCATGACAGTATGTAAATACGAGTGAAATGATAAATGTTCGCCTAATTTTAGAGTAATTAAATGCTGCAGTTCAATATATAATATCTTTTTCTTCACTTTCCGAATTCTGGACCAAGTGAGAAATAGATATTAGGTAGAAATCAAAATATCAGTTTTATTATTGATACAATCAGATTTGATGACTGGCATGAATGTTTAGACAAATTCAGCTTCCTGATATTTCCTTGAATTGAACCTTGTTTTGTATGATTCCCGCTCCCCCCGCCCCCCCAAAAAATTATAGGTATTTACCTTTGTAAGGGCAGGGCATATCCAGTAGAACTTCTTAATGGATGTCTAGATTGGAATGCATCCCTCTGTGGGCAGGCAGCCCTTAGAGAACCTTGAAGGGGCAGAGGTGAACACTTTTTTTTCCTAAAGCCCAACCCATAAGATGGAAATTAAAGGATGGTGAGTAAATGCACCTCAAAGTGGAATGATCATAATTAACATGATTTTAACATCCAGGTGATGTAAATATCTTAAATATAATATTACACTTAAGAAAAAATAAAATATTTGAAATATATATAAACAACTGAATATTGGCATGTTTTTCGCCTATTGGGAATAATGCCGTTCCTTGTGTCACACATCTGTATTCATCGTCCTTCAATGTGATTATCACTCTGTACTTTCTCTATCGAGGTTTTTTTTTTTTTTTTTTTACTGTATTGTTATTGACTATTCTTTTTTTTATATCTCCTGAAAATTTTTAAATCCTGTAAGGAGAGGGATCGTTTCTGTCTTGTTCATCACAGTGTTTTCAGTGCTTACTATTCATTCACTTTGAATGAATAAAAATGTAAATAAATCTCTCATGATATAATCAAGCTCCAGAAATAATTTAAAACTATATTTTAAGTAGCAAAGTTTATTTTTCTCTGAATTTTTAAAATCAAAATTGGGTAATTAAAAGAATGTATGATATGTTAATGTGTTATATTGGTGAAGGGTTAACAAAAGCCTCTTTAGTATAAGAATTTGATCTTTAGTTAACTTGCTAGCTCTTATCCTGGGAAACAGATAAAGGTAGTAATGTCAGCTATGTTTCTAGACAGTATACTTATGGTAAGTATGACTCTTGATTGGCAAGTTACATCCAAACAGGAGAACTATAAATACTTGGAGTAAGCCATAGCTCCTTGAGTGTGATAAGGCTTGGCAATTGGCATGTGTGCTGTGGCGTTCTGGAAGCCTTGCAGATTAAAACTGACTGGGAGGGAAGATAAGTCTTCTATGTGAGGTATATCCTTTCTCTGTCTGAGCTGTGCTTCTTTGTTAACTGCTGCAAGACTCTCATCCAAGAAGATGGCTGTCCTGTTGGCAAACTGTTTTCTTGTTTTTATCCTCCTGAGGAGACTGACACCAACAATGGTTTGATGACAGTCTTGTGAGTCTGAAAGTTTAGTTAACTCAGGCAGACTCCTTGATTTCCCTTAAGTCTCTAGATTAACCGGAATTAAAAAAAAAATAGACTGGTGTAGTACCCAAAGGATAAATTAAGAACACTTGTACAGGCATCATTGACAAGAATTTTTTAAAAATAACTTTCTTGAGATATAATTTATATACCATGTATTCATTCATTTAAAGTGTACAAGTCAATGGATTTTAGTATGTTCACAGATATGTGCAACGCAGCACATTTAATTGTAGAACATTTTTATTACCTCAAAAAGAAAACCTTTGCTACTACTTCCATCCCCCTCTACCTCCCTATTCGTAATCCCTTGGCAACCACTGATCTATTTTCTGTCTTTATAGATTAGCCTATTCTAGACATTTAATGTAAATGGAATCATATATTATTTTGTTTGTTTTTTTAATCTGGCCTTTTTTACTTAGTATATTTTTAAGGCTGGTCTGTGTCATGGTATCAGTACTTCATTTATTTTTATGGCTAAAAAACATTCCATTGTACGGTTATACCACATTTTTATTTATCCATTAATAAATGGATAAAATGGGTAGTTGATGGATATTTGGTTGTTTTCACCTTTTGGCTATTATGAATAATGTTTCTGTGAACATCTGTGTACACGGTTTGTGTGGACATAAGGTTTATTTCTCTCTTAGTTATACCTTTAGTCATGGAATTGCTTGGTCAAATGGTAACTATCTTTATTGTCTGAGGAACTGCCCAGTGTTTTCTAAAGTGGCTGCTCCATTTTATATTCCCATCAGCAGTGTGAGAGTTCTGATTGCTCTATGTCCCAGCCAATACTTATCTGTCTTTTTGATTCTAGCATCTTATTTGGCATGACATAGTATCTCGCTATAATTTTGATTTGCATTTCTCTGGTGACTAACGATGTTGAACATCTTTTTATCTGCTCATTGGCCAGTTGTATATCTTCCTAGAAGAAAAGTTGACAAGAATTTTTGTGAAGAATAAGATATGGGATAGTTTAATAGCTTGCACTTCACTGAAACTGTATCTGTGGTGATGACCTTTTAGATGCCAGCACTAAGAAAAGCTAGGGAAAGAGAAAAGATGACATTTGAAAGCGGTACGAAACTGGAGAGTAGGATTTCTGTTATCATCAGTGACGAGTTGGAAGAACGTAGTGGTTTAGTGAGTATATTACAGAATCAATTGACAGATACAGTGGAGAGGGTAGATGCAGAGAGGGCCCGAAATCAGTATCAAAGAGAAAGGAGGTTGTTTCTGTGATATTTATGCTAAGGGAATCTTTAAGATAAAACTCATATTTTCAAGCTCAGAAACTTGCAGGGTTGTTGTGTGGATTAGATTAAATGGGAACAAATATAAAAGTATTCTGCTCATAGCAGGTGCTCCATATATTAGTTTTTTTAAAAATTTTTTTTTAGGTAGGATATATTGTTAGTAGTAGAAATTCAGCACAATTCTTACATCATCTAAATTTAGAAATTAGATAGCAAAATAATATTAATGATAATGAGTCTAAAAACCTAATGAAATGGTTACTTTTTGTTTTAGGGCTGTTTTACAAAGCATTATAGTAATATATATTTTGGAAATATTTTGTGAAAAAATAGTGGTGTAGAACTTAGTATATCAGAGTATATTTAAAAATACAGACTTCTTCTGTATCCAAATAGAGAATAATAGAATCTGAATTTTGAAGGGGACCATAAAAATCATTGTTCTAACCACATGTCTGAACCGTTAATTAATCACATTGATGCTGGATATTTGAGGAACCTTTATAATTTGCAGGTGCTACTTAAATTATCTTGCAGTTTTTTCATGGAGCCTGACAAATATTGCAGCAGTTTTATTTACTATATTTTATGTCCATTGGTCTTTATTGGGTAAAAATCATCTAATTGTGATGTAACGCTATTACTATATATAAAAATCAAATGTGACAAATTATTGATTGCTGTTTGTTAGTAAGTTTATTCTGTAATGCTTAAAAATTTGTCATTCAAGGAATGGCATATAAAATCATCTGTTCCTCATGTAGCTCAAATATGAGTAATTGCTGAAAGTAGCTAACTCATCTGGATGCATTTTATATGTAATATTAGTTGAAAACAATAGTGCTTGCTAAGATAATATAGTGAATGATTATATGACATCAAAACTTCAAATAGAAAGCAGATTACAGGTGTGAATTTCCTGCATTAGTTTCTCATTGCTATTCTGGCTTACTTTTAAGGCTTCTCTCTAAATAGAATTTTTAAATGTTGTAATAAAATTTGAAAGGCACAGTTATTTAGACTGATACCATGTTTTTTTTTTTCTTGATACCAAGTGATTTAAGAAATTTTGACAAATATGTTTGTCAAATATGTTTGAGCTATTTTGAGCTATTTATATGCTATATTATTTTATTTTAAAATATTTTAACTACGTTAAGTGTGTTTTATTTACTATGTTGAATAGCTAACTGCATTTATAATTAGGGGCATGTGTTGGATCATCGTTTATTTTTATTCTCTATGTGTCAAGGGGGAATAATAATACATAAATCATTAATTAATAAAACCTCTGGTTTTTCATTAGACTTTTAGAAGAAAGGTAAATCTAAGGGTCCTTCAAGTTCTAGTTTAAGTTATATTTAAATGGTACTAAAATAAACAATAAACTTCAGCCACAAGAATTTCACACTTCTGGGATTTGATTTCTATTTGACTTGCAATAGAGTTTTTTATACCATTGATATTTTTTACTGCTCATGAAAATTCCATATCTGTTTTTAGAAATATGATGAGCAGAACTGTATGTAAATATTTTGTTTTCTCTCCTTCTTTTCATGTATATTTATATGAGGATTTTTACTTAAATTTTTTTTTTGTTTGTTTGTTTTTAGTTTTGGCCATGTTGAAATTTCTGTCTTTCTCTATTTTTTCCAGCTGGTCTGAACTTAATTTTTTTCTTTCTTTTTTTTGATCCTAACGGTAGTTGAAACCTTTGGTTGAATAATTTATGGATATCTTTTTCTTCAACTTTCATAGAAAATTCAGAGTTGACTATGGTAAATGATATTTTTAGGGAACAAATTTCTTCTACTAAGACTATCTATAAAGATGGATTCATCAGAAAAGCAAAATAAAATTTGCTCTAAGAACAAAAGATATATTTTAATATTGAGAAAAATGAATGGATAAAGCTCATCTTTTCCTTTCTTACTTAATGGATTAGGATATTCAAAGTAATGTATTTTTATAAGTAAATTACTTTTACTTTGCCAACATATTTTGACTGTGGCAATTTAATGAGATTATTGCATTTTGTCATAGATCCATGATAATTTGAGGAATTTATCTGCTTGATATGGCCAGCATTTCCTCTTTTCTATGTAGCCCCCGACTCAGAGAGATTTTGTCTGATTTGTTATTGTGGATTTTAGATA
>NW_011888793.1:10176711-10267751 GCF_000151845.1 Pteropus vampyrus | reverse complement strand
GAATGATTATATGACATCAAAACTTCAAATAGAAAGCAGATTACAGGTGTGAATTTCCTGCATTAGTTTCTCATTGCTATTCTGGCTTACTTTTAAGGCTTCTCTCTAAATAGAATTTTTAAATGTTGTAATAAAATTTGAAAGGCACAGTTATTTAGACTGATACCATGTTTTTTTTTTTCTTGATACCAAGTGATTTAAGAAATTTTGACAAATATGTTTGTCAAATATGTTTGAGCTATTTTGAGCTATTTATATGCTATATTATTTTATTTTAAAATATTTTAACTACGTTAAGTGTGTTTTATTTACTATGTTGAATAGCTAACTGCATTTATAATTAGGGGCATGTGTTGGATCATCGTTTCTTTTTATTCTCTATGTGTCAAGGGGGAATAATAATACATAAATCATTAATTAATAAAACCTCTGGTTTTTCATTAGACTTTTAGAAGAAAGGTAAATCTAAGGGTCCTTCAAGTTCTAGTTTAAGTTATATTTAAATGGTACTAAAATAAACAATAAACTTCAGCCACAAGAATTTCACACTTCTGGGATTTGATTTCTATTTGACTTGCAATAGAGTTTTTTATACCATTGATATTTTTTACTGCTCATGAAAATTCCATATCTGTTTTTAGAAATATGATGAGCAGAACTGTATGTAAATATTTTGTTTTCTCTCCTTCTTTTCATGTATATTTATATGAGGATTTTTACTTAAATTTTTTTTTTGTTTGTTTGTTTTTAGTTTTGGCCATGTTGAAATTTCTGTCTTTCTCTATTTTTTCCAGCTGGTCTGAACTTAATTTTTTTCTTTCTTTTTTTTGATCCTAACGGTAGTTGAAACCTTTGGTTGAATAATTTATGGATATCTTTTTCTTCAACTTTCATAGAAAATTCAGAGTTGACTATGGTAAATGATATTTTTAGGGAACAAATTTCTTCTACTAAGACTATCTATAAAGATGGATTCATCAGAAAAGCAAAATAAAATTTGCTCTAAGAACAAAAGATATATTTTAATATTGAGAAAAATGAATGGATAAAGCTCATCTTTTCCTTTCTTACTTAATGGATTAGGATATTCAAAGTAATGTATTTTTATAAGTAAATTACTTTTACTTTGCCAACATATTTTGACTGTGGCAATTTAATGAGATTATTGCATTTTGTCATAGATCCATGATAATTTGAGGAATTTATCTGCTTGATATGGCCAGCATTTCCTCTTTTCTATGTAGCCCCCGACTCAGAGAGATTTTGTCTGATTTGTTATTGTGGATTTTAGATAACGGGATCCTTGTACTGTCATCACGCAATGCGTTCATTGCAGTGTATAAATAGAAATATGCTGGCAAAATAATCTGTGGAGGTTTCTGTGAATAAATAGATCTTGAGCAAATAAATGTTTTGATGATTTTTAATAAAAAAAAGTTTGCTATAAATTAAAGCATGATTTTAGAGTGTATGTGTGTTTCTGCCATAATATGATACATGATTTTTGAAAACTTGTACCTCCTTCTCTGTGATGTAGGTCTTGGTAGCAATTCACTTCTGACAGAGATCATTTCCATCTAATAGATCATTTCTATCAAAATGAAAAATTCAAACTGTTGCCTCCTTTAATTGTTTTAAATCAGGGGAAGTATCTTTATAGCTTCTTTATCTGCACTCTCATTTTTTCCGGATAGCATAACTTTGTGGAGTACATGGTGGTTAAAAGCCATTAAAACAATCTGTACTTGTACTTGTGCTAAGGAAAGGCATTTCTGTAGATTTTCAGCTTTTCCCTACGGTCTTCATATATCGCTAAGGCTTTGGCTTTAATTGTGAGACAGCTTGCCCATAATTGCCTCAAAACAGTAATGTGCTGGGAAAGAAAAACCTAAGAATCAATAAAACTCCACAGTTTTACTGACATCATACCCCTATTTACCAATTGCCTATGAGGTAATTCACAGCAAGGAACCAGAACAAAGGGAGTGTTTTCTTAAGAGCGAGGCCAAAAAAAAAAAAAAAAAAAAAATTTTCTCTCTCTATATAATGAAAAACAATTCCATTAGATCATAATTTGATCTTTCTGAAATGATTTTATCATTAAAGGCTTCCAAGTTCAACCATATTCAACAGTTGCTGCAACCAATGAATTCATAATGTTTCTTGAATTTTGCTGTAAAACATTTTTTTCTTTGTGTGTATGTATATGTATCTCAATCTCTATTTACTTAGCAAATACAAGTGAAATAACAAAACTTCTGAAGAAATTAGTTTTCAGTTTTTAATGCAAGGCTGTGGTTGCAATAAATCTTTTCTAAAATTTTCTAATTTGAAAATCAGTCGCAGTTCACTTAACGAAGAGACATTCCAGCATTTTCTTTTTTCACACTTAGGAAGCAACAAGTTTAAATTATGTGTGTACTTCTTTCACCTGAAACTTCTGGATCACATAAGGAGGCGTGGCTAGCTATGTCAACATGATCATTAATATTTATTGCTAGGTAGCCAGAGTTTAGGGTGATGATGGTAGTTAGAGTCTTAAAACACTGACACTACCATCAAGTATATCATTTTTCTAACTAAAGTAAAACTTTTACTCTTGGACCTTAACTTCTACAAGGTGCCATCCATTCCAAAAAGCTATAAAATATCAACTCTCTTTACTTTGATTAATGATACATTGTCAGAGTGATGAATTCTTCTAGAGTGTAATTTGAAAGATAATATCATTCTAGGGAGAAAAAAAAAAAGTTCAGATGAGAATTTAGAACAGTTACCAGATGAAATCCTACCATCACACTGTCTAGTGAAGGATGTGGGGGAATCTGGAAATGCTGACAGTAAATCACATTGTTTGGCTCTAGTTTAAGCTTCTATTCTATGGTGAGATATATGATTTACTATGCACCCTGAAGGCTGTTTTGATTTTTAAACATTTTTATCATGTGGAGAAGTTGCACAGTTAATTTTAATCATTTTCAGTCCCCTCTGCCTCTTACTGATACCTTTTAGTACTGCTATATGTAAATTTCATATTTAAAAGATGGAAATATAATTACCTTTGAGTTTTAAAATTTGAAAATATTTTATTACTAGATAAGGTACAGTTATGATACTTAATAATGCAGTTATCCATTTTAAATATTTTATAACAATAACCTTCACATTCTTGTTCATTGATTACTTATTTAAAAATGATAGTTTTTATATTATTAAGTGAAAGATGATATATTTTGTGTTGCAAATCTGGATGTGTCCTTTTAAGCAGAAACAAAAGGCTGCAGAGATATATACCAAACTGTTAACAGTGTTTCTCCCTGAGAAGTACTATTCATGAATTAGAAGGAACTTCTATTTCTTACTTTTTAATGTGGTGGTATTATGATTTGTTTTCACTGGGTTTCTGTAAATATGAAAAAAATGTTACTAACATAAGGCTATGTCTATGTAATTTTCAGTGAGGATACTTTTGAGTATTGGGCAGGAACTTTTCTTCTTAAGCTGTACTATTCCTCACATTTCAGAGGATTCATTAAACCTGATTATCATCCATTAAACGTCAGCAATGCTCTCCAATGATTGTAAAAGCACAAAACACCTCCCCACGTTTTCAAATCTCATTGCCCTAGGGAAGCACTGATCCTTGTATTAGTTAGATCTCTTTACACTAGCTTGAGCAAAAAAGAATTTTTTCTTGTTGCTAAAGACCTCACAGATGTCTGATTGTATAGGAATAGGGACAATGTGGGTGAGTCGCAATAAGAAGCAGGACTGGATATTGGAAAGCTTTTGAGAGGCCAGGCAGATTCCTTCCACTTTCAACTTTTATATTTATCCTGGAATTCTACCTTTCTTCTGGTGGATTTAATATCTTTCAGCCTTAAAATCTTTCTTTAGTATTTCTCGTAAGGCAGATCTGTTAGTAACGAATTATCTCTTTGTCTATTTGGAATTGTCTTTATTTTTGCTTTTATTTTTGAAGGACGATTTGGTAAATATAGAATTATTTTTGGCAATTTTTTCCTTTCAGTTACCTTTTCACTGCCTTCTGGTCTTTATTTTTTTCAAATGCGAAATCAGCTGTTATTTGTATTGATGCATGCTTATATCTGATGAGTCATTTTTTTCTTGTTCCTTTCAAGTTTTTCTAATCATCTTTGACTTTAAGTAGTTTGATTATAATATGTTTTTGTATGACTCTCTTTATGTTTATCTTTCTTGGGGTTTGGTAGGCTTCTTGGATTTTTAAAGTAATAATTTTCATCAAGTAGAGAATTTTGGGATCACCCATTCTTCATATATTTTTTGTGCTCATTTCTCTCTCTCTGATACTTTTCACTAAATATATGTTGGAATCCTGATAGTTTCCCCCAGTTCTCTAAGGCTGTGTTCATTTCCTTCAATCTTTTCCTTTTTGCTTTTCAAATTGGATAATTTATCTTGATCTATCATCGAGTTCTCTGAGTCGTCCTTCATCCACTTCTCATCTCTTGTTAACCTATTTTAGTCATTCTCAAGAGTTTTCATTTGGTTCTCTTTTATGATTTCCATTTCTTAATCAGTCCTTCTGTAGATCTTATTTTCAGGATCATCCCATTAAATGTTTGGCTGGTCTGCTGCTCACCTGAACTGGGATGAACACCTCAGGCTGTCAGAGCTGTAGGTTTTCTCCATTCATTTATAACTAAATTGCTAGTTCATTGATAATACTACCGTCACTTCAGGATTCTGTCCTCTGCTAAGAATCAAGCACACTTCCTATTTAGCAAGGCCAGTCTTGCCCTAGTTACATTGACAAACTTGAGAAGGGAGATATAAGGTAGGAGCAGCCCCACGCAAGGAAGCCATATGCTCTTGCTGTTCTTCGGCAATGTCATAATGTTTTTCTTTGAGTAAATACTTTTCAACTTGCTTGCTTTGGTTGATTTTCAGAGCCCCGAAATGATTTTTAACAAATTTATTCAGTTTAATATTTGTTTTATGGAGATAGGATTATTTACTGACCCCTTATTATACCATAGTCTGAAGTCCCACTTCCATCTATTGAATTTCATAGAAATTCTATTTTCTGGATATTTGAACTATCTATCTTAACAGAGAAGTAGTATATTGTGATGTAAATAAAATTATAGCAATCATTTGAATGCACTGCTTTATGTTACCATGCCTCTAGGTGTTTTTCATCCAGAATGTGTGTTCTTCAAAGCAGCTCTGCAAGGTAGATCTTGTCTTCATTTTATAGTTACAAATACTTAGGCTTAGTCAGGTACATTATTTGCCCTTTTATGTCATTATTAATTGTGCCATTGGTTTTACCTGTGTTGACATTGACTTAGCTTGGGTATAAGGAAGAATTTTCAAATGGAAGTTTCAGTCATTTTTATCTTAGTGAGTCTGTTAAATTTGATTCAACCAACATTTCTCAGGTTCTTAGCCAGCCTCAAGCAATATTCTAGTTGCAAAATATGAAGGACAGGGCTGCAGGGAAGATAATTGAAAGGGTATAATGTGAAACATTGTATATAAGGAAGAATAAGACATAGTCCCTTCTCTCAAGGAATTCATAATCACAAAAGGAAAGACAGTTGTATTTAACCAGTTGTAACACAATTGACTGATAAGTGACACAGTGATGCTCAAAACTCAATATGCATTCAAGTTACCTGTTAAACTGCAGATTCTGATTCAGTTAGTTTGGGACCTGACATTTTATATTTTTAGCAAGTTTCCAGGTGACTGTGATGCTGCTGATTTATGGATATAGCTTTACTTTGAGGAGCATAGCTATAGTACTGATGTAAGCAAGGATGTATAAGAGCACACAGAAGATATGTTAATTTTGCTGCAGTTAGTTGAGGAAGAAAAGTTTGTTTCAGAGAGATTAAACAATTGACCCTTTCAAGCTATTTTGAATATACATTGGAACTGGATAACATTTGATCTGGGTATAAAATGATAAATACAATTCTAATAGGAAAGCTCACCTTTCCAAGTAGAGAGGAAAACTTTGGTAAGACATGGAAATAATGTTTTTATGTACGTTATTAGTGGGAAACACATTTTTAAAACAAGTTTTTTTTTTTCTTTTTTGCTAGCTCAAACGATACCCAGTTAGGTTTGTCTCCAAATTTGAGGCTATGCAGTAGGATAATGCTTGCTTCAATAAAAGAAGAACCTTCAAATCTCAATGGCTTAAAACAGTAAAAGTTTATTTTTTACTGTTTGACATGGATGTTCCTAAGACATCTCCCTCTTAAGCAATGATTTGGTGACTTTCACCTGAATCTTTAATATGTTACTTCCAAGGTCATCATACCTCTTTTTTTTTAAAAAAAAATTTAATTATTATTTTATATTAGTTTCAGTTGTATGAAATATAAGCTATGAAGTGATCCCCCTGATTACTCCAGCACCCATCTGGCACTACACACAGCCATTATAATAATATTAACTATATTCCCTATGCTGTACTCTAAATCCCTGTGACTGTTTTGTAACTACTAATTTGTATTCCTTCATCCCCTCACCTTTTTCACCCAGACCGCCCCCCTCGCCTCCCTTCTGGCAATCACCAGTTTGTTCTCTCTATCCGTTTTCATTTAGTTTGTTCATTTCTTTTGTTCCTTAGATTCCACATATGAGTGAAATCATATGGTATTTATCTTTCTCTGTCTGACTTATTTCACTCAGCATAATGTCTTCTATGTCCATCCATGTTGTTGCAAATAAGATTTCGTTTTTTAATGGCTGAGTAATATTCCACTGTATATATGTACCATAACTTCTTTATCCAGTTGTCTGTTGATGAGCACTTAGGTTGTTTCCATACCTTGGCTGTTGTGAATTCTGCTGCCATGAACATAGGGGTGCATAGATCTTTACGAATTATTGTTTTGGTTTTCTTCAGATAAATACCCAGAAGTGTAATTGCTGGGTCAAGAGGCAGTTCTACTTTTGAGTTTTTGAGGAACCTCCAAACTGTTTTCCAGAGTGGCTGTACCAATTTGCAATCCTACCAATAGTACATAAGGATTCTCTTTTCTCCACATCTCCACCAATATTTATTGTTTTTTGATTTATTGATGATAGGCGATCTGACAGGTATGTGGTTCTAATTTGCATTTCTCTGATGATTAGTGACCTTGTGCATCTATTCATATGTCTATTGGCCATCTGTATGTCTTTTTTGGAAAAATACCTAGTCATGTCTTCTGCCCATTTTTTAATTGGATTTTTGTTGTTGTTGTTGTGGAGTTTTATGAGTTCTTTATACATTTTGGATATTAAGCCCTTGTAAAATGTATCATAGACAAATACCTTCTCCCATTCAGTAGGTTGTCTTTTCATTTTGTTGATCATTTCCTTTGCTATGGAAAACTTTTTAGTTTGACGTAGTCATATTTGTTTATTTTTCCTTTGTTTCCCCTGTCCAAGGAGATATATAAGAAAAAAAATTACTAATAGCAATATCAAAGTTTAGTGCCTATGTTTTCTTCTAGAAGTTTTACGGTTTCCGGTTTTACATTTAAGTCTTTAATCCATTTTTAGTTTATTCTTGTAGACAGTGTAAGAAAGTGGTCCAGTTTCATTTATTTGTGTGTATCTGTCCAGTTTTCCCATCATCATTTGTTGAAGAGACTGTCCTTACCCCACTGTATATCTTTGCCTCCTTTGTCATAGGTTAAATGACAATATAAGTGTGGTTTTACTTCTGGGTTCTCTATTCTGTTCCATTGATCTGTGTTGGTTTTTATACTAGTACGATGCTATTTTGATTGCTGTAGACTTGTGGTATAGTTTGACATCAGGTAATGTGATATTTTCATCTTCGTTCTTCTTTCTCAAGATTACCATGGCTATTCAGTATCTTTTATGGTTTCATATAAATTTTTGGATTATTTGTTCTAGTTCTCTGAAAAATGCCATTGGTATTTTGATAGGGATTGCACTGAATCTATAGATTGCTTTGGGTAGTATGGAGACTTAGTCAGGTACATTATTTGCCCTTTTATGTCATTATTAATTGTGCCATTGGTTTTACCTGTGTTGACATTGACTTAGCTTGGGTATAAGGAAGAATTTTCAAATGGAAGTTTCAGTCATTTTTATCTTAGTGAGTCTGTTAAATTTGATTCAACCAACATTTCTCAGGTTCTTAGCCAGCCTCAAGCAATATTCTAGTTGCAAAATATGAAGGACAGGGCTGCAGGGAAGAGAATTGAAAGGGTATAATGTGAAACATTGTATATAAGGAAGAATAAGACATAGTCCCTTCTCTCAAGGAATTCATAATCACAAAAGGAAAGACAGTTGTATTTAACCAGTTGTAACACAATTGACTGATAAGTGACACAGTGATGCTCAAAACTCAATATGCATTCAAGTTACCTGTTAAACTGCAGATTCTGATTCAGTTAGTTTGGGACCTGACATTTTATATTTTTAGCAAGTTTCCAGGTGACTGTGATGCTGCTGATTTATGGATATAGCTTTACTTTGAGGAGCATAGCTATAGTACTGATGTAAGCAAGGATGTATAAGAGCACACAGAAGATATGTTAATTTTGCTGCAGTTAGTTGAGGAAGAAAAGTTTGTTTCAGAGAGATTAAACAATTGACCCTTTCAAGCTATTTTGAATATACATTGGAACTGGATAACATTTGATCTGGGTATAAAATGATAAATACAATTCTAATAGGAAAGCTCACCTTTCCAAGTAGAGAGGAAAACTTTGGTAAGACATGGAAATAATGTTTTTATGTACGTTATTAGTGGGAAACACATTTTTAAAACAAGTTTTTTTTTTTCTTTTTTGCTAGCTCAAACGATACCCAGTTAGGTTTGTCTCCAAATTTGAGGCTATGCAGTAGGATAATGCTTGCTTCAATAAAAGAAGAACCTTCAAATCTCAATGGCTTAAAACAGTAAAAGTTTATTTTTTACTGTTTGACATGGATGTTCCTAAGACATCTCCCTCTTAAGCAATGATTTGGTGACTTTCACCTGAATCTTTAATATGTTACTTCCAAGGTCATCATACCTCTTTTTTTTTAAAAAAAAATTTAATTATTATTTTATATTAGTTTCAGTTGTATGAAATATAAGCTATGAAGTGATCCCCCTGATTACTCCAGCACCCATCTGGCACTACACACAGCCATTATAATAATATTAACTATATTCCCTATGCTGTACTCTAAATCCCTGTGACTGTTTTGTAACTACTAATTTGTATTCCTTCATCCCCTCACCTTTTTCACCCAGACCGCCCCCCTCGCCTCCCTTCTGGCAATCACCAGTTTGTTCTCTCTATCCGTTTTCATTTAGTTTGTTCATTTCTTTTGTTCCTTAGATTCCACATATGAGTGAAATCATATGGTATTTATCTTTCTCTGTCTGACTTATTTCACTCAGCATAATGTCTTCTATGTCCATCCATGTTGTTGCAAATAAGATTTCGTTTTTTAATGGCTGAGTAATATTCCACTGTATATATGTACCATAACTTCTTTATCCAGTTGTCTGTTGATGAGCACTTAGGTTGTTTCCATACCTTGGCTGTTGTGAATTCTGCTGCCATGAACATAGGGGTGCATAGATCTTTACGAATTATTGTTTTGGTTTTCTTCAGATAAATACCCAGAAGTGTAATTGCTGGGTCAAGAGGCAGTTCTACTTTTGAGTTTTTGAGGAACCTCCAAACTGTTTTCCAGAGTGGCTGTACCAATTTGCAATCCTACCAATAGTACATAAGGATTCTCTTTTCTCCACATCTCCACCAATATTTATTGTTTTTTGATTTATTGATGATAGGCGATCTGACAGGTATGTGGTTCTAATTTGCATTTCTCTGATGATTAGTGACCTTGTGCATCTATTCATATGTCTATTGGCCATCTGTATGTCTTTTTTGGAAAAATACCTAGTCATGTCTTCTGCCCATTTTTTAATTGGATTTTTGTTGTTGTTGTTGTGGAGTTTTATGAGTTCTTTATACATTTTGGATATTAAGCCCTTGTAAAATGTATCATAGACAAATACCTTCTCCCATTCAGTAGGTTGTCTTTTCATTTTGTTGATCATTTCCTTTGCTATGGAAAACTTTTTAGTTTGACGTAGTCATATTTGTTTATTTTTCCTTTGTTTCCCCTGTCCAAGGAGATATATAAGAAAAAAAATTACTAATAGCAATATCAAAGTTTAGTGCCTATGTTTTCTTCTAGAAGTTTTACGGTTTCCGGTTTTACATTTAAGTCTTTAATCCATTTTTAGTTTATTCTTGTAGACAGTGTAAGAAAGTGGTCCAGTTTCATTTATTTGTGTGTATCTGTCCAGTTTTCCCATCATCATTTGTTGAAGAGACTGTCCTTACCCCACTGTATATCTTTGCCTCCTTTGTCATAGGTTAAATGACAATATAAGTGTGGTTTTACTTCTGGGTTCTCTATTCTGTTCCATTGATCTGTGTTGGTTTTTATACTAGTACGATGCTATTTTGATTGCTGTAGACTTGTGGTATAGTTTGACATCAGGTAATGTGATATTTTCATCTTCGTTCTTCTTTCTCAAGATTACCATGGCTATTCAGTATCTTTTATGGTTTCATATAAATTTTTGGATTATTTGTTCTAGTTCTCTGAAAAATGCCATTGGTATTTTGATAGGGATTGCACTGAATCTATAGATTGCTTTGGGTAGTATGGATATTTCAACGATGTGGATTCTTCCTACCCATGAGCATGCTATATGCTTCCATTTATTTGTATCTTCTTCAATTTCTTTTTTCAATGACATAGTTTTCCTAGAACAAGTCTTTTACCTTCTTAGTTATTATGATTCCTAGATATTTTGTTTTTGATGTAATCGTATATTGGATTGTTTTCTTAATTTCTCTTTCTGATAGTTTATCATTGGTGTATAAAAATGCAACCAATTTCTGAATATTTTGTATCCCGCTACTCTACTGAATTCATTGATCAGCTCTAACTGTTTTTTTGGTGGAATCTTTAGGATTTTCTATATATGATATTATGCGGATCTACAAATAATGACAGTTTTACTTCTTCCTTTCCAATTTGGATGACTTTTTTTTTCCTCTTTCTTGTCTATTTGCTGTTCCTAGGACTTTCAATTCTATGTTGAATAGAAGTGGTGAAAGTGGGTATCCTTGTCTTATTTCTGATATTAAGGAAACCACTTTTAGCCTTTCTCCATTGAGTATGATGTTAACTGTAGGTTCGTCATATATGGCCTTTATTATGATGAGGTATATTCCTTGTATTTCCACTTTGTTGAGAGCTTTTATCATAAATCATTGCTGGATTTTGTCAAATGCCTTTTCTGCATCTATGGATATGATCTTCTGATTTTTATCTTTCATTTGTTAATGTGGTGTATCTCATTAATTGATTTACAGATATTGAACCAACCTTGCATCCCAGGAATAAATTTAATTTAATAATGGTGTATGACATTTTTAATGTATGCTGAATTCGATTTGCTAATATTCTGTTGAGGATTTTTGCATCAATGTCAATGTTCATCAGGATATTATCCTATAGTTTTATTTTTCTGTAGTGTTTTTGGTTTTGGAATGACGGTAGTGGTAGCCCCATAAAAAAGAATTAGGAAGCCTTCCTTCCTATTGAATTTTTTGAGAAGAATAGGTATTAATTCTTTAAATATTTGGTAAAATTCACCTATGAAGCCATCTAGTCCAGGATTTTTTTTTTGGAAGTTTTTTGATTATTGATCTTATTTCGTTGGTGGCAATTGGTCAGTCAAATTTTCTGTTTCTTCTTTACTCAGTTATGGGAGAGCGTATATTTCTAGGAATGTGACCATTTCTTCTCGATTGTCCAATTTTTGGCATATAATTGTTCGTGTATTTTCTTATAATCCTTTGTATTTCTTTGGAGTCCTTAGTTCTCTTTCATTTCTGATTTTATTATTTGGGTCCCCCTTTTTTTCTTGATAAGTCTGGTTAAAGATTTATCAGTTTTGTTTATCCTTTCAAAGAACCAGCTCTTGCTTTCATTGATCTTTTGTATTGTTTTTCTTGACTCTATTATGTTTATTTCTGGTCTGATCTTTATTATTTCCTTCCTTCTACTCACTTTAAGTTTTGTTTACTGTTCTTCTTCTAGTTCTTTTAAGTATAAGTTTAGATTGTTTATTTGAACTTTTTCTTGTTTCTTGAGGTAGGCCTGTAGTGCTATGAATTTTCCTCTTAGGACTGCTTACGCTATGTCCCACAGATTTAGAATCATTGTGTTTTCATTTTCATTTATCTCTAGGTATCTTTTGACTTCTTGCTTGATCCTATTGTTAACCCATTCATTATTTAGTAGCATGTTGTTTAGCCTCCATGTATTTGCATTTTCCAATTGTTTTCTTGTAGTTGATGTCTAGTTTCATACCATTGTGATCAGAGAAGACACTTGATATGATTTCAACTTTCTTAAATTTATTGATACTTGTTTTGTGGCTGTGGTATATTCTGGAAAATGTTTCATATGTACTTGAGAAGAATGCATATTCTGCTGCTTTAGGTAAAACACTCTGAAAATATCTATTAAATCCATCTGGTCTAGTGAATCATTTAAAGCTGTTGTTTCCTTATTGCTTTTTTTTGCCTGGAAGAACCGTCTATTGGTGTCAATGGGGTGTTAAAGTCTCCTGCTATGAGTGCTCCCCTGTCAATCTCTCCCTTTATGTTGATCTATAATTGCTTTATACATGTAAGTGCTCCTATGTTGAATGTGTATATGTTTACTAGGATTGTGTCCTCTTGTATTGATCCTTTTTATCATTTGTAATTCCTTTCTTTGTCTCTTATTAGAGTCTTTGTTTTAAAGTCTATTTTGTCTGATATGAGTCTTGCTACCCCAGCTTTTTAAAAAAATTTCCATTTGTATGAAATATCTTTTTCCATCCTTTTACTTTCAGTCTATGTGTGTCATTTGATCTGAAGTGGATCTCATGTAGACAACATATGTAAGGATCTTGCTTTCTTATCTATTTGCTACTCTATGTCTTTTGATTGGAGCATTTAATCCATTTACATTTAAAATGATTATTGATAGGTATGTAGTTGTTGCCATTTTATATTCATATTTATATTTTTTCCCCCTTCTTCTTTTTATAGAAATCTCCTTAACTTTTCTTATAATTTTGGCTTGACTTTCTTTAGCTTTTTCTTGTCTGGGAAGCTCTTTATATCATCTTCATTTTTAATTGATAGCCTTGCTGGGTAGAGTAGTCTTGGTTGTAGGTTCTTGTTTTTCATCACTTTTGTGCCAATATTTTGTGCCAATTCCTTCTGGCCTGCAAAGTTTCTGTTGAAAAATCAGCAAACATTCTTATGGGAATACCTTTGTAAGTGCCCTTTCTCTTGCTGGTTTTAGGATTATCTCTTTGTCTCAACCTTTGACATTTTAGTGATGATGTGTCTCATTACTGTACATTTTTTAACAAGATTGCTGAACAGTTAAAAGAGTAGAGAAGGCACACCCTTTTCTTATTACCTTGCCTTTGGAAGTGAAACTCATTACTATTTCTTGCATTCATCAAACAATTAAAGAGCTCTATCAGATTCAAGGGGAGTACCTACCTAGGTGGAGAGATGTGAGTATCTAGCAATTAGTTGTCAATTATTCTCTGGAGTAAGTATGGGAGATTGGGTCTGGAGAAGAAGTTGCAAATCATTAACATGCAATATAGGTTTCATATATCTAGAAACTTTTAATTATTGTATAATAGCATGTTATAGTACTGTGGTAAATTTCTAATCTTATAGATTCTGTTAAATTTTACACTTCTTAGTTAAGAGATAGATGGTTTAAGTTTATTCTATAATTCTACTCTTATAGAATGCTTTCTAATTTCGTTGTTCAAAGTTTTATTTTTTTTTCAAAATTTATATAGCCCTCCACCTTCCCTCCCTTAATATGTAGATGATAGAGAATATGAACAAAAAGAGAAGCTCTGTTCTTCCTTTAATTTGCTACTGCTTGCTCAAACATGAAAATAAGCCAAAATAAATTAAAAGTAAAAACTAAACAACCTCATCCCCACATGGGCAATTGTATATAGAATTATAGTTTTTGTTTTCTTAAAGGAATAATGTTTATACCAGAAATAAAATTTAATTAAGTTCAAGAGATCAAAAGGAAAGTCTATTTCCTGTGTTAACGTTATTCAGCAGGGAAAAAAGATTAGGCTAGAAGAAAGACCTTGGTTCTAACAAACTCCGATATTTCGTATCCACTTGGCTTTGACTTAAGCTTTATGAGCTTGGGTTTCCTTATGGAAGTAATGGGGATCACAATATCTGTTTCTTTTCCTTGTATGTTTATTTTAAGAATAAGAAAAAAAGTGTACATATGCACTCTTACAACTGAGAAAAGTAATATTTAAATATGCAATGTTCTGAGAAAGAAAACTTCCATTTATTAGCATTTTATTTATCTTGAATTAACAGAACTTTAAGACATCCAGATATAGCATTCCATTTTACCAATTTGCCATGATATTTAACTTATTTTTAACAATAAATTTGATGTAAGAATAAAGGAGTTATTTTGGCCATTTCAGAGTCTTTTAAAATGCTACCTAAAAGTATTATAAAAATTATTGAAACATTGATAACAAGATTCATTTTAGGGAAAGAATAATCTTTGTTTCATGTTGCTTAAATAAACATATATACTTGAATTGAATTATAATTCTTTCTTGATAATTTTATATAAAATTAATTGTATTGTTTTTGATATTTAAAAAAATATAAAATGAAAACTAGACATTTTAACCACCTTTGAAATCACAGATCTTTATTCTTTATTTAAGGGAATTTAAAATCAGATAGACTGGATTACTTTGTTTAAAAAATATTTGTCAAAATACAGGTATATCTGGAAGGATTAAGCATTACCATTGGCTTGAATTTTTTTTATTATTATTTTTTCTTTTTTTTCTTGTTAAATCAACTGTATTTAGCTTCAATTTATAAATGATAAAATGCACCCATCATTTCTTTGTGCTCATTGTTTAAAAATCATGGTTAAAAAACAAATAACATAAGTGTTACTCTCAATCATTTTTAAGTATACAGTTCAGCAGTGTTAAGTACAATTAGTAGTAAATAAGCCATAGGGATCTACTGTAAGTATAATGAATATAGACAATAATATTGTACTATCATTATATATTTCTTTTTTAAAAAGGACTACATAGGTCTGTATGGGCTTTTTAATTATCATTGGGAAAATTTGGAGCAGATATCATAGCTTTGTATATGGACAACAATATATATGCATAGGTCACATTAGTGATTTTTCATAGCTAAGTTATAAATTCAGTGTGAAATAACACTAGTTAATCTGATGTACATTGATTTATTCTAAAATCAAATGGCAGTGAATCTTAACAAATTTACAAAAGGTCATATTGGAAAGTTTCAATGTCATCAGCTATTTAAATAGGTAACTAGATGAAAATTTAAAAATAGGAATTTTCCATGGGAGAATACAAAATAATTATGTCTGATCTCTGCTGAAGTTTTCCTCTGTCTTGAGGACATTTGCTAAGAACTAAGACTGATTGTTTGCGTTCCTACTGCCAGGTTCTCAGAGAGCCTCTGAAGAGCCTGCCTCTTTCCCCTGGAGTTAGTTTAGTTCAACTTCAGATGGTATTCAGAATCCTGCAGGGTCTTAGGGCAGACCAGAGTGGTACTGATAGGAAAGTCCTCAGGAAATCGGGCCTTCCCGAGATTCACCTGTTCTTTTTCAGCCACTCTGAAGGCACATGAAAAGGTTTTTTGAATTCTTTTTCTCAGTCATTTATTTTAATTCTGCAATTCTTCTGCTTCCTCCCCCAACACCTTGTTTTTACTATATGTTATCTGCCAAGCATGGTAGTAGCATTACAAAGACTTAGGGAGACATAATTTTTCCTTCTGTGAGCTTACATGCTATGATGGGATAGATAGACACCAAAAGATGACATAAAATCAATATTGTAGGGGTTGGTAGGGCTCTACTCAGGGTAGGAGTAGGGTACAGAGAATCAGCACCTCACACAGCTGGGGAGGAAGGCAGTGAAAGGTTCCTAGACCTGTGTGAGTAACTTGGGACAAATCCAGAAGAAATAGGCATCTGCCAGGCAAAGAAGATAGTAGGGGAGGGAAGGCCTTCCTGGCAACTGAAACTCATGAGCAAAGGTAGGGCATGTGGAAAAACTTTGCCTGCACTAGGGAACTACAGGTAGATGTGTGCTCTTGAATAGTTAATACTTTGTAAAGATGTTTTATCATCAAGGAATGCTTATTACTGCTTATTCAGGCTCCTACTATGTTAGCTATATTTAGTTCTTTAGCCATAATGTGCACAAAATAACACATCTGCTTATTTGAGATTAACATAGTGGAAGGCTATGAGTCATTAGAATTATATATACCTGGGGTCGCTTCCTAGCTGTGCCACCCACTCACTGTGTGACCAAGGGCAAGTTATTAAAACACTCAGAGCTTTTGTTCCCTTATTCCTAAAACAGATAAAAATAGGTATGCTTTAGAATTGACTTTAGGATTTAAAGACACGTTTTTAAGATACTTAGGATAGTATTAGCCCAAACTAGCCCCTCAATAGATGGCAGCTCTCACTATTATATTGGTTGATATAAATGTCAATTTGTATTTTTAAATATTAAATGAAATGCATTGAATTTAGCAGTCATAAAATAATGAAAATATGATTTGATGTATCTAAATTACTTAGGCTGACATATTAGGCTTTTTAGTTATATTTTGTTCCTTTTTTAATAGGCAAAATCTCAAATATTATCCAATGTATTGAATGTTGCCCATCGGTTTATAAAGGAAGTTAATCCAGATGAACCCAAAGGGGAGAATTGCTCTACAAAGGAGATTAGTACAAGTCAGCATAAATCTAAATCTCTTCTGCCAGGGAGCAACTCTGAGGTAAGCTGATGAAAATATATTAGA
This sequence comes from Pteropus vampyrus, assembly GCF_000151845.1. Lineage (NCBI taxonomy): Eukaryota > Metazoa > Chordata > Mammalia > Chiroptera > Pteropodidae > Pteropus > Pteropus vampyrus. The sequence continues at coordinate 10,250,748 of NW_011888793.1, read as the reverse complement.
CATTTTCTTTCATCAATGACCACGGAGACTGTCATTTATATATTTAACTAGAGCTATAGAGTTTTGCAGATTATTTTATCACATTGTTGTTTAATATGAATTTGTTTTTGATTAATCAAAAACATCTTGACTATAAAATCTCTTTAAGGAGATTGCTTTGATTCCACTGAACACTGATTTTTTGATGAATGGAAATTTCTACATGTCAGGAAACATAAAAAAGGTAACACAATGCAATACAATGATTTTATATTAATCAGGATTTTAGGGAGGCTAAAAATATAAAACCTTGCTGAGTGTTTTAGGTGATAGTAAATTTCACAGTTATTTAATATCGGATTTATACCAAATGCTGGTAGTTATTGAGATTGATTACTGATCCTATGATGTGCTAAATAAATTTTCATCAGCTTATGTCCATATTTTTATAACAAACATGTTATGTTGTTTTGTTTTGTTTTGTTTTTAGAAAGAAACAAACTTTCTCAAATTTCGATCTATGTAATAATCCTCATTTGGTTATATACCACTCATTTTTTCACTGGAGTTCAGAAACAGTATGTAACTTGGCCAAAGTCACACAGTGTGACTTATTTGGTGATGGAGTGAGGCTTGAACTTTAGTCCGTTGAGTCCCAAACTCATGCTCATAGAACATAAAAGAAAACATTCTCTATGCTAGTAGGATCTCTTTATAGCAGAGGAACTATGCTTGAATTGTCCAAGAAAGTCAACATATTTATGTGGATTTTGTGTTCTAATAGACCTGCCAAGACTGTTTGTAAGGAATCATGGAATGAGTTATAGCCTCATTGTTATAATAACGTATTGAAGACTGACTATGTTCCAGATACTGTCCTAAATATTTACATGTATTATTCCTTTTTGTCCTTTTTGAAATTCTTCTTTTTATTCAGATGGGAAAACAGTGGCAAAAAAATCCAGTTTTTATAAAGGGCCCAAGGTATCATTGATAGTGCTATTTGAACCCAGATCTTCTGATTCCAAATTACTTACTTTTAACTACTACTCAGAGGCTATGGTTTTAAGGATTCTCCTTCATGCTTGTCATTTTATCTATTAAATCAGTAATGATAGTGGTAAATCTACAACTAATATTTGTTAATCTGATGCTAGGCATTGTGCTAAATCTATTAGCTGCCTTATCTTAGCCAATAATCACAATAACCATCTAAGTTTTGCATTATTATTACCCCATTTAACAGATGAGAAGGGCAGTGGGGGGTGGGTGGGTAAGTAGACCTACTAAAACTCTATAGAGCTTACTTTTTTGCTGGTACCTTTAATTCCTACAATAAAGGATGCATCTTGTCCATGTAGGTGACTGCTATATAGACCCTCCACCTCTTTACTTAAGAACCATTAATTCAGTGGTTTTATCCAGGAGCACACATTAGAATCAAACGAAGAAATGTTAAAGAAATACACATAACTGAGTTTAGCATCTCTGTGGGTGGGGTCCAGAAATCTGTGGTTTTAGCAACTGCTCAGTAATTCTGGTGAGTATTCCTGATTGAGAGTCAATTGCGATTGATCCTCAGCGTATGCACCTGTACACAGGTGCTTGGCACTGTTCTTTGCTATAGAGCAGTGATTCTTTAACTGTAATGAACATCTGTAGCACTGGGTGTGCATTCCTGGTCTGCCATTTATTGATTTCTTTGTTTGTTTGTTTGCATCTACCTTAGAGCCCAGGAATCTCATTTTTAATTAGCCTAGTAAGCAATTTGAATGCCTGGAAGAATCAAAGTGGTGCAAATGACTGATATTTGTCTTAAGGCCTTTCTTATGGACTCAGGCCAGTGGATATCCTTGGAAAGAGTGCAGTTCATGAAAGAAAGAGCTTTCATTTTAGGGACAGAAACCTGCATTTGAAATACTGACCCTGGTTTTCTTATAGCTTTTACTATTACAGCAGGCAATTTACTTAGCCTTTTTGATTCTCTGTTTCCTCTTCTGGAAAGTGGGGATATTAAAGCATATCTTTCAGGGATATCATGTGGCCTAGAAAGGCAATAAATATACAGCACTGATTCCATTTGCTCATTAAAATTTCCTCGCCCCTTTACAATTGAGCAGAGTCATATTGGTCTCTGATGGGATGTGACAGTTGTAGGCTGAAACATTTAAGAGCTGATGTACAATCCTCTGGCTTTTTCCTATCCTACCACTGCTATATGGAAGCCAAGTATTCCGGAGGCATAGCTATAAAATGCAAATGTCATATATCTCTGATTTATTCCCTGGAAGGGAACTGTCCTGGAAAGCTGCTGTGTGCTTAAACCATTTTGTATTAAGCAGCGAGTTTTCGGTGCTTCTTCGTTAGTGCAGTATATATACATATTTACATACCCTCACATATCGCTTACTGGATACCTGTAATTACCTTCCCACATACTTCTGAAACTCAGTATTTCAAGCTAAATTCATTATTTCTCTTCCAAAACTTACAGATGTTACTGTTGATGTCAGCATGTCCTCTAGCTTTCCAGGCCAACAAGAACAGTTATTTTCCATAGTCCTTTCTCTCCCTCTTCTGCACATCCAATCAGTTACCATGTCTCATGCAGTCACTCTGCCACCTAAAAAGTCTCTTAAATGTTTGGTCACTTCTATTCTTGTTATTTAAAATACTGAATTTATTTTCTTAAGATTTATTAAGTGGAAATTTCATTTTATTCTCTCCCCTTCTAGGAAACAATAATATTTTCAGTTTCTTATATAGGTATTTATTTAAACAAATATCAATATAATTTGTATACTGCTCTGCACACCTGATGTTTACACTTAACAATATAGTTTGAGATGCATATAAGTACATTCTCTAGCCTTTTCATCTATATAGTGGCTGTGCAATACTCCATTTATTGGACTTTTTAAAATCTATCTTTCATTGATCATTTATACTGTTTCAGTCTTTTGCCAGTATGAACTATAGTTTAAAGAATTTTGAAAAATGTTTTGCATATATATATATGCATATCCTTATGATGCAATCCTGAAATTGCTAGGTGAAGAGGGTTATGCATTTGTAATGTTGATAGATGTTGCCAAATGGCTGACACATTTTGATTTGTTTCCTTGTATCCAGACTCACTATTCCCCAATTTCATTCTCTCCCACACTCTGTGGAACTCTTCAATAGCTTTGTTTTTCTAATAAGTTCCTCTTATTGGAAACTCTAAGATCTTCTGTGTGGCGGGCAGGATCCTTCACAATTTTGTCTTTTCATCTTTTATATTTTTTCATATCCTACTTTTTGCTATAACAATATAAACTGCTTACAGTTTCATGCCACTGCGCTCTTTGACTCTATGCCTTAGCGTGTGTGTGTATACATATATATATGTATATATATACATATAATATATTTATATATCCTATATATAATACCCTCTCTCTAGAATCATGCACCTTCTTGTTTTGTCCATAGATTTCTTGTTTATCTGAATTAAATACTGCTCCTTGCTCCTATTTCTCCTGTCAACTAATAAACCTGTGTTTCTATGGCCAACAGCTTACACAGTGTCTGGCAGGTTCCCAGGTGCTTTTTCTTTATATTTGACATTTTTGTACACATATTTAATGATCCGCTCTCAATTGTACTCTAACGATCTATCTGTTTATTTTGTAATTAAGGGCTGAACATAAAGGATTCTTCTCTTGTATCTAGAAGATACACAATGGAGATTTAGCAATTTGATCAGTATAGGTAATTCACATTTGATAATTTGCCATTGGTGTAGAATTTGTTTTAGTTTACTAACATAGATATTTTCTCTGATTCATGGATAATTGCCAAATCCTACCTTTATTTTCTTCTGTGTGTTCACAGTGGATCTATATTTTATACTGAATTAATCCTTTCCCCCATCATTATGCTAAGAAGCATGCAATGTTTTATATGCATTTATTACTTTATTCATTCAGCTAACTTTTAATGAGCACATACTTTGTGCCAGGCACTGCTCTTTGTAGGAAAAAAAAATCCCTCATCTCATTCCATTCTAATGGGGAGAGACAGGTAATAAACAAATAAACATGTAGAGTAAATTCACATGGAAATAAGTTATTTTGAGAAAAATAAAGCAGATAAGGGATTAGAAAGTGGTGGAAAGGGACGTCAATAGGGTCATTGCCTACTCTCTGAGTAAGTGACATTTGAGCAGAAACTGGACGAAATGAGTAGAATGCTGTGTGAAAATGTGACAAAGGATTATTTCAGGCATTGGGTATAGCTAACTAGGGCAAGGCCCTCAAGTGGGAATCTGCTTCCAGAATTGCAAGAATGTAAATTTAGCTGGAACAGAGTGAGTGAAGGGAAGAATTGAAGGAAATGAAGTAAAAGGTAGAAAGTACAAGGTTTTATAGGCCCTTGTAAGTCCTAGTAGGATCTGGGGGTTTCATAGAGAGTCATTGGAGGATTTTGAGCAGAGGCATCACATGATCAGATTTACATGTAAAAAGTGCTCTTTCTGCTGCAAGGAGGTTGCAGGAGCAGGAGATTGGAGAAGTAGGACTCTTATCTAAAAGACTGTTGTTGCTTTCCAGGGAGAACCCTGGTGAATAAGATGAAAAATCCTCAGTACTGCATGCTTCAGTTTTAATAATTTCTGAAGAGACCACTTATAATTGCCAATACAGTTCTAAAAAAAATCAGTAAAACATACAAATAAGTACAACTTTAAAACATTCTATTCTAAGTCAAAAATAATATGTGCCATAATGCCTAACAATTAATGCTATCTGCATTTTAAGATACAGAAAATTTAGTAAAGCATACTTTGTTACATCTTTAATTGGTTTAGGTAGAACTTTCAGCAACAAAAAAAGCAGAATGTACAAATCCAAGAGATAGGCTTCTGTGTGAAGGGTCCTTCGATGAAGAAGCTTCTGCCCAGTCCTTTCAGGAAGTTTTAAATCAGTGGAGAAGTGGACATCATGATGACAGCGAGAAACAGAACTTACATGCAGCAAAACCAGGTACAGCTATTTTTATAAAATTAATGTAAAATCAAGCTAAGTTTATTTTATTTGTCTCCATTCTCTGTGAATATAAAGACAATGTTCTGAAACTATTAACATTGGGATAGAAGTTTGATATAACTCCTCAAAGGAGTATTCACTGTATGATCATTGGTTAGTGGTTTAATATTTATGGAACTCCTGAATTAGGTGTTGGGGATATTTGTGTTTGTTTCCTATGTAAATTCAGGCTGTCAAATGAATAGAGGATTGGTTTCTTTCAGCTCCCCCTCTCCTAGCAGAAAGTTTTTGTCAGGACAATTATTTCTTAAGAAACTGTATTTACAACACATAAAACAGGAGGATCTGTGAAGTAGAGAAGTAAATAATTTTTTATGTGTCTTGAAAAATATTTTTCAGTTCTTTAGGGGAAGAATTGATTTGTCTTTTGTTTTTCTTTTCTTTTGAAGAAATATTTCTTGTTTTTATTTTTCCTTGATGATTTTCACACCCATTTTCTAGACATTGAAGAACTAGATGACTGAAGTATAAGGTATCTTTGCTTCGAGTTTCCCAGTATCTCTGGGGAAAACCATACTTTTAAAAGTATGTGATTTATTAATTTTATTACTCAGAATCTTGTAGAGACTTCCAATTGCTTTTCATTGAAAACAAAATGTTAGATAATAAATTTTAATGATGTATTTTAGTTGACAGCATCTGATTTTATTTTTATTTCATTCTTTTTCATTGAAGGTTTTCTTCTTTATTTCTCCTTTATAACACAGTATAATTTCTAACATCAAGGTATCACATATCATCTTCCCAATTAGAATCGGATTTTTTATTAAATTATTTTCTCTTTTTCACATATTTTTCCTACACTTCTTATGACACATTAATTTCATTAATTTTTCCAAGACTTTATTTGTGTACTCTCTTTTTAGTATATATTTCAATATAACTCTCATTGGTTATGTTTTTATGTGCTTTTATTTTAAATTTTATATTAGATGTATTTTTTTCTTTTCTACTCAAATTTTATATTGCTTGTCCACTTTGAAAGATATAGTATTTAAAGTAATAGAAGGACTGACTTAATAAATTGAATCAGACTAGATAAAAGAAGTCTGAAAACATTTAAAAGTTTTGTCTATCATAGTAGGAATAACTATATTATATGAATAATATAATTATTTTTAAATGATTTCGTTATAACAAAAAAGTTACCAAGAAGAAAATATAAATAGCCCCATTCTGCTATCTAGAGATAACCAATTTTAACATGTTGGGACACATTTTTCAATAGACATAGATACACTTACACACAAATGCGCCCACACACACATGAATACAAGACTAAATGAGGTAACACTCTGTATCCTATTTGTTAACTTTTTCACTTAGATTCTGTCAGAGACAACTTTCCAAATTAAAACATCATCATTTATAACTGTTGCATAGTGTTCTTAATTGCCATTATTTACTTAATCAGACCTTTATTGATGGATAGTTTGTTTCTAATTCTCATTATTATAAATGAAGTTATGATGACAATCTTAGCTATTTGTGTACTTGTACAATTATCTTAAAATACATTTTTACCAGAAGGTAGGGGGTAGGGAAGAGGGGGGAGGTAGATGGGGAAAAAATAAAAATAAATAATAAACAAACAAATAAATAAATAAATGTTCGAATGTTGAGTCGGTCAGTGTTGATTTATTTTATGAAATTTTGATTAATATTGTCAAATTGTCTTCTAAATAAATGACTTAGTTATATGCCCACTAACAATGTGCGAGATGGCTACTTCCCCATATTTTCTAATTCTTTAACTTGAGCCAATTTGATGGACATAAATGTTTATCATTTTTAGCTGGCCTTTCACCATTCACTTGTAAAATAATATTGGCTATTTTAATTTTTTAAAATATATTTTGTACTTACTCTTTGCCAATATTTAGATACAAATAATGTTTTAAATATTAAGGGTACAAAACATTCCTCTCACGATCATTGTTTCAACAAATGATGAGTGCATATTATGTGCTGTGTGTGAAAGTGATGTGGAAAAGCAGCTACAATCTATTTTGGAACTTATAGTCAAGTGGAGGTGAAAGAATTGAAAAAAAAAAAGAATTGATCCAATGAGTCGCATAAGCTTGATGGAAAAGTGCAATGCCTTCATCAAGTGATAATTACCACACACTGAAGAAGATGCAGCATTTTGTCAATTTGTATCACATGAGTCTGTGAAGCATGTAGAGAAAGAAATTTTATATTAAAATGTTAAAAAGACCTTGATGGTCTTGATATTGCACAGAAGATAATGGCATGGTGCTAAGAGGATTTGGTGAACAGGGAGTATCTGTTATAGGATAATTATACTGTACCCTTTCTACCATGGATGGACCTTTTGTCATCATGAGAAAAGCCACATATTTCATATATGCATTTGTCTTCTCTGCCAGTAGTGTGCCTGCCAGCAGAAACCTTATTTATTACCATGGTATCTCACATGACATTGTCTCAGACCAACATATTCATTTTATTATGAAAGTAGTATAGCACTGGGCTCATATCCATGGAATTCACTGATCTTACAATATGTAGTGTTGTCCAGAAGCAGCCAGTTTTACAGTTTTGTGGAATGGTCTGCTGAAGGTTCAGTATGGATTCTGTCTGAGAAACAAAATTTTGTGAAGTTGAGGTGCTTTTCCTACAGGGTGCTGTATATTTCATGAACATTTACCCATGTGTCCATTAAATAGAAAGCCGAGACTACTCACTGGCATTTTGTGGCTCACTGAATTAATAGAAAGAGTCACTGTACAACCATGTTGGTTGAGCACAAGAACCAAAGAACAATTGGATTATTATTACTCAAAAAGAAAAGATAGACTTCATCTGGAAACCATTCGATGGCACACTTATTAATTTTTCTATGTTCAGTAATAATATTCATTGGGAAAATCTAGCAACCCAATGAAAAGAGGGCTTGTATTATCTTGGATCCTTTGGGAATGAAGATTTGAGTTACTCTACCAGGTAAAAAGATATTGACATACAGTAATGTGAACATGGAATGGGTTGTGAAAGAAGGAAATGATGGTAATTAAATTAATTTAGGCTTGAAAACCAGCTACAAAAATGAAGACCATAGTAGCTATGTTTTATGTTGAGTAATTATTTTTTTTCTCCTCTCCGTTTCCTGCTGTCTTATATGATATATACTACTGGTATCTAACATTTTAACTAGATTTCACTTGGGAGTATCACCAAATTGAAATCTCCCTATGATACAAAGTGCCAAAACTTTGTGTTTTGTGTTTTCCCTTTGCTTCAGACGTGAATTTTTTTTTTCTCTTTTTCTTTTTTCTTTTCCAGGGGAGGCGGGGAGAGAGAAATGATTGTTTATTTGCAAAATAAGTAGACCCTGTCTTTCTAGATCCATTCTCTTCCATTTCTGACCTATTTTGTGACCCTAAAGGTTGATCTCTAAGGTCTAGAGACTGCAACACTTGAGCTCCCTTGTTCTCTGGCTTCCGGTTGGGTTTAGCCAATTGGAGACACTAACAGGACATTGGAAGGCAAGAAGGAGGTAGTAAGGTATTTACTCACCCTCTCCTTGATGTGGTGCAATTTCGCAGTGACCGCATTCTCCACCTGTGTTGTTAGCATCAGTGAAATGAACTCTCTTCCACTGCTATCACTTTCAAAGACTTTTTACAACAGTTCTCTTACTTTGTCCTCTCAAACCTAGTATTCGTAACAGCTTTCCACTATTTTTAGTCTCTTGGTGTTACCACATCGCTTATTCCACTAACCTCAAGACGTGATTATAACTTAGTCCCATCATTTAACCTTCTTCGAATTACCCCATTGGGTTTTCTTTTCTTGTCAGGACTCTGAGATACAGCTGATCAGAAAAAGGATTCTAAGAAACTAAGATTTGATCTGAGGTCTAGAAAATGAGTTGGAGAGTGGGGACAGAAAATGGCATGTGCAGAAGCTCCATGATGGAGAGCGCATTGTGTTAGGGGAGCTGAAGGTAGATGGGTGTGGCTGGACCTTAGAGAACAGGGGAGAACAGGCTAGAGAGGAATCACAATTAGTGGCCTGGAAAGGCAAGCCTACAGAGAAGATAAGAGTGGCATACATGTAGGTGAAAAGTTGGTAAAGTGCATGATCATAAAAACCATGGAGGATGCGAGGTCAACGGTGTGGTGCTGTGGAGAAATTATTAAGATAAGGACACTTTTGTTGATATAATTTGTGATTTTTTTGCCCTAGGGTATTTTATATATATACATATGTAATTATTTGTGCATGTGTGTTACCTGAATATATTTGTAGATATTTTCCTTTTCCTAAAATAAAGTAGATACAAAGGAACATTTATAAAATTTATATAGCTTATAGATAAAACAAAACAATGTGCACCTATTTTCTCTCCTCTTTCCTTCTCTCTAAGAGATTATCACTAGACCAAATTTTGTATTTTTTTTCATTTTATTGATTTTCTTGCAGTTTACTGCATGTGTGTATCTCTAAACAACAATGTTAAAATTGCATGTATTTGAACATTATGTAGGTGGAAAGCTAGTATATGTATTCTTTTGCAACTTGATTATTTCACTCAATATTAATTACTGATATTTACCCATAATTGTTATTTCATTCATTTCTACTGCTTAATAGTCTTCTGTTATATTAATATAGCACCATTTACCTGCTTAACTGTAGATGGTTGTTTGGGTTGATTCTCATTTTTGCCATTACGACCAATACTGTTATGAATGTTTTTATACAGATCTCTTGGGACACATGTGTACACATATTTGGTATTTCTATTCCTGAGAGTGACGTAGCTGGGTCCTAAGGTGTGCATGTCTTTAGCTGTACCAGCTAAAGCTGAATTATTTACCAAAGTATTTGTTCAGTTTACATTCCCACCTGCAATGTATTATAGCTTTGGTTTCTTCTCATTATCATCAACACTTAAATTGTCAGATTTAAAAATTTTTGCTGCTCTGATAGAGATAACATGACATATCTTAATTGGTGCTCGTCATTATAAATGATATTGAGTATCTTTTCATGTTTCTTAGCCATTTGCCTTAGTAATGTTCTTTGAATTTCCAAGTTTTCTATTTCTGTTACTGATTTCTAACTTGATTTCATTTGAGTGTACTCTAAAGTTTCATTTCCTTCAGTATGAAAGGCAAGTACTTATAATGGCCTGGAAGGTTCCCAGTGTTCCAAAGTCTGTTATCTCTTCGATCTCATCTTCTGTTACTTTCCCCCTGGCTTGTTCTGTTTCAGATACACTGGCTTCCTGTTCCTCATATACCTCAGGCATATTTTCACTTTTAAGACTTTGTGGTGTCTATTAAGGAAAACACCCATCGTGCTATGAATATGAATGATGGGGCATCTCACACAAATTCTCACCAAAAGTAGCTAGTGGACCATGAAACAAGGGATTGAACCCAAGCCTAAGTTGCATAGCTTACATGGCATTCTTTCAGGGAGACATGCCTCATAAATCAGTGTGTTCTAGATTTGTTTTCTATATGCAGTTCTAAACAAGGGCTATACACACTAAATGCATTGCATAGCTAAAGATTTTCCCTCTAGCAAATATCATTAACCTATTTTCCAGAAGTTCCAGTTATCAACATATATTCACAAGGAAAGGAACCCAGGTTATCTGCCATTTTTTATCTTCTGAGAATGAGCCATTGGTAGTAGGAGAAGAATGAATCACAGACCAGCTGCTTTACTTCCTCCTCATCACCCTTCTAGATTTGGGGGTTATCTCTCAAGCATAGTGGCTCTTCTCTATGACCTATGCTGAAAAAAAAGTGAGTTCTCATTTTTTCTTTCAGCTTCTCTTGTCAAGAAATGTTTTGGTTTGCAATAGAAAGGGGGACTCATAGTGGAGGGATCTTTTTCCCATGACTTACTCATATCTTAACTCTTGCCCTTTCAGTTTAATGCATTCTGGTGGTGCTTCTCAGAACTTCCTCCAGTTGCTTTCTTCAATGCTCTCTTTTCTTTGGGAATTATAGTACTGGGGTGACTTAAATTCTTTTGGTTTATTTCTATTGCAGGTGTTTGGCTGTTTCTGGAAACTATTTATTAAGGCTACAGGATAAGGTTGAGACTAATCTCTAGTTTCAGATTCTATAAAAAATAATCTCCTCATCTTTACTGCTTCATATTTTTCTCTTCCAACTACGATGGTCAATTTAGAGAGAGAAGTAATATCTAGGATGGTAGAGAGATGAGTAACCCTTGGTTTACACTGCTTTCTTTCCCAGAGATCTCCATCAGTTTTAAATATCTCTGAATAGTGGTTTTAACTTACTTAGTACTTCAGGAACATCTTAAGCCACGTAGATAAAAATTAATGAGGCCAGTTTTCTCCTCCAGGTGCCATTCTAAGTTATTTATTTTCTGTTCCCTATAATGTGTAAGTACTATTTTCAGTGGCTATAATCCATACCTTTATGTGTATGTGTGTTTATGGCATATATAATGAACATATTCGTATTTATCTTTAGCATTTAAATTAACTAGTTGCTTTTAAAAAAACCTTGTGAATCATAAGATTCTTTCATTTCCAGGGATTATTGGGAAAAAACTGTCTCTACAGGCATTTAATAAATCACCAATATATAACATTTTTGCATTATTTAAGTCTAAAACTCTTGATTATCTAGATAACTATCAAAGCATATTTGCCTTAAAAGTGATGAGTTCTGTTTCTTGAGAGAAGTTTTGTTAATTTATAGATTGGTCACTAACTATGCACATTATGTTTGTTTTTATAGATTCATTGGAAGAATGTGAGGTACAAACTAACTTGAAAGTTTGGAGAGAACCAAATTTAATTAATATTGAATTTAAAGAAGACAGTATATCCTATATGGAAAAATTATGGCTTAAAAAGTACAGAAGGTATTTTTGAATTTTTGCATTATTAATAAATATAAAAGCTATTTATGTTTTTCACTTTTGTGACATGCTTTTTGTGTAGCAATTTTATATGTGGTTCCTGTTTGCATAAATAATTTCAAAGCAATATTAAATCTCCATGAAGCCTATACTGTTCTAATGAGAATTTTAATTCTATGTATGTATATGATGCATAATTAATTGAATTTTTCTTGATAAATGGAAATGTATATGTGGGAAAAAGGAACAAATATGGTCTAGAATTTAAGAATAATAGCAAAATAAAATGATAAAAGAAAGATTACTTTGAAAAGGTATTGCTCTCAGATTTTTTACATTCGTAAAACTTTTGAGTATACTTTTCAGAACCTACTTTTAAGTTAATTAAAACTTTAATTTCATAATTTTATTGATAGTATTCAGGTATATTTTATTCTAAGACATATTATTAGATGCACCATTTCATAAATTGTTTAAGAGTTTAACATTAAATATTACTAAACAACATTTATTTTTCACAGTTCTTAAGGCCGCGAAATTCAGTATAAAGGTGCAAACAGATTCAATGTCTGGAGAGAGCCAGCTTTCTGGTTCTTAGATGGCCATCTTTTCACTGCGTCCTCACATACAGAAGGGGTGACGGGTCTTTCTCTGGTGTCTTTTATAAGGGCACTCACCCATTCATGAGGGCTCTAACTTCATGACTAAATCACCTCTCAAAGGCCCCGACCATTACTTTGGGGAATAGGATTTCAACATATGTATTTCGTGGGAACACAAATATTCAGAACAGAACTTTCCACTCCTCCTTTCCAAAGGTCATATCCTAGCCGCATACAAAATATGTTTATTTCATCTCAGTAGCCCCAAAAATCTTAACTCATTTCAGCATCAGCTCCAAAGTCTAAAGTCCAAATTCTTATCTAAATATCATCTAAATCAGATATGGGGGAGACTCAATATGTGAATAATTTTGAGGCAAATTGATCTCTAACTGTGAACCTATAAAATCAAATGTGTTCTGTGCTTCCAAAATACAATGGAGGCACAGGCATAAGATAGATATTCCCATTCTAAAAAGGAGAAATAGGGAAGAAAAAAAGGAATGACAGGTCCCAACAGGGAAAATTCTATTAGATCTTAAATCTTGAGAATTATCCTCTCCATCGATACTTTGCCCTCCAGACACACCAGGATGGAGGTCTCAGCTTCTAGACACACTAGAACAGGGATCTCGTCTTCTGGACACAGTGAGGCAGCATTCCTGCCCCCAGTCGCTTTACTAAGCAGAAGTTGGCCCCCAAGGCTATGGTGCCCCATTCCTATGGCGGCTCTGTGCTGGGCCACATGCTTATGACTCCCCTGTGCTGGAATCGTGTGGCTCTTCCAGCCTGGGATCACAGGGGTAGCATTGCCCCACAGTTTCCCTGCGTGTTGCCCTAACGAGCTCTCTGCAGTGGTCTGGAGGGCTCTGGTTCTGTGATGGAAGGGATGGTTCTGCTGATTTCTGAGTCTCCTTTGGGGTCAGTCTTTCATGTGTTGGACAGTAGGCCCTGACTTCTGTTTAGGTGGCTGACTAACTTCCCTATCAGTTGATCCTTTGGCCATACACTTGTTCTTTACTAAATAGGCTCTCTTATTTTTTTCAATATTGATAGGCTAAAAAATGTTCCAAATTTTAAAGTTTTGCTGCTCTTTTGATTAATAAATAGGTCTTTAAATTATTCCTCTCTTCTCACATTTTACTATGAGCAGTCAAGAGAAACCAGGACACTCTCCTTCAACACTGCTTAGAAGTTGCTTCAGCCACATATATAATTTCAACGCTCACAAATTCACCTCTATAAAGCACCAGGATGGAAACATAATTAACTAAGTTCTTTGCCAATTTATTAACAAAGATTGCTTTTCTTCCATTGTCTAATAACATGTTCTTGATTTCCATCTGAGACCTCATCAGAATGACATTTACCATCCATATTTCTACTGACATTCTTCAGGAGTACTCAGGTATTCTCTAAGGAGACTGAGGCTTTTTCAAAGCTCTCCGCTTTCCTTTCTGAACAGTCATCAATCAAAATCTTGTTTTCCAAAGTTGCTTAGGCCATTGCACTCATTTTTTTCCCACCTCCTTTGAGTGGTTTTACCATTCATTGAGTACTTTTAAAAATTTGGCTAGCACAAACTTGTGTACAGTTTTGGATTTTTACCAGTGCCTGGAGTCATCTGTTTACCACAGTGCTAAACAGCACTATTCTATTACCCCCAAATTCCCTGTGCTCCTGCTTTGTAGTCAACTCTTCTTTCCCAACCTATGGCAACCATTGGTCTATTTCCATCCTTATACATTTGCCTTTTTCTAAATTTCACGTAAGTGAAATCATACAATATGTAGCCTTTTGTGGCCTTCATTTAGCAAAAAAATAATTTAAGATTCATGCACATTCTTAAGTAAATCAAAATCCATTCCTTTTTATTGTGGAGTACTATTTTATCATCATGATATACAGTTTACTAATATGTTGAAGAATAGCCTGCTGATTTTTAGTTTTTTGTAATTATGACTAAATCTGTTATAAACATTTGTATATAGGTTTTTGTTTGAATATAAGCTTTTAATTTCCTGTGTAAATACCTGGGACTAGGATGTCTAGGTTGTATGGTGAGTGCATGTTTTATCTTTATGGAAAATCTGCCAAACTGTTTTGAAAAGGGACTGTATAGTTTTACATTCCTTCTTGAAGTCTTGAGAGAATTCTAGTTGCTCTCCATTCTTGCCAGTGCCCAGTATTTTCAGATTTTTTCTTTTTTTTTTTGATAGTCATTTTAATCAGTGTGTAATAGTATCCCATTGTAGTTTATGTGGCAGAATTTGAAGTTCATATCCTATTCTGGTTATTCCTATGTAACTACTGTTTAAGTTGTCTATCTCTTTTAAAGTATGATGCTTTTAACAATCCTTCAGGTGTGAAACTCAGTAGCGTGTACCTGTTACTGCCTCTTTCTAGTTTAGGAATTAGTACATAAAAGTAGTCTGAAGGTCATTTATCTTTTTCTTGGCTGCCTTTTGATGTCTTTTACATTGAGTTTCTTATACAATAAAAGAAGCACAATTTTGTTATTAAATGACCATTTAATAACATTTGTGCTTGGACACATACTAGAAGCTTTGATTGTGGCCGCATGAAGTCCTGAGCTATGCTGAATAATGAATGTTGGCAAATTTCCTTATTAGAATAATGGTTAGTGAACATATTCACTAGGGTCTTATGTACACAGTTATTTTTTAACAGTAATCACTTCTTTAGTCAATTCTTTATGTTTTAATTATAGATGCTAGTATAGGGCAATCCATTTGCAATTTACAAGTTTGTGATTATAAATTGATCACATCATTTCTGATGCTGTACTTCAAAAGAGTTTCTCATGTTGATAACATTGATCACTATTACCATTTTATTTTTTGCCTATGATTGTCATGTTTTATAATAGGTATATAAATATACGTTCCATTCTATTTTGTTTTTGTATTTTTTTTTCTCATTAGGTTAGTAACATTTTTTTTGTATTTTATGTGCATCCAATACATACGTGTTGAAAATCTTAATAGCTATCTTAATATCTCCAGTGGATCTATTAAATGCTAGGAGAGTTTTGTGAAAGGTAGCAAAAGATTTGGATAGAGTATTTTAAGAGCAGATAGTAGCAATTAGCTGGTATTCCCACTACAATTCCCCTGCTATTTTTATTACTTTTAATTCTCAATTCTAGCTGAATATCAGAAGCATCCAAGGAAAGTTTTTAAAATACTGATTCCTCAGCTCAACCCCAGATAGACCTAAAAATCAGTGTCAATGAGTTTAGTACCTATGTTTTCTTCTATGCAATTTAGTGTTTTAGGTCTTAAATTGAGGTCTTTGATACATTTTGAGTTAATTTTGGTGTATGATGACAGAAAGAAGTCTAGTTTCATTCTTTTGGATGTGGCTGTCCAATTTTCCTAGCACCGTTTAATAAAGAGACTTTCTTTTCTCCATTGAGTGTTTTCTGCTTCTTTGTCAAAAATTATTTGCCCATATATGTGTGAGTTTATTTATGGGCTCTCTATTCTGTTCCATTGTTCTTTGTAGTATAATTTGAAATCAGGCAGTATGTTACCTCTGGCCTTGCTCTTTTTTTCTCAGGATTGCTTTGGCTATTCAGGATCTTTTGGGCTTCCATACAAATCTGATGATTTTTTTTTTTTTTTCTAAAAAATGCCATTGGAATTTTGATGAGGATTGCATTAAATCTGTACATTGATTTGGGTAATATGGACATTTTAGCTATATTGATTCTTCCAGGCCAACAACATGAAATACCTTTTCATTTCTTTGTGTCTCATTCAATTTTTTAAAAATAATGTCTTGTAGTTTTCAGTGTATAGGTTCTTCACATGCTTTTTAATTTTATTCCTAACTCATTTTTTGAGGCCAACATTATCCTGATACCGAAACCTGGTAAGGAGAATCCCCCAAAAAGAAAACTACAAACAGACATCTCTGATGAATACAGATGTAAAAATCCTAAACAAAATGCTAACAAATTGAAAACAACAATATATAAAAAGATTAATGTCACAATCAAGTGGGAACCATCCTTCCAGGAGCACAAGGATGGTTCAACATACGTAAATTGATCAACGTGATACACCACATAAACAAAATGAAGGGTAAAAATCAAATGATCGTATCAATAGATGCAGAAAAAGCATTGGAGAAGATACAGCATCAATTCATGATTAAAACACTTAAAAAACTATGTATAGAAGGAATGTACCTCAACATAATAAAGGCCACGTATGACAAACCCTCAGCTAATATTCTACTTAATGGCGAAAAACTGAAAGTTTTTTTCTAAGATCAAGAACAAGACAAGGATGCCCGTTCCCACCACTCTTATTCGATATAGTATTGGAAATCCTAGCTAGAGCAATCAGGCAATAGGAAGAAATGAAAGAATCCAAATTGAGAATGAAGTCAAACTGTCACTTTTTTTGCAGATGACATGATTCTCTATACTGAAAACCCTAAAGACTCCACCAAGAACTATTAGAAACAATATACAAATACAGTAAAGTTGCAGAATATAAAATCAGTGTACAAAAATTCATTGTGTTGCTATATAATGGCAATGAAATTTCAGAAAAAGAAATGAAAACACAGTTGCTTTTGCAATTGCAACAAAAGGAATAAATACCTAGGAATAAACTTGACCTTTACTTTTTAATATTTTCTATCACTTAATTAAATTGTGAGTATAAGATGGCATGCTTATCAAATTTGTTAAGACAAATCTGAATAACATATATTTTGGAGTGTTCTGATATATGCATTACATATTTTGGAAAAATGCACGTAGCCATAGATTGCCAGGAAATTATCAAATTTTTAGTGCCATTGCAAATTACAAGAGTGACAATATAGAGCAATAGTTATAAACATGGGCTTGGGGAGGCAGATGCCTTGGGTTCAAGTTTCTCTTCTGCATTGCTACCTAAATGACTTTGAATAAGTTGGTTTACTTATTTGTGCCTCAGTTGCTTTATCTGTTAAATTAATATTACACTAATGCCTATCGAGTGCTTCTATTGAGATTTAATACCCTAAATTATTTAGAACAGGTCTTGGTACATTTTAAGTTTTGTATCAATGTTACCTACTAATATCATTGAGAAGGCCTTGACCTTTATGTGGGGACCTCATGAACTAGCATGATCTAGAAGGGCTGTAGCTACTTCTATTTATGGTTAAAGAATGACCAGCTCCCCAATAATTTGGGAATATCCTCTAGAACCAGATGTACACTCTTGACCTTTGAAAATCCCTGTGCTTCCTTGCCTTTCATATGTGATGAGTCACATCAAACCTTATTGCTAATTGAGTGATAGATGCCATAGTCAGGACATTTCACATTCATATCATGGGAGCCTATTTTTCACCCTACTGGCTTGATGAGACAAAACACACATTCATAAATTAGCTTTTTAAATAGTGTGGTATGTTTAATGGACTTCATGTGGCTTTTGCAAGAACACCGGCTTCTATCATAACTTTTCTTTTCATCCTAAACGAAAAACAGTAGGATATGCAATTAAAAAGTCTTGTATGATGCTAATTTGATTTACAAAATTATTTAAGTGATTAAGATTCCGTTATGCAATTGCACTTTTCTTCTGTGAATTAGAGGTACAGCTATGGTTTTATTATTAATTTTGTAGACTCACTCATTTGTGACATAAATCAAGATCTTGTCTGGAAAGTTTTAGATAATATATTTTAGTCTTTTAATTGCTTCTTTCTTGTTTTATAGAACTCCACAGGAGCAACTTCGAAACATGCTACCAGATACATTCATTCCTCAGAGTACAACCACTAGTGAGGCACAGTGTTCTCAGAATGAAAATGATGAAGATAGTGGTGGTTAGTTTAGCCTTGATTAGATATTTTCAAATTTATTATTTAAAATTATATACAGTAAGTGTTAACCAGCATCTGCTTTTGGTTTTCTTTACTGTATCATTCTCAACTGGACTATGTATCCTTTGTCTCCAGATCAAAATCATGAACACTTATTTTGCTTAGCATGATTATCTCAAGATCCTTTCATGTTGTCACAAATAGCAGTATTTCATCTTTTCTCATGGATGGATAATATTCCATTTTATTTATGTACCATGTCTTCTTTATCCAATCATCCACTATAGGACAATTTGGTTGCTTTCATGTCTTGGCCATGATGAA
This sequence comes from Pteropus vampyrus, assembly GCF_000151845.1. Lineage (NCBI taxonomy): Eukaryota > Metazoa > Chordata > Mammalia > Chiroptera > Pteropodidae > Pteropus > Pteropus vampyrus. The sequence continues at coordinate 10,232,018 of NW_011888793.1, read as the reverse complement.
TAATGCTGCTATGACAAACAAACAGAGATTTATGAACATGACAGTGGATTAGTGGTTATCAGAGGGAAGTGGGCAAGGGGGGATGTAGGAGGGGGAAGATAGATAGGGGTAAAATGGGACAAATATTGGGTGACAGAGGGAAATATAACTTTGGGTGGTGAACACACAATTTGATGTATACATGACATACTGTTGTTGAATCGTATGCTTGAAACTTATTTGATTTTAGTAATCACTGTCACCCCAATAATTTTAAATAAAAAAAATCAGGCACACTCTTTTTTCTTGTCTCTGGATTTACCTTCTCTTAGTTTAAATAGTTTTATTTAAAAATCGAATGTTAAGAAAATGTGTATATTACTTGACCTAAGGAAATTGACTATTTGTTTGGATACAAAGGAGAACATTATTCCTTTATTGTTGGCTATGTTATTTGGAGATAGGAAATTCTCAGGTAAGGTATATTCTTTGATGATATTATTTTCTAATCTTATTTCCTAGTTGAGGAGACCAAAGTACAATGCCCAGCTCTTTTTCTGCCAGTAGAAGAATTAAGCATAGAGAGACCTGAACCATCTCTAAAAATAGTTGAACTGGATAATGTAAGTGCACAATGACCACTTATATTACTTAAGAAACAGAAAATTTATAACCTATAGTTACAACTGTATATTATTTTCAACATTTCTTTCATAATTCAATATATTTTAATAGAAAATTTAGAAGTGTTTGAATTTAAACATGCTGATAGTATAAAACAGTTTGTTTTAATGTAACAGTAAATTTCTGAATTGATATTGTATTATATTTTTTTGAAGCCTGTAGTATGGGAGATGAAAAGACATTTTACTCATTTAACTTATGGAGATATAGTTTGTTTCATTTAGTTCTTCATGTTTTCAGACTTTTAAACAAGGATTAGTCTCATTATATGGTATCTAATAAAATTTTTGTACATTTAGCTTTTGAATGCCATTCAATATTTTCTATTTAAAAGAAAAATAATATGAAGATTTAAGGGATATAATATAATAACAATTTAAATACAAACTTCAAGAAGACAATAAGTAGAATCAACTAAAGCTAGGGCTAGTCAGAACTAGCTAGATCTCCACACTGAAAGTTTAAGTTGTGACCAACTCAATATATTTCTGACTTTTTAGTCATCTGGTAGCTGAATATACCACTTTTCCTCAGTATTTATATTCTTTGGTTGTCAAATAAAAATACTAGAATGTAGGAAGTACCTCTTTAAATACTACTTTCTTCTGTAGGTTAATAGCTTCTGCTGTGTGTGTGTATGTAATATGTAACAAATAAATATGTATATACAGGTATATATATATATACACACACACACATGTGTGTGTGTGTGTGCATGCGTGTATGTGTGTGTGTGTGTGTATGCTTTTTATTAAATTGTTGATGCATAGAGTAAGTTTATAACATGCTGACCAGAGAATTAAAAACATTTTAGTCACTAATTTACTTGGCTCTTAATGAACATAATTTGTTATTGTTGGTTCTGGATGTGATAGTGGTGATAAAATGATTGAAAGAACAAATGTCCTCAACAAATATCTGTTGAATTTGTTGGGTTCTCCTAGAGCTCATGTTTTATGGCATATAGGCAGAGAGCTCATTACATCATTTGTAGAAAGAAAATTATCATCCACAAACTGGCTGGTTAATGTATAATACATTTATTGAAAATACTAATATTATACAACATGTATTCAATAAGACTTATGAGGAAGAATTTAAAGAACCAGAAAACATCGTGCCTTACAAAGTTGAGTTAGCTGATGCAGACAGTCAACAAAGGTAAGATCTTTCTAATTCAATTTCGATACTTATCAAAAAAAAAACCCACAAAAAAATCAATTGTCTCTTTAAATGAGAAATTCATGATTTGAAAAACAAGTGATTTTAATGTTATGTCGTATTTTACTAAAGCCATGTTTAAATTTGTGTACAATACTGCTAATATTTGTCAACATTCAATATAATCAGAAAACTGTCTATAACGATATGTTTATATTCTTACCTAATATCTGGATTATTTAACAGATGCTTCTGAATTTAGGAATTGTTATTATTTGAAACAGATGACCAAGGCTGATATATTTCATATGAACTTTCTTCTTTTCTCCAAAGTACTCTGGATTTTCCTTACTTCAGTTTGCTATGAACTGTAAATAAAACTAGATATATTAATGATTAGTTTGAGAGTTCTAAACTGTAGATTACTTTCTGGGTAGATTTTACTGTGTGATAAATAAATGAAATATAATGGTTCACTTTGCAACTTTTTAAAATAGAATTTTGTCATTTCCAAATGAGAAATTATATTTAGCTGTATTTGTTAGTAATGTTAAAAATTACTCCAAGTTCCCTTTGCTGTTGAAACTTTAGCTAGGATTTCAGATGTTTCGACTACAAGATATTAAATTGGCTAAACAGCAGAATGAAGTTCGTATTAAGTAGCCTCTACGCCAGTTCTTTGTTTATATATTCAGATCAGTTTAGGCCCCTGTCAGCAGTTTAGAATAGCAGTGGGCCTAAGTGATGCCCTCAGACCTGAAAACCCCTGTTTGGACACATAGGCCCACATATCTAGCAGCAGATGCGCTTTTGACATTTGACATTATGAAAGAAGGCAGGAGACAAACTTCTAGTCATTAGATAAGACTAGACCACTATATCGCTAAGGAAATGAATGACCTTTCTTCTCTCTAATGTGATTCTTTTATATATCTAATCGCAAATCTTTGTTTTGACCTCCATGAATGCAGAGAAAGTTCCTGATCATGGTTTGGCAATTCTTTTGCATCTTGGGTTTGGAGGTGCCCACATGAGTGACACAAGAGGACCTTTTTAGTTAAGCACAATTCATGAGTTTTTATGATGGTACTATGTAGAGAGTTTATATAAATATCAGATATTATTAAATAATATTATTCAATTCATAAAAATGTTATTTGTAACTATGGTTGTATATAGTAAACATTATTTAAAAAATGAAACATGAATACCACAAACGGCTTTTTAACTCTTATAATTCATTGATGAACGAATAAAAAGTTTATTTAATTAATAAAACTTTGATTTCATCAAGACTTCATTGAGCTTGAAAAATAACTCCATTTTTAGAAGGAATATATGGTGACAGAAGGAGATTTGACTTGCGGTGGTGAACACACAATGCAATATACAGATGGCGTATTATAGAATTGTACACTTGAAATCTATATAATTTTATTAACCAATGTCAACCCAATAAATTTGATAAAAAATAAAAATTAATTAATTAATTCTAAAAGAAAAGAATATAAGGAAACAAACTTACTTCAGAATATTTTTAAAAAGAAACTTTCATTTGAAATTTTGTAGGTAAATCAGATTTGACTGTTTCTTTTAAATCCGTAGTACTATTTAGTTACATGTTGTTTAGAATGTGTCCACAGCAAGATGAAAACAAATATTAAATTAATGTAAATACCCCTATTACCTTAAGATTTTACTATATTTGTTTTAATAAGGTGAGACTTTTTACTTTTAAAAATATTATTTCAACTCTATTCTTTTGCTTGTCCATAAACATGAAAGTTGCACATTTCATGATTATCCGAATACTTTTCTGTATAAAAACGACATCTATCAACATCATGTTTTCACCAACGGAAAAACAGACCTCTTACATCTTCATCTCAGCAACAGCTCTTCTAATTGTGACAGTAACTCAAGAGGTAACTTTTTTTTGTTGCTTACCATTATTAACAATAAATATTAGTAGTTTCATAAAACCAGTAGATATCACAATATATAAAATCTTTGCCTATTCTGTTCATTTTAAACCCAGAAAACTTAGTAATCAGAAGAAAATTGTTTGAAAATATACCCACATGGGAAGTTAGGGCTTTACAGGGCTCCAGATCTCATCAGGAAGGTACTATGCAAGTTGAGAAGGAAAGTACATTATTATGGAAGTTTCATTAAATTAAATAGCCTTTATAAAGTTTTTCTTATAAAAGCATTTCTATGACATATGAGTTATTGCATTTCTCATAGTTCTTGTGCAGTTTAAGAGGTGATAGTTGTTGGAAATGGAAGTTCTAAATACTGTGTGTAGTTGCAGAGCTATATAAATGTTTGATCGCAACAAGTAAGTCCTTTGCCCTGCAAGGCAGAATTTACATTACTGGAGACTATTTTAGTCACTACTATTTTACAGAGTCTATTTATAACTGTCTATTTTACACATAAGCTATTTATATTGGAAAGAGAATGAAGAATAATCAGATGAAGCTATATTCAATCTGGATGATGGTATATATATATATTTTATTTAAAATGAAAGCAATGTGGTACAAAAATTTTAAAAGAATTTTTATTCTTCAGAAAATCTAGACCAATGTTTCACAATCCTAGATGCGCATTATAATCACCTGGAGAATCTGACGGAGGGAAAAACAAACAATAATAGTGAAAAATCCTTGAATCCCATTTCCAGTGTCTGATTCACTTGGTTTGGGGTCAGGTCCAGACACTGACCATTTTGAAGAGTACCTTCAGATGATTCCATTGTGTAGCCAGGTTGAAACTAATGAACTAAACCAAAGGATTTAATTAAAAACAGACACAATAGGTGGTGACTAATATAACCTTACTCATTTGTAGCTTTTCAGAGGCAGGTGTCCCAGCTTAAACATTTTGTGTACCCCTACCAGCTGCTGTTTCATCTGGTAGATTTCCCTTTGCTCTTTTCTCAACACTTGGCATGCTAAAGAAAAGAGGTAAAATGTGAAAATTATGTTTCCTTTGCATTGTTTCTCATAAATTGCTGTTGTAAAATTTGAGTGGGAGAGGGAGTAGGAATATGGGAATTGAACCACAGCCTGAGTAAAAATTTGCATCGATTTCAAGATTTCATTGCAAAATAAATCTTACCTTCTTCCATTACTCTAGCTCATTAAGGTTTAAATATGTAAGTAAATTATGATTATAATTTATGAACATAAGCATAGTGAAAGTATTTTAACATAGAACTCACCAAAGAAATGTTGATAAAATAATGTTTATTGATATAGGTTTATACCACAAAATATTTGATTTATAAACAGATTAATCAATTTACTTGTTTAAATTTATTTATTTAACTTTTATAAATGTGTGTTTTTGACAGCAAGAACTTCAAATATAAAATTTGACAACATTGTGGATCCTTGCATTTATTCTGCTGTCGAAAAGTTAGGGGAAAGCAGCTTTCTTGAAAGACGGTTCAAAGAGAAAATTACAGATATGGAAAGTAATAAAAAGTCTGATGATTTCTGCGTATCACTTGAGAGCAAGGATTCTTTTCCAAGAGTCAATTTAGAAACACCTTCCATTAAGGAGAAATTATCTGAAGACATCAAAGAATCCTTGGAAGTTAGCAATCTGCATGAAAGGCTAAACTTTGAAGATTCAAAAACTACAAAGTCACCACTGGTATATCTATTTATGTTTATTATGTTTATTATATTAAAAATTTTGTTAGCAGCACAATAAGACAATTTTATATTGACACAATATATTCTTAAATATTACTTCTCATTGAAGTTAAAATGTGCTACTAAGGTAGTTGAAGATTGAGTTATATGGGAAAGAATGTTAGTAAAGAAATAGGGGTGTAGTTTTTGTTTCTTAGAGGGAAAAGAAGATAAAGTAGGTCATTATTGCATTATTGCCAAATTTTAAAACCATGTTTGAATCTCTGTTCTACATCCGAAAATTCTTAAGTAATTGCAACTGTTAACAAACTCTGGAATTTCGGCAAGTCAGATGTTGAATTCTTTGGAAATTGGGAAGTCAAACATTTTAACGACCCTTTAAAATCATTTGATGTGAATCTCCATGGTGCCTAGACTGAAGTTGGTACCAAACAAGTTGAAACCTGACTATTGAGCTGCTGCTACTCTTGCTGGGGATTGGATTCTGTGTCCACTTTGTGACAGAGCTTGTTTCTTTCTGAAGTGTGAAACTGAAACTGAGACCTCTGCAAAACCTTAGATCCCTCAAAGTTTGCTCAGTAACCGAAGGATTTCAGCAGGAGACATATTGACAGATGCAAGAAAATAAAAGGAAACTGATTTCTGTGGGGATCTGGACCAGGTCAATAAAATATCTAACTTGGAAACAGAAACCGTGGATTTTTACTTAGCATAGGTTTAGAGTCTGAATGTACATTTCTTACTTGGAATCTCCAAGCCACAAAATTAACATTAATGTTGATCCATATCTATTGATACCCTGATATGTCTGGCAAAAGTGAATCCCAATATCTTCTAGAAAGAAATTTCTATAACTTAGTCAATAAAAGATCCCCCCAAATAAAGCCTCACTGCAGATGAGCTACTCTTCTCCATCTCCCAATGAAGAAAACAGTTGATTATAGATTGAATTTCTGCAAAGAGAACAAACAAGAACTCTAATTTTATAGTTTCCACAGGGCATCATGAAGAGGGCAAGGTGCCACCTGCACACGTAGTGTGCTGTGTTACAGGAGAGGAATCCTGAGCATATGAAACCGAATTCTTTTATATTTGGTGTACTTTGCCTGACTTGTCCTAGTGAGAGACATTATCTTCTGTAACCTATTAAAAAGCATTTGGTATACATTTTCTTTCTCTCTCTCTCTCTCTCTCTCTCTCTCTCTCAGACACACACACAAATTTGCTGTAGAAATCTGTAGCAAATTTTTTAAATTACTGATATCAAATTGTGTGATCAGATTGTATTACGTGTCATACATACCTACATATTAAAAGGATTTCATAATTAAACATGAAATGTTGAAAAACTACTCATATTTTGATCCGTTATGCTACTGTTATAAAAAAATGTGGTAAATAGTGATAGAATCTACTTTCTTTTCATTCCTAATGACTACATACAAACTGTTTTTATTCTCCTCCTGTCCTAGTATAAGCCATTTCTGAGCAGGAACTGCTTAGAAATCTGTTGTGCTTCTGTAAAAAATTCAAGAGTGAGCAGGAGGGATAATTTTTAGCAGCAGTCTTACTTGATTTCCAAATAGAGTAAGACAGTTCATTTTGCACTTCAGTTTTCAAAAATCAAGTTTTTCATAAAGGTGGAACCACCTATGGAATTAAGTGGAGCAGTAGCAGTGGGGTAGGGTGAGGTGGCAGAAAGAACATGGACTAGGCAAGGGCTCTTGGCTCTGCTTCTCAAACTACTAATAGTTAACTTTGTGAGTTTGGGAAAAACAGACCCATTCTTACTGCTCTTATCTGTCCACCAAGGCTTTAAAAAACCCTTCCAGATTTGCAATTGTCTAATCCAAATATGAGCTCCATTAGAGCTGAAAGCGTTCTGTAAATTGGTTTCAGGGCCTGGGAGAGTCAGTTAAGCTGTTTGTGAGTAGTGCAGACTTGGACTTGTCTTCGAAGGAGATAATTACAAAACCTTGGTTTTGTAATATTTTATCATTTACATGATTTATAAATTTGAATAAAGTTATAATAATTTTCTTTTTGTTGGTTACCACCTTGAACAGACTGCATTTGGGCATTAATTAGATCCATTAGGGAACTTTACAATAATACTGATAGGCACTCTGATTATATTTTAAGCCCATCTAGAGCTCTCACTTCTGAATCTCTGATCTGTTTCCTACCAGACTCATGGATTTTTTAAAATCCCATTTATGCTCTGCCCTAGGATGAAAATATATCTAAAAAATGAATTCATAGGGTGATGAAATAAGTCTATGCATCAAAATATCCAGACCTATATTCCAAACCCATGTCTGCTAGTTTCTAGCTATATAAACTCAAGTTACGTAGCTTGTTCTTGCCTTAGTTCCCTATATGTATATTTGCTTCACGATGAGTATTTTGTTAACTTTGATTTTGTCTATGACCGTGGTTGAATCAGATTTATCCCCATTGATATTTTACTTTCATCTTTGAAATCATTTTATGTGATTCAAGAGCACAGCATATGAGAGAAATTCTGTTTTCCAGAGTAATGTATGTGCAAAAGTGTTGAGGAAAGAAAGGAGAAAAGAAAACTATTTTGTTTCATGAACTTCTGTGCTTCTTGGATTGATGGCAACTTTCAGATAATTACTGTAATTGCGGTTCCTACATTTCTCAGAACTTACTACATATACATGTTGTGTTGTTATTTATGTCTCCACCACTAGGACTTAAACTTGATGAGGGCAGAATCTGTGCCAAGAACATGTAGGTGCTCAATGAATGAATTGTGCTGTTTGGTGTTGATGAGATGAAACAAACTTAATTTTGTCGAATATTTTGTTTTCTAGTTGTTACAAGAAATAGCCCTCAGAAGTAAGCCTGTAACTGAAAAATATCAAGGACTTGAAAGATTCTTTGTTTTTGATAAGAATGAAATACTCAACTTACTTCCTTCTCCTAGTGTAGAATGCAGCTATTCCAGTACTAAGATTACAGCTGCAGGTAAATTCAGATATGAAATCAGATGGCCTGTGGACCAACCTAACAATTTTCTGACACATTTTTTAAAACAGTTCATCCTCATCTTGTAAAATACTGGGCAATTCTGTTCAATGAATAGAATAATTTTATTCTTCTCCAGTTGAAATTATTAACCTTGTGTGAGTTGCCACATATTTATATTGAAGGCTACTATCAGAATGAGAGAGAACATGACTAATGAGACTGGGGAGAGATTATGTTTAGCATTTAGAAATGTGGCCCTTACTAAACTGTTCTTTGAATTACTATATTAACTGTTAAGTGTTGTATGATGATTCTTAAATGCCATATTAAAAACAAATCTCAAAATCTCAGGATCTGTGAGAATTCTGAGATATATCTGTAATTTCCTTTTGATACTATGTTTTGGTGTCACCTATATTCTTAGATTTCCTATGTATTCAAATGTGTTTATTCATATACAAACTATTATACTCTATGTCATACTGTTATATACAGTTAAAAATACTTATTTCTCTTCAGACCTCTGTGTGTAATATCTTTGTAATTTAGAGTTTATTTTTTTATCAAGCTGCGTGAACCTAATAGTTTTTATTGTATAACTATGAGATTTTCTTTTGTAATATATACCACACTGTTATAAATGTTCCCTATGTAGCTAAATATTATCTAGTAAGACAATAAATCTAATAAAGCAACAACATGAATTTCTCTCCTTTTAAAAATTTCTATTATTTTACCATTTTTCTCTCAGGAGACAGAGACTGGATCCCAGACCACAGCATAAGTACATATGCTGACAATGCAGTTGCCTCGGGTGTTCTGCAGAACGCCCAGAACCCTCCATCAAGTAGAACCCAGCAAAAGAATGGTAAGATGGACTGTCAGACCGCAGTGCCCTGTTGGTGGCTCACTTTGTTTATTAGTTTGTCTTTTTAGCATTTTGCCTGAAAATTAATTTTTGCAGTTTTATAATTTAAACTTAATCATTTTCATTAAACTGCCCTGGATTTTTCTTCCAAAACCACACCACACCACACCACACCACTAACACAACAAGAACAAAAAACTAGAAAAGTCATCATTTCTCTAAAAAAAACCTGAATTATAGTCTTATTTTCTGGAGCAATGTATTAGAGAATAATATTTTAAAAATGTAACTCAAGATATAGTATGTATTTTGAACAATCCTTGTAAATACATACTCGATTTCATTACACTCTCAGGAAACTGTTTTTATGCTAGGTTTTGTGTACTTCTCACTGGATGTGATGATCAGACATAGCCGTTTATGACATGAATGGCTTAGGTTAAGATCGCTATTTGTAGTGGTGGGTGAGACACCTCCGTTCTAAATCTAATGCTGAATGTGTTAACCCTGGGATGTTGATTTAATTCATTAACTCCATTCTCGAACCAAAATGTTTGCACGATTTTCTATAGGATAACTATTTTGACATGTTGCATGTTCATTGTAATATTTTCCTAGTGAGTATATGCAGAGAATTTTGACATCATTATAATCAGTATTATTATTAGGTCATTATTGTTATCCAATAATACTTGCTAAAGTAGGTTTGCTTTGGCTGAATTTCATATGAAGTTGCAATAGATGACTAATAAATTAAGTTAATTCAACACAGATATGTTGAATATCTTGGCATTGTGCTGGGCTCTGGGGGAAAAGGGATGCATAAGTCATGTTTCCTATCTTCTGGAGCTCACGATGTAGGAGGGACATTTGACAAAGGGGGCTCTTTGCCTTTGTTTGAAGGCCATCTTCAAGCCAGAAATTTAATTACATATGATTTGTCCAGATATTTAAGATTTATATGTCTCCCTTGCCCTAAATCCTATGATTAAAGCTCCTTGGCTAGACTAGATGCTTTCCATATACATTTATGTTGCAAAGCCGTCAGATACAAAAGATTTTTTTTAGTGGAAAAACTGTCCATCTATGATAAATGTTTTTTGGCTCTATAGTTAGGTACCTATTCTCATATCAAGATCTAGAGCAGCTTCAAAATTTCTGGTTGCTTCCTTCTGAGGCAGTCAAAGGAATTGTTTTAAGTCACTGTATATTGATGAAAACAAATTCACATATATACATACTAAGACAAATCTTTATAAATAAGTAGCCAAATGCCTTTAAGTATTAATTTAGAATGGTCGATTGAAATCAATAAATTGCTATAAAAGACATTTGTGACCTTTAGTCCAGGTACTCGCAGACACTGATGATACAAAATGAGCCCTCATTCCTTAGTGTGAGAGCTTGGAGTCCAGTGCACAAGTTTTCAAATATCCCTGTGAGCGTAATCAGCTGGGAAACCTGTTGTAATGCGGCTTTCTTGACCTCACTCTTAGAGATTCTGATTCATTAAGGCTGAGATAAGGTCCAGGAATTTGCGTTTATTTTATCAACAACTCCTTGTTATGTTCATGAAGTAGTCCAAAAATCATACATTGAGAAAACTGCTATATAGATGTATAAACACATAAATTATACTATATACAAGTTTGATAAAAGGAGTCTAACATACTTTTGGAGATTGACATATAATTAAGAATAGTACATGTGATCAGTTACAATACAAGTAGGTACATATGCAGTCTTTTAGAAATGGAGATGATGAAATAGTTGCTTTGCCACTGAAAAGTATAGATATGCTAGATGTTAGAGAGTAGGTGACATTTCAGCTGAATCTTGAAGAATTCATAAGATTTACCAGTTAAGAGCTTTATGGACAGAAATGGCTTTATCTCAGTGGCCTGAAATAAAATAAAAATTTCCTGGCTATGCCATAATTCGTGGAAATCTTATACTGATGTCTGTATATAAAGAAATTCCTATTTCTGTAAGAGTTTTTTTAAAATTTGTGAATGTAAAAACATAATAGGTATGAAGATACATGTGTGTTTAGCAGCAAGGCCATTGATTCTACCTACCCCCTGCTGAAATATCTCTGTAAATGGCAGCATCATTCAAACATTGATAAGTCTGAAACCTGGGGGTCATATAGTCATTTTGACTGTCTCACCCACCATATCTTCTTCATCCCTGGGTCCTGCTGATTTCAGCTCTAAAATCTATCCCAAATCTTTATTGTTCAAGATGAACCCAAGCCAGCTGTCCATTATCTTTCACTTGTCTCCCCAAGATTCATTTCTGCCTCTCTACAAAACATGTTGCTATGATTAATTTCCATCACATTTTACTATTTATAGTCAGTGAGTGAACTGTTTATATTCATAGTCATAAAATTGTTTATAATTTATAGAAAGTGAGTCATATTTTCCATAAACTTAAACCATAAATTTTACTATGTCAATCTGCTTAAAAGCATCTCACAGTTTCTTGTATGCATCACACAACAGTACCTGTGTTGGCCCCGCAGCTTCTCCCACATCGCAGCCCCACTGGCTTTCTTTATGTTCTTAGACATACCATACCCCTACCTTACTCTTAGCTTTAAAGTTAGCTCTTTTCTCTGACCCAGGATGCTCTGAAGCCTTTACTTTCATCTCCACATCCTTTTTTATATGATTGATTATTTTCCATTGTTCAGCCTCAGCCCACATGCTACCTCCTTAGAGAGGCCGTCTCAGAGCACTCTATTTAATGCTGGTCTCTTGAGTCCCTTAATCACATTTACCTTTTTTTATGTTTCATATAGAATATATCATGAAATGAAATTATTTTTATTTACTTGTTTATTTTCTGCTTACCCCACCGTTAGTTGGAAAGAAAGCAATGGCCTAGCCAGTCTTGTTCATTGGTGCATATTTTGTGATGGAACAGGGCCTGGTACACTGTAAGCACTTAGGAAGTGTTTCTGGATGAGGAAAGCAGGAAAACAAGACTCTGTATTAGTTTGGAGTACTATTTGAGGGTAGAGGTAATGTCTCATTCACTTTTTTTAAATTAAATTTATTGGGGCAACATTAGATAATAAAATTATATAGGTTTCAAGTATACATTTCAGTAATACATCATCTGTATATTGCATTGTGTGATCACCACTCAAAGTCAAATCTCCTTCTGTCACCATATATTTGATCCTCTTTACTCTTATCTACCTTTTCCCTTCCCCATTTTCCTCTGATAACCACCAACTGTTGTCTGTGTCTATGAGTTTTTTGTCTTGTTTGTTGCTTTCAGTTTTATATCTCACATATGAGTGAAATCATGTGGTTCTCAACTTTTTTGTCTGACTTATTTCACTTAGCATTATCTCAAGATCCATCCATGTTGTCACAAATGTCAGTATTTCATCTTTACCTATGGCTGAGTAATATTCCATTGTATATATGTACCACATCGTCTTTATCCAATCATCTACTGAAGGACACTTCAGTTGTTTTTATGTCTTGGCTGCTGTGAATAGTGTTGCAGTGAAAATCAGGGTGCATATATCTTTACAGATGAATGTTTTCAAATTTTGGGGGGAGACACCCAGAAGAGACATTGATGGGTCATATGGTAATTCTATTCTTAATTTTTTGAGGAAACTCCCTACTGTTTTTCACAGTGGCTGTACCAATTTACATTCCCACCAGCAGTGTATGGGGATTCCTCTCCTTGCCCCAGCCCTGCAACCTCTCCAACACTTTTTGTCACCTGTCTTGTTGATGATAGCCATTCTTACAGGTGTGAGGGGGTATCTCATTATGGCTTTGATTTGCATTTCTCTAATAGCTAGTGAAATTGAACATCTTTTCATGTCTGTTGGCCATATGTATGTCTTCTTGGGAGAAATGTCTGTTCAGGTCCTCTGCCCATTTTTTAATTGGATTGTTTATTATTTTGTTGTTGAGTTGTATGAGCTATTTATATGTTTTGGATTTTAGGCCCTTATCAGAGGTGTTGTTTGCAAATATCTTCTCCTGTTCAGTTGGTTACCTCTTTGTTTTGTTGATGGTTTCTTTTGATTCACTTTCAAATACCCGGATCTTGACAGTGCCTGGCAGTTTCAGGATTTGATAAATATTTTATAATCGAATTGGATTGGGTGCTAATTTATAGATTCACAGAGGTGGAGGGGATTTAAGACATCATTCTGTTCAACTCCTTAATTTTACTTGCGAAATATGAATTTTCCTGTCTCAGGTCACAAGCTGATTTCTAATTCAGTGAGATTAGACAATAAAGTTCTCGCTTCCCAGTTTAGTGTTTCTTTTTTACTAAACCGTGCTGCTGAATAAGATTTACATATATGTTTCAAGAACTTAGAGAATACATTTCTATTTTTTATGTATAAATTCTCAGTAATTTACACAGTGGAGCAAGAATATCGATAGACAATAATGTTTTGCCATTTTTTTCAAGAATAAAATATTGGGTCCTTTGATTAGAATGGTATTTGTTATTGAAATACTATGCAAAATGCATGTTGCTCTGATTATGCATCATTAATTCTAATTAAAATTAGAACAGCAACAACAATTGTTGTATTAAGTACTATTCAGTGAGTGATTCATTTTTCATATTTTATCAGCATTCTTGTGCCCATTAATATAACCCAAAGACACCCTTCTATTTCATATTTCCAATATATGGCATGGTTTCATTAGTAATCACAGAGCACATTTTCTTTAGCTAATATCAAGGACAATTTCTTTTGTAATATATTTAGAGTATTACTGTGATCAGTGTTAACCTATAATTTCCTAAGATTACATTGCCAGTGATGGCAAAAATTACTCCTAAAGTAATTTCTTGTGTTTATAATCTATAAACTGGACTTTGAAAAAAATTATAGTATGATCCCTTCAATAGTGGCATTTCTCATTAGTGCCAGTCTTAACTGCAGTTTAGATCTTAACCCTAGCAATAGCATTAATAAGTTTATACAATGAACATTAGAGAGAATGAATAATCACCTACATGAGTAAAATAAATAAATTAATTCAAGGACCAAATTGGAGTATCTTCTGTCTCTTTTATGTTTTGGTTACTCTAAATTACATTTTGAATGTATTTCCATTAAGAAAGATGGTCTGTCTCTTTGCCATGTGCTAAGCATAAGTCTGATCCATCCCTTATGTACTTTTTTCCCCTCAATTGGGATCAATTAACTTCAAATACTGTGGCCACCAGATGTTATAAGAGTTCAGCAAGTATATGTACTCTTCTGAATTTTCTGACGGACATCCACATTATGTTAAAATTTTTTTACCTCTTATTTTTGTGTTGACAGAAGTCCAGTTCTTGCTAATATCTTTTGTTTGTTTTATTTTAGTAAGTGTTCTAAATGTTTTTAAATTTTACTTGTCTGAGTCATAGCACAATACAGATAGAAGAGTGGCTTTCTCTATAGCTATAGAACTTTTGATTCATATAGTTGAATTACTATTACACTCATTTTCTTATTCTTCTATATTGCTGTTCCTTTTACTGCTTCATTATGCAGGAATTGCAAGTTTGCTTTGCTTGATAGTTATGAATAAATCATTGATTCTTTACATGCTACAGGTAAAAGGGGAAATCATTTCCAAATACTTGCCATTAAAATAATTCTTAAAGATATTTACATTCGTTTTTCTTAAAACATAAGCACATTTTTTTTTGTCAGTTATTTTTCTTCAGAATTGTCTCTGAGCACAAACAGATACAAAAGGTCAGGATCTTATTTTAATTTATTCATAATTTCATTCCAACAAAAATTGTTTTCAAAATTGATTTCTGAAATGTTCATTAAAATTAGTGCCCTTTGGGACTTACCTTAGTCAGTTTTAATTGCTTAAATAATTACATACTGCATTAAGATTCTTCTTAGGTTACAAGCTACATTCAAAGTAGATCTTTAAAGTTAAAAAAAAAAGACTAACTCAATAGTCATTAAATGTTTAATACATGACAACTGCCTGTAGCTACTCTTCTGAATTTTACATTTTCCTTTGAGTCAATAGATTTGCCATAATGCTATATGGCATTTGTTCAGTCAAATTGTAATTTTTATGATAATGACAACAGCATTTCTCTAAAGAATTCCATATTTTACACAAAGCCAATTTGTGTTAAGGGAATTCAAACTTATAATATAAATCATTTATATTTAATATAAATATTTATCTAAATTAGAACAATGAATCAGTACATTTAAAGTGTTACCTGTGCTATGCATTTCTAAATTTGTACCTTGAAAATTCCCTTTATTAAAAAATCTTGGAACAATGCCAAATTTTAAATTCTGTTGCATTAGAATAAGATTTGAAGGGATTTTTTTCCTACTACAAAAGAAATGCAAAAGTTGCAGAACTCTGTTAAATCAACCTTTCAAACATATCAAGATCAAGTGGTGACTGCCCTAATAGGACAAAATAATAACCTAACTGAGATCTGTGCTTCTGGAACTTTTCCACAAAGATGCCTTATAAAGAAGTAGAGAGTGAACTCATATTTAGGAAAATGAGAAATGTAATCTCAATTTCTTTAAAATCTATGGTTTTTTAAAAATATATATGTTCTAGACTATTTTGTCTCCATATTTGTTTTAATATAAGAATAAATTACACTCCATCAAGTAAAATTGGTTCACTAGGAAGTGGTACCATTTTTATCCTGTGGATTTTTTCTCTTACAAGGCACAGTGACGTATTATGCTAGAATTTAAGAAACACGGTACTGCAGTTGGGATAGCTTATAAGATTGGGTGTTGACTTAGTTTACAGATGTTTTACTTTAGTTAGTATTAAAATTAGTTTATTTTTTTCCAAATGCAGAAAAAATTAGAGGAAAATAACCCAGAAATGTTCTTTATGACATAGGAAAAGTAATTTGGGATTAGCAAATTGTGGTAAATCAGATGGATGATAATCAAAGTTCATTTTTTTATAAACTCTGTTGCACGTACTTAACTGCTCTAAATTTGGGGGACTGGTAGTTTGTATTTTTAAGCACTCATTTAGAATTTTAAAACAATTGATTTGAAAAGTTTTATTTTTCATTTTAGGCCAGACATCACAGAGACCTTCAACAGCATATTTACCACTTTCCACCTCTGTTAAAAGAAGCACCAGCTGCCATTCCTTCTCTCACCCTCCATCAAGAAGTACAAGTGCCCGATCATTATCTAGAGCTGCTTCTGAAATTTCAGAAATTGAATATATTGATATTACTGACCACAACGAGCCTTCCTTAGACAACATTGTGGATCAACAAACCTTAGAAAATTTGGAAAAAGAATTAAGTGTGCTGAGAAATTCTGCAGGTAATGCTATTTTTTCACTGTAGACAATGTTAAGTCTGCCTTCTGCCTGATTCTTCATATTGTGTTCCAAGAAAACAACTAGCAAACAAAAAAGCCTTTCCCTTTCTCTCTTCGAAGCATCAATTTTTGTGTCTGCTTTCTTGGATATCCCCCAAGGTCACCCTGAACATGTTATGTGTGGATGCCAGTCACACCAGAGATAGTCTCCCTTAGGCTACATAATGCACAGTTAAATTATATTGCATAAGAACCTTCATGTGGACCAAAAAAATTTTTTTTCTTCTTTCTACAAAACCACTGAGTGGTTAATGTCTGTAGCTTTATGAAAGCTGCTGTCCAACACCTGGTTGGAGAATTTAGCTGTTAGATCTTTTAAAGCAGTGTTTCTCAGGCTTCAATGTGTACACAGACCCTCTAGGGATCTTGTTAAAATGCAGGTTCTGACTCAAGATATCTATGGTGGGGCCCAAGATTCTGCATATCTAACAAGTACCCAGTTGACACCAATACTGCTGGTTGGCAAGCCGGTTTGAGGAGAAATTATACTTGTGCATTCTATTTCCTGAACCTCAATGGATGTAGTCTGATAAATCATAACCATATTTTTGAATTTATAAAGATCTGGTTCAGTAGCAAAACATTAGGAGAAATAATCTTAATTTTCACCAGAAAGTTGTTTATGCAGTTTTATGGGAACCAGCTACAAATCTAAGAGGCAGGCCAGAAACTTTTCAGGGACCTGTAGATTCTACATATGGCTCCTTCTTTAGTTTTGTTTGTTGTTACTGTTTTAGTGATATTCACCTTAGAATAATGACTTTGCTGTTTTCCTAAAAAGAATACATCTTGATTTCGAAAGAGTTAATCAATACTAAAAACTATACACACACACACAACACACACACACACACACATACATATATATTTGTGTGTGTGTATGTGTGTATATACATACACACATACACACACACAAATAGAAGCCAAAATCCCCACAAAAACCTTAGTACTTAAAACAACCATTATTTTAACACTCGATGAACATCATTTTAAGCAGCTCTACTTATATCATAAATATACATATAAGAATTTATAGTTAGAAAGATGAAAAGATTGAAGAGAATAGAGTGATAATTTTATAAAAACCGATTTATGTTCTATATACTTTTTTTAAAGTTATATATTTATTTACCCAATTTAACGAAAAATTGAAATGAAATTAAAGGAGATTGTACATTTCAGATAAGTACTTTTTTACCACAAAAATATTAAATTGCCTTTTTGTAGACAACAACAACAACAACAACAACCACAAAACAACAATGGAGTATTGGCAATTTTATAGGGTCCAACCTGTAGTTTTTAAAAGTTAAGGAAAAGGTAAAGAGAAACAGTAAGCAACTGAGGCCATTTAAAACTATATGATTTTGTTTTAGACAGTAATAATTAGATCCCTATAATAAAAGATGAGAACTAATTTATTTCTTACTTTTTTAACCACGTGTCATTATAGAATACATTCCTGTTACAGTGCTGTTATTTTTTTGTTTGTTTTTTCAAGGTTTCTATTTATTTCTTAATGAAAATTCATATAGATTAAATAATCAATACCAACATTTTTACTATGACTTCACAATTTTAAGCTTTTTAAGAAATTCTTCTCTGGAATCAAAATAATGATTGTGGCATTCTTGAGAATGTCTATGTTTTGTCGTTATGGTCGATTGGCAAATTAGCTAGATTAATTTAGTGGATCACAATTCTTTTCCTTTGCACTTAGCAGATATTTCTCCACTGTCTTCTGTCCCTGAATATGGTGCTAGCTAGTGCCTTAGCACAGGTTTTCCATTTAGCTTTTGTTTAGTTGAATTTGATTTTCAAATGCTTTTTTTCCCCCACATAGGGCTCATGGTAACTCTATTACTTGAGTTCTTTCATGTTTGAGAATGCCTTCTACCTTTATATTTGAATGGCAAGTTGTCTGATGGTAATTTCCTTGGGTCATTTCCCTCTTAAACCTTGTACATACTGATTCATTGTTTTATGGATCTGAATTCTGCTCTGAAGAAGTTTGAGGTTACCTTGATTTTTTTTTACTTTACCCTCTTTCTTGCATGTGTCAGGCTTCTTTCCTCACTGGATGTTTGAAAAAAAAATTTCATTTCTTTGAAATTCAGTAACTGGATTAGAATTGTGTTTCAGTTTCAATAATTCAACATTTCTTAGAACACAGGGTTCTCTCTCTGTTTGCAAAATAAGTTCCTCTTTATTTTCAGATAAATTTTCTGCTATTATATATTTAAATTGCTTTTCTGTTCCATTTGATTTTCTCTTGCTGAGAAACCTATTTTGTTTATGTTGGATCTTCTTTGTACAATGCTTTTACTTATATTTTCTTCAACTATTTATCCAGTTTTTATTTTCCTTTGAATTTACTGGGATTCTCTCAAGCATGTCTTATATGTCAAAATTTCAATTTTCAGCTGGTTTTAGTTTATTCTTTATTGATTGACTCAATAAATTAGTTCTCTAGATGTATTGCTTTGACTTTCTTTGGTAATTTTTTACTTTGATATAATTTCAAACTTACAGAAAATTTGCAAGAATGCAAAAATGGTACAAGGAACTTCTGTATATGCTTTACCCAGTTTACCACCTATTTGTCTTTTGCCCTACTTGAATATATGTATACACACACAGAACACTTTTTTTTCTGAGCCATTTGAGAGGAAACTATAAACATCATGACATTTTAACAATAAAAAAAATGTGCATTTTCCACAAATAAGGACATTCTCTTACACAATCACAGTATAATGATCAAATTAGGAAATTTAACATTGATTATAATATGATTCTCTAATTCACAATTTATATCTAATTTTTAAAAATTATCTCATTATAGCTTGTGTTTTTCTGGTACAGAATTTAATACAGAAACAGGTTAGCATTTAATTTTTTCCTTTATAATGTCTGATATGTTGTCTGATCTTTGAGATTGATTTTACTCTTTTTAAGAAATGTTTGTATTATTTCTTTTGTAACCCACGGACTTATGAAGAATTTTCTTACAGTCTTTATTTGTTTTCTACCAGACTGGTCTTTCATTTAATCATTCTTGGCATGCTTTGGATTCTTGGATTCTGGTTTGTTTGTTTGCATAGCTAGTAACATCATTTCCTTGTATCTTACTTACTCATACTTATTGTGGGTGCCTTTGCTCATATCCTCTGTCTTTTCTGATATAGGGAGGCTACATCCTCCCTGGAATGCTTTCAACCTGTACTGAGATCTGTCAGTCTTCTCTCTGGAGCTACATTTGTGGGTTAGGTATTGTACTCTTCTGTAGCCTGCTGGTTCAAAGGCATGGAGAAGGTAGAAAGACTATGGAGCTCAGCCTCCTTTGTTGGAGTATCTGGGCTTTCTCATCTTTTTCTGGATTTTATTGAATGGCAAACTTTCTTGAACCTAGTTTCAAGTGTGTTCTGTCCTTGTGGGGACACCTGCAGGTTTGCAATTTTTTTGCATCTGCTAAGATCTTACGGTGAGTATTTTAGGGACTTTAAAAGATATTTCAAATGTTTTCTCCTTACTTCTCCTTCACCTACTTTTCCACAAATTGGTGTGGTATTGGTGAGACTTGTCAGTACTGACTCTCCTTTTCCTATTACTAGTTTGGTATGCATATTGGGCAGGAACTGGGGAGAGGGTAGACAGTAGCACCCAGCTACACCTCAGTGAATCTTCTGTGTAATTTTTTGGTTGTCCCTTGTCTAAGTTTATTATGTGAACTGTATCCCTTTCTTTGATTCCTCTTATGATTTTATTATATTTTTATTTTTCTGTTTTTTCTATTCATTTTGTGGGAGGTTGTGGGAAGAGAGTTTATGATCTATCTTTACCCATCTACCACTTGTTTGCTTTACTCTAAATTACTAAAAATTACATGTAAATATCTTTGGAGTTAATTCTCACACTAAAAATAAATTCTAAAATGAAGCATGGATCTAAAATGATACAGTTATCATTTTAATCAGAAAATGAAGGGTTTCTTACTCTGATGTTTCATTATTTATAAATGAAATATAGTACTTACAAACAGTAGTCTTTTTGTATGTTTGTTTCTAACCACTGAGCTTTTTCATTGCCTTTATCACTTTTATTCTTACATGCTTCATTTTCACCCTGTGTCTCTCATTTTTTCATACACCAACACCAGTATTTTCACCAGAATACATAACTTTTCATATATAATAGCAAGCACGCACTGCGTAGTTCATGAACTGCCAGAGCTTTTCTGCTGGTCCAGGAGCAGAAGGCAGTCATTCACACACACTTGACTCAGAAACGGCTCTCTTTCTTTTTGGGAAGATTGGCTTTGAATGAGTGCACAGCTTTGAGACACTTACCTGAAGCTGAGGAAGGAAGAGGACAGCACATCAGCTGAATCACCCCAAACGTCAGTGAGGTGACAGATGCTGTAGTGAAATCAGGCCGTATTCTAGAAAATTCACTGATTCTGCACAAGGCTTTTATATTCTGTTTAGCATCAACGAGCAGAAAAATTCCACCCACATTTCGTTATTTATGATGCAATCTGGAAAACTCTTCATGAGATTCGGTCTCATACAGACACAGTTACACAGTTCGACTCTTATACAAATGTAAATGTGTTCACATCCCTGTGAAAGCTGCATTTTTGTGAGCAGCAAACCTTCTGGCTCGTTTTTTGTTAACTCTAGGATGCATCCACTTCCTCTAAGTGTTATGGAAAATAACCTTGCCAAAGAGCTGAGAGAAGAAAAAGTAGAAAATAACTACATTAAGTAAAATGTTTCTCCTTTGATTCAGATTGCTGTGGCTGATATTAGAGCCATTTCAGAAGTAGGCAAGGTGGACACAGCAGGGAATGTGTGTGTGCAGACACAGCTTACTGCTGAATCAGGACAGATGGGGCAACAGAGCAGAGTGGTCGAAAGCCAGGCTCTGGGGCGGGACGTCATGACGGGGGAGGACTAGTTTTGAAACAAAATCACCACTTGCTAGCTTTGTGACACTGGGAAAATTATTTTTTTAATTTTACTTTACATCGGTTATATGTATGAAAGATGGGTATAATAATAGGCCCTATAATAAAATTGTCCAATGATTGAATTCAAGTATGTATTATATTATAGTTATGAAAATTTATTTCTCTCTACAATAAGAAATTTGGATGTCATTTTAAGAGCCCTGGCAAGCCATTGAAGGTTTGAAGCAAGGAAGCACACGTACACACACACACACACACACACACACACACACACACAAAATCAGCAGTGCCTAGCATGTAATAAGTCCTGAAAAGACTCTTATGTAAGGAACCAGTGGGTGGTGCTTTCTGCATATAGTAAGGATCTCTTGGTAAGTCTAAATTTCAGTCAAAAACATCTAAAAGTTGTTTTCATTCTCAATCTGTTTTCTTCTAGATCACTTTGAGGATTATAGTTAACAGTGTCTTATGCCATATTATTATTCCCTCCACAAAAGTCTTTATAAATAACACTATAGTCATTTACTTAATAAGCTCAACATATCAGAATAACATGTCAGTTTTCACATGTTGATATAACCTGAAGAAATTTGGAAAATATCAGAAGACATGCATTATTAGAAAGTATGCATTATTAGAAAGTAGTAAAGCATGTACCTTTTTAGTAGTTAAAAGTGATTCATTTGTTTCAAACTCATTCTGATTTATGAATTAAGAGTTTTTGTGGTCCTTAAATTCCCATGACAATTTTCTGTTTGTATAAGTTCAAAGTAGTTAACTAAGCCAAACAATTAAAGAAAGTACTTTTTCTTAAACAAGAAAGTAAAAACGTACTAGCAGATGTAGCCAACTGTCTGTGAAGTAACGTAGTGAGTCAGCGGCTTCCTAAGTAATTGGAGGCTCCGTTCATTGGTTGACCATCAAGTAAGATATTAAATTGTAGAAGGTCTACTTGGGATTTATAGTTAGCAAATTAACTAGATAACCCTTGTAAAGACAATCAGATTATTATGGGTACAATGATAATATTTTTGCTTTAGGGCATCTTTGAATTTCAGAATAAAATTGAGTGCTATATACAAAGTGAAAGTCAATGTATTAAAAAAAATTCTGATAAAAGAATATGAAACCATTCAATGAGTAATAATAATTGCTTTTCATTTTTATATGTAGTGTGGCGCCATTTGATCTTCATAGCTACTCTTGGAAGTGGGTGGGACAGGCACTATTTTAAATGACCCTTTGTGGATACAGTAACTGAGGGTATGGCTGATGTGACTGCCTATGGTCCCTCCCTGGGTGTTTAGGAGCCCAGGCACAAACCCAGGCACGTCTGCACTGCATTCCTTTGTCTTATCACCATATCACAATGCCACTTAAATAATTTGAAACCTTAACTTCAAATCAATATTGTGACCACTCAAGAAGAGGGTGTGGGCAGAATGAAGGTAAAAGGAAGAAGGTATGGAGGGATAAACAAGGCAAGATACAGTGGCAGAGAGGAAGAGAGATGGAGGGAAAGGAAAACAAGAGGCTGCAGAGCTGGGAACGGGGTTACAGGTTACAGGGAGAGTGTCCTCATTGTCTTACCATCCTAAACGTTGGATGTTGTTTGTAGGTGTCACTGTTGGGGCTGATTGGAGTTCGGTGTCACCCCAACGGCAGCGGGGGAGGATGAGGGATAATGATGGTGCAGACCAGTAATTAGCATTTTTCCTCGGTTCTTCCTCAGATGATGCAATGAAGAATCACAGATCATTGAAATTTAATAGTTTTATTGAAAATATATTTTAGAAAGACAAAGAATACCTCAAGGAGGCACACGGAGAAAGACAAAGTATGCCCCAAGGAAGCACATGGTCTCAGCTCTATAAGCAACAGAAAGGGGCCAGAATATCTACAAAAGGCCAAAAAGGCCATCAAAAAGAGAGAGAACCTAGAGGGGCAAAAGGGGCAAAAGGGGGAGCCTAGAAAGACAAAAAGGGAGAGAACCCAGAAGGGCAAAAAGGACCCAGAAGCAGGAATGTCTGCCTTATATTTGGGCCTTGATGGGTGGTTCCAAAGGTATTCCTAGATGATTGGCAAGTGAGGTCATCTTAACTGACACTTGATTGACACTAGGCAATAACTGCCTAGTGCACATGTGCAGACCCAGAATTCTACTACTATTGTGGTGTTCTTTGGGCAGTCTCTAGGCTAGGCCCTTTTTCCTTTGTTTCCCCTTATCACTCGTGTCTGACCAGCTACCTAACATTGGTATGCTTGTTAGTCCTTTAGAAGTTTTTGTTGTTTTTATTTTGGGTTCCTTATTGGAAAATAGTCTATCTGCTTTGTTTCCATTCTTTGAAATTTTTAACTTTTTAATGTTTTTAAGCTTTTAATGTTTCTTTGGTCCTTCCTTTTTCTTTCCTTCATTTCTTTTATTCATATAATTGTTTATTTCTATGTGAATAAAGTTATATGTATGTGTTTTAAATGACATGAGTTTTAGGAATACAACCTAGAAGTTTATATTTAGTCAATTTTTGCCCTTTGTCTAATTCTTTAATATTGTATTTAAGAGATTCTTCAATGATCAGAGAACATACACTCTTACTCTAGGGATAGATAAGGTTTAACTTCAATTCATTTGTCAACAATCAGATGACTTGACAGTTGTAAAGTAAAATTTTCAGTATAAATATCAATCTAGTTTTCCCTGGTTCTGTATTAGAAAATCAGGAGACTTGGGTTTTTGTAAAATTACCTTTTTTAGGTTTAACACTAAGCTGTAAGCGGTTTTATTTTTCTCTGCCTTGAAAATCAAGTGATGCAACTTTTGTTCCTATTAACTTGACAAGGTATTCTGAAATATAATTATCAAAGTGAATGATTTTACAAAAGCAGGCCCATTTATTTGTACAATCTGTATTAGTGCTATGCTCATTCAGTTAGGACTCAAATGCCTAACAGAGGTTAAATAGCTCTTCTGATGGTATTGTTTAGATCTAAGCATCATTACTGAGTTTTAGTCTTGTAATCCTACCAAGTCCATATAATTGGGGCATATAAAGGTACTTTGCATACTTGTCTTATTTACCTTATGGAAAACTAGGAAGAAGCTGGAAACTAGAGAATTAGATTCTAGAACATAGTGATTTATAATATTGATGAGCTAAAAGAACTCAGGTCTAGTTCCAGCTCTTTGATGCTGTGGTCGTGTGATTTTTCAACAAGTTACCAATCCCCTGTGGGTCCTTAATTTCCTAATCTCCAACAAGTGGGGATGGAACAAAAAATTTAGCTAGGGTATCTTTTGTTTTTCTCAAAATTAATCTTAAATAGAAATCCAAATGTAAACAAGACCAAGAAAAGCCCCTCCAGATTGCTTTGGGGTGATGAAAACAGGAGCCTCTTCCTTAAGCCACTTGAATTTCTCTACATGTCATAATTTGAAAGTCATTGGGTTAGATAAGGGCACTTCCAGTTGTAAATGTATTGAAGTCTATCTTGCAGCAGAAATAATCTGTTATTTTCAGTAGGGAAATCAAAAACTTTAATACTACCCCCCACCCCGCCCCCCGCCACACACAATTTTTCTCTTCAGCCGAGTGTATAATACATTGTAGTTTGGTATTTGGTCATTCTGATCGAGAAGATGTTTACTTGGGGCTTTCATAAAAGTGAAGAGAGGACTAGCACCCAGTAATTTAACAGTTTCAAAAGTCATCATAGTATAAACTTACGTACAGGTTAGATGGCTCTTAAAACTTTATCAATGACGAAAAGCAGGCATTATGGACTTTCTAATATAGCAATCATTTATTTCTATACTTGACTTTTGGTATTTTATATAAAGATATGTTTGCTTATACATTTGTTTATTTAACTTGCACTGTTTGTCCCTTAGGCTGAATCAAGGCCAGCTTCTTGAAAAAGGAGAAGAAGTTTTAAGGCTTCCCCCTTTCGCATACAAATGGTTATTATATGCCCCCAAAAGCAAGGAAGCTAGAAAAATCAAGGGCAGCTCTGCCAAGACTAAGCTTTGCCTCAGACTGTGTGGGGGTAAAACTTTTATATCTTAGAAGACAAAATGAGATAATAAAGTGTTTAGCATTTCAGGCAAGTTAAGGAGTTGCACAATATTCTAGCTTTAAAGAGGATCCCTTGATTTTCTTGGTAATTTTGTGAATTCTCAGGACATTTGACACTTTTCTTAACTATGATTTATATTGAAAATCTATATGGCTGTGTGAAATAAGTCTGACAGAGAATCTAAGAAAGCTGAACTCACAGAAACAGAGACTAGAATGGTGTTTGCTGCCAGGGGCTAGGGGCTAGGGAGAATGGAGAGATGTTGGTCAAAGAGTACAAATTTCCTGATGTAAGGTGAATAAGTTCTGAAGATTTAATATACGGCATGGTGATGATAGTTAATGATACTGTATTACGTACTAGAAAGTTCCTAAGAGAGTAGATCTTAAATATTCTTATCACACAAAAAAGAAACGACAATTATGCGATGTGATGCAGGTGTTAGCTAACACTGTCGTGGTTATCATTTTGTAATATATAAGTATTTCACATCAACACATTGTACACCTTAAACAATGTTACGTGTCAATTATTTCTCAATTAAGCTGAAAAAATAAAATTGAGGAATTTGCTTAAAAAGTCAATATGATTTAAATGACTTGATACCCAAGCCCTAATTTAGAACCTCAAGTCAGGCTTATCTCATATTCCGCCCACCCCACAAACATTAGAAAATTGAGAAGTAATGAAAAATCCATACTGATCCTCTTTATACTACATACAGTTTACTTGGGATAAACTTTCAAATCCATATGCTGTGTATTGTTTTCTTGAATTTACATGTTGACAATGCATGATATAAAATATTTCAGATCCTTCAGAAAAACTTTGCAGCCTAACCTTGGAAGAGCCACCAGTCTTCAACAAGCATTCGTTGAACATAAGTCAAACTACCCTTAAGACCTTACATGTAGAAGACCCCTGTGGAATTGGGGAACTGAGGTAGGTAAGCCTACTTATATGAAAAGATAGTGCATAGTAACAATTTTAAGAAGTCCTATCTAGTTCTCTTTATTATATATTGTCCTCATTGTATACTTTATATGGCCATTCTTTTTAAAATGTTTGAGTCCTTCGTTGATCTATTATCAGGATTTAGCAGAGCGCTTATAAAGGTGTTACTTTATTGTGAAGAGATAATTCTCTGCTACAAAACAAACATGGGTCAAAAATGAAAAAAAAGAACATTAGAAATTTAATAATCTCTCAACATTTCTTTTTATATTGAAAAACAATTGCCTTACTTCCATTAATTAACCTAATAAATTCTGGTACATTACATTAATGTGAATAAAGTTTTTAGAATAGAATATTGAGAAGCTTCTTTTTTGAAATCTAGTCCAGGCTGTTAATTATAACATATTTTAATATGTTATCATTTCATCCTTTCTTCACATAAGGTAAGAACATTAAGACATAGTGATTAATTTATAAGGAACATAGGTTATACTAGTAAATGCTTAAGAAACATAGTTTATCGTGCCACTCTATTCTTGACATACTGGAATTCCTTGAAAAAGGAGGAAGGTTTTTCTAAAAAAACTAAGAAAATGTAAAATAACACCTTCTTGAATTGTAAATTCCTTTGATTGGTTTGACATCTAATGTTGCAGTAAAAGGGAGTCAAGATCTGTTACTGTGCCTTTCTGAAAGAGGAGACCACTTAGCTGTGGCTCTTGGATTTTGCATTTCTAACATCACTTAACCTTTTTTTTTTTTTAAAGGGATCAATGTAAAGTTGCTATTTTCCCCCTAAAGTCATTAAAAGCAAAGTAACACCACATAGTATCACCATCATTTCATAAGAGAAAGGACATTTAATACCAAACATGTAAGGGGAAAGTAGTAAAAGAATAAAACATAGTTCTTTAAAAATATCATAAAAATGTCATTACCTTGTTCTTATTTTCTCTTCTTTTCTTGGACCATTTAAAATTTTTAAATCACATATCTGCACTGGTCCATAGATCAGGGGTTAGGCACTGCTGATTTAGCCTGTATTGGGCATAACGAAGAATCCAAAGAACAGTTATATCCACCACAGGGTGAAGTGTTTTACATTATTTAGTGCATACATAGGCTGGCCATCTAGATATCTTAGACCAAAAAGTCTGAATTGTGCAGGCTCCTCTATGTTACCTCACCCTACCTCTTTTTTCAAACCTCAGACACCTACACACTAGACCCTCCAACACAGCTTCCTTTCCACAATAAAATGTAACAAAATAAAATAACTAAATAATTGTTGTCATTAATTTTGGTTTTGGCATATCTTGACTGGCTATCCACATAGTCCTAATTTACTGTACACAAAAGAGGTGATTTATCTGGCAGTCTATTCATTGAGATTCTATTAAACAGCCAATGTAATGATGAATATCCTTAATGATGACCCTGAGGCTCTGCAAGTTTCTGAAGTGCCTTCTGAATCATCAGTGAAAGACAGAACCGGAGACCATAAAACCTTTTCTCCTTGGTACCACTGTGGCTTTATTTCTTGGGAGAGGGAGAATGATGAGAATTTCTCATTAAAAGGAGGCTTGGTTATTGGGCACATTGAAAATTACAGCCCTATTCTGAGACATACCCCTCTCATCTGCCTGCCTCTGGTGATTTCGATGCATATAGTATTGATCAGAAGATAGATGAAGAGTTGAAACCTGGTTCTGTATATTGTATATTGATCTTTTAATGTATTTCCAGCTCTTCTGAAAAAGATACTGAAATTCAGTCTTTGCTGACACTTTCTGAGAGCAGCACAGACGAGGAGGAAGAAGATTTTCTTGACAAGCAACATGTCGTCACACTACCATGGTCACAGAGTACCTAGGAATCATTTGTTCATTGCTTTTTCCATTTTGTACCTAGAGTAAACAGAAGAAAGTAACAACTGTAAGAATGAATCAAGTAATTACTTGGCCAGGTGATGGAAATTTTCATTATTAATGCCTCTGATATTTCAAGGTTTGCAGACTAATAAAAGTTAGTAAAATTATGAGTATAAGGGCTTTTTCTTCTAAATGATATATTGTATGTCAAACACTAGTCTATATTGCAGACCATATAAGTAAAATTTGGTGAATTTAAAAAAACAGAAATTATAACTCTGTCTCTAGAAACTGTCATAGGTTCTATAAACATGATTATACTTAAAGTAATATTTAATTGTTAAATTATATTTTAAATAATTATGTCATCAATAAGATGTATATCGGATGGCCAACTCATACTTGGCAATATCATTAATTGCACCTGGAATCTATTTTTTTCTTTGGTAATTACATTATTTTTTTCTTTTAGTGTTTTGACATTTGTAGAAGTTCTGATAACTTCAAAAGTTGCTGCTAGAAGAAAGAGGACTCAAAATAAAGCAGACATAATACTTACTATCTGTTCTAGTAAAACACAGAAAAGACCCCCAAAGCATCTTATTTTGAGTGGGTGGGTGTGATGGTTAATGTTATGTGTCAACTTGGCTAGGCTATGGTACCCAGATATTTAGTCAAACGTTATTCTAGTTGTTTCTGCAAAAGAAGTTTTTAGATGAAAATAACATTTAAACCAATAGACTTTGAGTCAAGCAGATTCCCCTTCATAATGTGAACGAGTCTCATCCAATTAGTTTGAAAGCCTTAGGAAAAAAAGACTGAGGTCCTCCAAAGAAGAGGAAATTCTGCCTTCACACTGCGTTTTGGCTCAAATTGTGGCATCAACCCTTTCCTGGGTCTCCAGACTGCCAGCTTGCCATGTAGGTTTTGGACTTACTAGCCTTCACAATTGGTTCAGTTTCTCTGGAGAACCTTGACTACAACATTCAGTTTGAAGGATTGTTGTGTGTTAGCCAAAGAAAATAACAGATACAAATTATTTTGCTAGTCTTGGGTAGTGGTAGATCCTAGAGTGTTCAAGGTTTTACATGATCTTATAATTCAGGGGCTTAAAAAAGGACAGAAGAAGACATAGAGGAGATAGTTTTATGGATGTCATCTTGTGACTTCTTAGGACAGTTTCCCCTTAAGTAGTTTGTTGACTTATTAGAAAAAACATCCCTGCAATTTGGTTTGCCATTACCACAGTATAGTCGTATCTCAGGGTTCAAATCTTTTGTTTTCTCTCTGATTCTGGATGGTCACTAAGCTCTTATACAAGATAAATGGCTGTTTAGTGTAAATTTATCTTTGATACTTTTTCCCTGGCATCAATAAATTGTACTGGCATTCACACACATCAGCTACTGACAGGATAGAAAATGAAGAGAACTGTAGCCATTTCTATGTCTTTTAATATAAAAATGCCCTTTATTAAAAGTGATTAACAAAAATGAACAATAAACAATCAGGAAAGCCAATTATACTATCAGAATAAAATTTTTGAAAGAAATGAGTATCTTAAAATTAAGAGTGTGACTCCTCAGTAATTTTCACTGTCCTCAGCACTTCCTCTTATCAACAATCCCATAGAGAACAGTGAGTCATCCTTGAATCTTCATCATTTTTCTCAAAAGCCCTTCTGGCATCTTGTCCTGAGGCTGCTAGCTTTCTGAATTTTAGTATCTATAGTTAAAATGGGGATTGCCTGTTCATCTGTTAAGATAGGAAAATAAGTTCTTTTTCATTTTAGCATGTCTACTCAGGTTTAATGTTCTTGACTCTCCCTACTCTCCTTTGCTTTAAGACAAGATCTTCCTCATATTTCTGATGAAGAAGAAAAATGTTCCTCTGTGTGCAATTTATAAAACTCCTGTGTTTTCCTCAGACAAAGCGAAAGGAGACATTGTTCTACTCTCATTAGGGATGTAGAACCACTACTATTCTGTCTTTTCAGTCATAGCTTGAGTCTTTTATGAACTAGCTCAGGAAAGATTTTTTAAGATTCCATTGCCTTTTACAATACAAGAATTTTGAAATAAAAATTAAGCCAATAACTAGTTGTCATCAGTGCATTTCTGGCCAGAATTTGAGATGAGGAGTGTACCACTGACTTTGTCATTGGACTCCCAATATGTGATTGAAATTAAACATGAGGGTCCTCTGTGGCAGAGCATATCAGACTCCCTTCTGCCTTTATTTGCTTCCTATAACCACACAGTTAGAAAAGTTTCTTAATTCCCTTGTCATTAGTCTAATGAGGAAATAAAAACTAAATAAGATTAGAGCCTTTGCCTGAAGCAGTAGCAATGTGTTCTCTCATTTTGAAGCTGAACATGCTGTTTAAAGCATGTACTTAGTTCTGACTGTGGGATTGAGTTACAGGCATTCCAGAAGAATCACAACCATATTCCTAATACTTGAATTAGTGCATGTGCCTCATGCAACTATTAGGCAAATGATCATGTGATTTTACATGCATGTTAGGATTTAGTAGTTTATATCAGACTTGCTTAGTGGTATAATAGCCATGTGAAATTCTTTAATTTTACAATTAAAGTACAATTGAAGTACAATTGATGTAAACAAATTGACATTAAATTATATTTGATAGTTTTAATATGATATTTGATTTTTGTTGAAGTCATTCACACCTAGTGCGTTAAGAGTGTGTCACACAACACAAGCCCGTGGAGTACACTACCCTTAAGACCACTTAATGCTGTGCCTTATCTGTGAGGTAGACAGAAACCTTTTCTTGAACAAACAGATGTTACAACATGTTTCTATCTCTGTAATCAGGCACTCATTTTTTAAACAATGCCTTGAGTCAGAAAAAAAGTTTTCTTTGTCCCTATGATTCAATTGTTGGAAAGATCTTGAAGAAGGCTTATCTTACCATGATGTTAGCCACATACAATTTCTTATCTCTAAGGTCTAAAACTGTACCTACTCAATGAGATTTTCTAATTTCTATCTAAATCAATTCTCCCTATTCCTTTTCCTTTATTCTTTCTTACAGCATCCTACTTTTTTCTTTATGATACCTATAATTATTAACTTATTTGTATAATTTTTAATGTATGTTTTCCAGTTAGACTATACATTTCAATAAAGCATGGATTATGCCCATTTTGTTTACTACTATACACCAGCTTATTACTAGCTTATGCCTAGCATAGACTAGATGGTTATTAGTAATGAATGAATGACTGTGCAGGATCCAACTGATAAGCCATCTCTATCCCTAACTTTTCTCAAGGGGAGACAGTATAATACATGTAGTGGGAGAAACACAGGTTATCAGGTTACACTATTGACTAGCTTCCAGATCACTTATTTGAATGTTTCTTCATCATTCAATGGAGATAAAGATACTAACTTTACTTAGCTTAAATGAATGTTGTGAAAATCAAATGCAGTAATGAATATGAGAACACTTTGGGAACTAGAAAGTGCTCTGCCATGTTCATCATCTCTTTTTATGAGTTTAGGCTACAGTCATTAAATACACAGACAAATTAATGGATGGATCAATTACCGAATTTAGGATCAAGTTGACAAATGATCCACAAAAGTCATTCAATATCAAAAATAAAGAATGCTGTCAGTGAGTTAGACAATTAGATTGAATGATGTATAAAGCTAACATGACGAAAGCTAAATATC
The DNA here is from genome assembly GCF_000151845.1 of Pteropus vampyrus. Taxonomy (NCBI): domain Eukaryota; kingdom Metazoa; phylum Chordata; class Mammalia; order Chiroptera; family Pteropodidae; genus Pteropus; species Pteropus vampyrus. The sequence goes on along the minus strand of NW_011888793.1, from coordinate 10,199,680 downwards.
TAAATTTATTAAAAATATTTTTGAAACATTATTCCTTATGTTTATAGATTTTTTTTTGTAAAGGAAAAAGTTTTCCCTTTTTTTAAAATTAAAAATGTTTTTTAAGATTTATTTATTTAAATTAGTTTCAATTATACAGTATATTGGTTAGACATCTATATAGTTCATAAAATGATCCCCCCCAAATTGTTCCCTTCCACCCCTGGCCCTCTACCTAGCCAACGTATTAATACTAACTGCATCCCCTGTGCTGTGCTCCCCATCCCTGTGACCAACTATCAACTACTAATTTGTACTTCTTTAACCTTTCACCTCATTCTCCCAGCCCCCCAACCCCTCTCCCCTCTGTCCGTATGATTCACTTACATGTGTAATCTAAGGAACAAAAAGAACAAACTAATCAAAAACAGACTCACAAATATTGTGGACAATTTGGTGACAGATAATTTTTTTTTAATGGTGACATTAATGAAATCCAGCAAGTTTCAGGTGTAAAATTTAACAGTAAGGCATATATATGTGTGTGTGTGTGTGTGTGTGTGTGTGTGTGTGTGTGTGTGTGTGTGTGTATATATATATATATATATATATATATATATTACATTATGTGTTCACCTTCCGTAGCTGGATTTCTTTCTGTCACCACATATTTGACCCCTTTTACCCCATCTACCCAGCCCCCTCTGGTAACCACTAGTCTATAGTCCATGTCCATGAGTCTCTGTTTGTCCTGTTTGTTTTTTGCTTTATGTTTATATCACTTATATCTTTATATCTAACATATAAGTGATATCACGTGGTTTACAACTTTTTCTGTCTGGCTTATTTCACTAAGCATGATTATCTTGGGGTCCATCTATGTTGTTGCAAATGGTGGTATTTCATCTCTTCTTATGACTGAGTAATATTCCATTGTATATATGTACCACATCTTCTTTAGCCAATCATCTGTTGTAGGACACTTTGGTTGCTTCCATGTCCTGGCCACCATGAATAATGCTGCTATGAACATTCGTATGCAAATATCTTTTTGGATATGAGTTTTCAAGTCTTTGGGGTAAATACCCAGTAGAGGGATTGCTGGATCATATAATAGATCAATTCTTAGTTTTTTGAGGGACCTCCATTCTGTTTTCCATAGTGGCTGTACCGATTTGCAGTCCCACCAGCAGTATATGAGGGTTCTTTTTCCTCTGCATCCTCTCCAACATTTGTTATTATTTGTCCTGTTAATAACAGCTATTCTAACAGGTGTGAGATGGTATCTCATTATGTTTTTGATTTGCATTTCTCTAATAGCTAGAGATGATGAGCATCTTTTCATATGTTTGTTGGCCATTTGTATGTCTTCTTGGGAGAAGTGTTTGTTCAGGTCCTCTACCCATTTTTTGATTGGATTTTTGTTGTTGTTGTTGTTGTTATTGAGTTGTATGAGTTCTTCGTATATTTTGGATATTAGGCCCTTATCAGAGGCATTGCTTGCAAAAATATTCTCCCATTCAGATAGTTGTCACTTGACCTTGTTGATGATTTCTTTTGCTGTGCGGCAGTTTTTTAGTTTGATGTAGTCCCATTAATTTATTTTTGCTTTTACTCCCCTTGCCTTTGAGGTCAAATTCATAAAATCCTCTTAAAGTCCAAGGTCCATGAGTTTAGTTTATTGGTTTATCATGTGTAAACTCAGAGTTTTTAAATATTAAAATTGCACTGGTACTTTATAAACACTCTGTGCATCATACTTTCAGAGATGAGATATTTTAAAAACATACTATTTGTATGTCCTCAAATCTGTTTTTATAGGATATTCTTTTTCAGCATAATTTCCATCCCTGGTTATTTATTACTAGCCACATTTTCATAAGACAATCTTTATTTCTTCAGAGTTTATCTGTGCCTGTAGTTTATCCCCCACCTAAAATCATAATTCTTTGTTAGTGACACCCTGATTGTTTTCTGGGTAAATGATTATGATGTTGCAAAAGGGATTATGAGTTTAGCTGGGAAATAACCAGCAGGCATAGATGAACTCTAAGGAAATAAAGATGTTCCTTTTTAATGCAAATGTCTCTCATAGGTAAGGAAAAGGAGTGGATATTCTTAATATTCTCCATAAAGTGACAGTTATGTTTAAAATGAAAAGAGTTGATTGATTGGGTTATCTTTGTGTTTCTTTTTTCAGATACGTTTAATATACAATAATGATTATAGAAACATAGTTCTGAAAGGGTTCTGTATATGCTCTTATTTTTGACAGACAGAAGCAATACGTGTTTAGCTATCCAGAAAACAAATACACATTATTCTAGACACACTTAGATTTCTAAGAGGGGAAATGTATTTTACCTTGATTTTACAATTAACTAAATCTTATATATTCAACATGTTAAGCATGAAAGAGAAGTTTAAATTTTGTTATAATTTCACATTTTTAGGTAATTGTCATATTTTATAGGATATTTTGTTGTTTATTAGAACAATGACAGAGTTCTTAAACAATTTCTATACTTAAAAAAAGAGAGCTACAAGTGCAGGCAGATGAACAGATGTATCTTTAATTTTTCAAAAGTAATCATCACATTTATTTTCTCCTCTGACCTATGCCATAGCTCTGTAAAAATAGCTTGTAAATAAAGCTATTTAACCATTTAGGATTTGGCTTAATTTTATATTACAGGGAACAGCAAACAACATTAGCATGACATAGAAGTTTGTTTCTCTTCTATGTCAAGTCTGGTAGTAGGCAGTCAATAGCTGGAATGGCAACTACATGTTACTTATGTTGTTTCCATCCTCAAGGTCACCTTGTCATTCAAGATGATTGTAGATCTCTAGCCATCATGATCTGTGTTCAAGGCATCAAGAATGGGGAAAATGAGGAGAGCAAGATAGACACCTCCTAGCTGAGGTAGCTTCCTTTAAACCAGTCTTCCTATAAGTCTAACACGACACTTTTGCATGTGTCTTTTTGGCCAGAACTTAGCCACATCTAGATGCAAGGGAATTTGGAAATGTAGTCAATTAAGTGGGCACATTGTTGCTCAGAATAAAATTGGGGTTGTGTAACTAGGGAAGATGAGCAGAGTGGATTCTGAAAGCAACTTTCGTCTCTGTCACAGGCTATAATGTTATTTTCATTACTGATCCATAACTGCTTGTTTTCAGAATATATAGATTTTACAGTTAACATGGTATGAAATACAGGGTAGAAACCAACCTTTTGGGATTTAAATAAGTCAAATTTAAGAAAACACTACTACAGTTTTCTTTCTTTCTTTTTTTTTTTAATGTAAACTATATCTTTCAGTCTGAAAGACATACTCTGGTTACTTACACAAACAGAGAACTCATCATTATTCAGCTTCAAGTTTTCACCTTAGGACTTCCTGAAACAAGTTCCACGTCACTTTAAAATACAGTCTTTGGCCTGATGCCGAAATCCAATCTGCTTTGGCAAAGACTTTCAATGTGCTCTGTTAAAAATACTGTGATATGAAATGTTTGTCTAAAATGCATGTTTCAATATTAGGATATTTTGAAACCTATGACGATGGAAATTTTCACAAGACTACACAGAGAACACATATAAAATAAGTTCTTACAGAAATATCCAATATTAGTATAACAGAGCCAGAGATTACAAATGGTCTCAGAGATAGAGCCTCATGGTTATGTTCTCTTAAATCCTTCATAGTCCACTTACAAAATGAGAAATTAATTACTTTTAAACTGAGTTCTGGAGACTCAGGGTTTCTTGATTTGGAGGAGGAGGATGAAGGGGGACGGAGTTGCTCAATAAAGCATCTATGCTTAGATATTTTTTACATGAGGGTTTTTTGTAAGATTAAAGAAAAAATTATGCCACAAAAGTTAGAGATCTGTGGCCTTGAGTCCTAGGAGATCTCCAGGACCCCTTTCAGGTTGGTATTCTGGGATTTATATTGTCACAGAATGTTATATGTTGTCAAGACATGGGACTGAATTTACATCTCTTTGCTGTAAGACCAGACTCCCGAGAATCACGGAGAGAAGATTGTTTCACCTCTTCAGTTCATTGAAAGCTATCCAAAAATGATCCAATGTTATTCAGCTGTCTATATTGGTGACTTCTATTTAGATACTTTTTTCTTCAAGTATAGAAACCCACTCTAGATATGAAAGTAAAGTGTGTTTATTTTAGTAAGAAGTAGAATTGTATAGAAATCCAATAGCAGGAAGTAAAGAAGAGTTGGCCTTATAGGAATTTAGAATTCCTAGACCTGAGATAGCTCTCCCTCAGGATGGTTGGGACACTCATGGGTCCCCACTTTTGGGGTAAGCGTTATTTTCCCCTACTGATTGTCTTCTTATGCTTGCTCATATGTTCTCCCTATGCTCAAAGATTTAATTAATAATGGTTTATTGAGGCCTCCACTCTGCCTCATTGTCTGCCTCTCAATTAACTGATTCAGTCTCCTGAATTTATTTTTCAGTTCTAAATCCAAAGAGAGAAGTTGGTTTGGTCTAGTTTATATTTTCAAGCCAGGCAGCATGGTTGCCTAAGGAGAATGCAGAGATGAGTCAGTCTCTTAACAATTGTTGCCAGGACCTAGTGAGAGCAAGTGGAGAGAAGGAAGGACAATTTGTTATAAAACATGGCCTCTGCATCTCAGCTGGCCCATGGCTATGATTTAAGGCAATTTTAAAAAGTGAAGTGGATCTAGTGTGCCAGAGACTTCTCTGAAATGTCCTGAGGGAAGAAACTCAACGTCAAAGAGGTAAGGTTTGTAGGCCAGAGTTGTTAATGATGGAGTGGATGTGAGGAGATGAACAGTAAAGGGAAGGGTATTAAGGGCTCAGGCACATCTGGACCACGCTCACTGTATGGGAACAGTGTAGTCTCAGACAGCATCAATCTGAGTGCAGATGTTCTTAACAGATGTCCGCAACGCCATCCTCTCATATGCTATTTGAATATAAATATTATGTTATTCTTACAGAGCCATTGCTGGAAATGAGTAACCTGGAGCTTCATTCTAATTTTGTTCTCTAATGTCCTCATCATAGACACTTTTTAATTTCCAGGACTGATCTACTTGATGACTATGAAGAAAAATTTCACACCAAATTTCCTGTGGGGCAGAGTATTCTCTGGGGGTCCCAGAAGATTTTCAAAGCAATATTACAAGTGTGGCAGGTGCCTTCCCTTGTCTTGTCTGGCATCCAGGGCCAGATGATTCTGACGGGAGCTCAAGCCTGTCGCATATAGATTCCTCTTTATTGGTTCTTGAAATGCCTCTGTTTTCTTCTTTATTGAGGAAGAACTAAACTTCAACCAGATGCTTGTGATTAAAATAAGGGATAACGATAATAGAACTTTTACCAAGGATATGTCTTTTCCTGCTATCAGAAAATGCCAAGGTAAAAACAAGCCACTTATCTGCAAATAAACATTTCACTGGGGGTAAATGGTTTATTTTCCAAATTTGAAACAATTATACTTTGACAGCATCACTCTCAAGATTTTAGGTTTATTATAACATCATTAAAAACACATTTAGTTGGTATTAGTGAAACACAGTTCATTGCACTGTTATGTAAAAAGCAGTTCTGACATGAAGCTAATCAAAAACAGTCTCAGTTTAATTTTCCATATTTCTAAAACAATATTTCTTACCTTCTCATGAATTAAAGTATTTGATTCACTGAAATTTTCCTCTTTAAACAAGAATGATGAACTACACTTATAATAAATGCCCAAATTTTCATTATATGAAATTTCCTGTTTTAGAATGTAGAAATACAAATGCATCTGTTTTATAATTAGAGAAAATATTTTACTTGATCCTATAATACCAGTTAACATAAATGCTACCTCAGAAGACGAATAGTGTTTTTGTGTTTTCTTTATGGAATCCCAACTATACAAAGTTTAAATACAGGCTAATCATCTAATTTCTTGAAATAAATACCCTTTGGAATACCCACCACAGATTTGGTGGGAAGTTTGTTTATAAAGGAGATAGAATTCTCATTCCTTGCTCAATCCAAAAAATTCTTACTAGAGAGGGGACAGCATACTCTTATATCTTCCATTGAAAAATATATTTCTTTGACTCCATTCCCTTCACAATCATTTTTACTTCCTCCATAGTAAAATTCCTAAAAAGACATATCTATACACTACTTCCATTTCCTCAACTTTTGTCTTCTTTTTGACCCATGGAATTAGGTTCTTGTTTTCACCAGGACCATAAGGTTCAGTTCAATAGCGACCTCCATATTTCTCAGAGCTCGTATCAGTCTCTCAGCATCATTGATTACTCCATCGTCCTTGAACCTGTTCTTCCCATATCCTTGAGGACACTAGTTATGATTTCCTTTTCATCTGCTGACTGCTCCTTCACAGTGTGGTGTGAAATTTCTTCTCCTTTTCCCAGATTCTGAATGTCAATGTGCTCAGGGCACAACGTTGTAACCTCATGTATCTACACCCTATTCAATCCGAGACGTATAATTTCACTTTAAAAATCACCCCCTTAACTTCAGAACGAAACTTTGGATCTTCCTTTGCAAACTGAGTCCTCTTTTGGCCTCCCCTGTTTTTTTAAATGACAGTACTATTTACCTATTTGTTCAGGCCAAAGATGCTAGCAGCTATCTTTGAATCATATTTTCCACACAGGCTCATATTCATTCTACAGTAAGTCCTATTAACTCTATCTTAAAATATACCCTGAAAATCACCTCTTCTCATTGCCTGCACCACTCCCAATTCTTTCCTTTCACACTTTATCCAGTCTCTACTTCGCAAAATATCAAGAATTATATTTTAAAAATGAAGATGAGATCATATACTTCCACGGTGCAGACTCCTCCATGGTCTCACATTACAGTTAGAACTAAAGCCAGAATTTCACAAAGACCACTATAGCTTCGTGTGATCAGGCCCCATTTAGCTCTATGGCTTCACTGCCTGCCTCTCTTGCTCATTGTGTCCAAGGTTGCCAAGCCAGTAAGTGAGGATGCTGGATTATAAATATAGGCCTTCTGATTCCAGAATATATATTTGCCAACACGTACAATACTTTCTTTCTACTTCTTCCCATTTCTGTGAACTTTAAAAGATAGTTTACTATTACTTTATAGAATAGATCTTAACTTCTTAACTTTAGGTGCTAGAATTGGATCTAGGTTTTTGTTTGTTTTGTTTATTTAGTCAAATATCTTAATAAAACTTTTTTATAGGTAAGTCATAGTTTCTTTGAAAAAAATTTAAATTTCCTAAATTGCTTTGAACCTAGTAGATATTTAATAGATCTTGGTTGGATAAAATATCAAAAGCAAAATCTAGATATATGATAATATTTATGCTCTTATCATTACAGTGGTCATTTTCTTCCAAAGGTGGAATAGGTTTTTTTTTTTTTTTTTTTTAATGGATAAAAGGTGACTGGTAGGTAGGTTAAAGCTAGTGTGGCCTTTTTGTCCTTGACTATAGTCTCAAATACCACTTAGATCATCAACTTTTTTAGTATGTCTGCTCACAAAACAATTTTTTGAGGCATCTCATTTATATCAATAGGATTATCCACTTAATAAACATTTTCGACAATCTATTATGTTCTAGGCCCTGAAGTAAGCTTTAGGATATAAATGAATAAAGTGTGAATCCTGCCTCAAGGAATTTATGGTCTGATAGGAAGGATGAATAATTGCAGTAATGAATGCAAATGGTCCTTACCTCTGTGAGATTTGCACTAAGGAAATCTTCACAGAAATGTTGAATTTGAGTCTTGAGAATGATTTAGGTTTGTTATCACAATCAGGATAGTTGGGTGGGGGATGAAAGGCATTCCTGGCAAAACTTATATGCTAGAAACATGCCACATGTAGAAGGCAATAATTGTCTTTTGAGGTTTCTCCTTAATTATTCATTCTGTATTCAGGCAATTTATAGCTTGAAGATTCTGAATTTCCACATGCTAAAGTTATCTAAAGATTTGACATCAAAGATCAGTATATTCTTCTAAGCTCTAGGGACTTGACAATCTGTCCTAAAGGGACAGGAAACAATAGAATCTGTTTTTTAAGTTATAAATCAGATAGTGATGACAGGATAGAAAACTGATATGTAGGGACAAGCTGAAGTCAGTGTCATTCAGCATAACAGTAATGTGCTTATTCGCCTTCTCAAATTCCTGGAAAAATGGTCATCACCAGGGACCTTTTGTAAAATGGGTGATGAGATCATGGCCTGTTTTCCTTTTTGATTTTGTGGAAGATGAGAAACATTAGCCACACAGTTTATTGAGATATTTATCTCCTGCATTATCATATGCAAATTAGATTCAACACAGAGGTAACCTTAGGGTGGAGGGTATCAGGAGGCAAGGTTGTAACCCCTACCCAAGTCTCAGTCACAAGAATTCTACTTCTTTCTCTTCCCTATTACTCTTTTGTACAAAATTTTTCTCCACCAAAGATTTCTCATCTGAAATGTTGAAATAGACTGCTCTAATTCTAAGTACACTATAATGAGAAACGAGTCCTTCTTATGACTGTTATTTTAACTGATTGGAATGGCACTGTGTATATGTTTGGTGCAGCATAATGCACAAATCCATAAGATGGACTGCTGAGCACCTTGTTTAGGAAAAACTCAGCTTGGCCCAAAAGCTGAGTGGTTGTTCTGATGATGCACTTTTATTTTATCAACTTGAGCGCTAACTCTGTAGCCTCTAGTTCTGCCCAAAGTAGTTTAAGAGAAAACCTCTTAATGTGTGAAGTGACTTTATAACCAATTTTCATTCACTCATAGTCGTAAGAAGCTGGACAAATAAGATAAAGTTTTAAAGTCTTTTTATTTCAATATCAGAGAATTTTTTCTACTTTTAGAGTATTTGAAGATGTTTTTGAAATGAACCTATAAAGATCAAGAGGGTCCAGGACCTAGACCAAAGACATCTTCCTTTGCTGGTAAAGGCACTGGGGGTCAGGAGAGCGGCTATCATTCAGTTATAGGTCAGGAGAGTGGTCCAGCCTCACAGTGGACACACTGGAAATAAAAGAGAGGAGGAATTAGCTGAGCCCCTGCCTTCTGCCTAATATATAGGACAATAAATGGAGTAAGATCAAAGTAGAACCACAGCAAAAGAAGACTAAGGGTATTGAACAAATCATCAAAGTTCAGGAACAATGGGATACATGGAGACTTGGTCAGAAAATTTGTTGAAGTCCATTTCTTAGCTTGAGATCTCTGGAATATGGGGGAAAGGATCTCTGAAGAACTGTCAAGGAGTTTGTGAATCCTATGTAATATGTAAGCTTGCATGATTTTGTACTGTGTAGACAGTCCATGGCTTTCTTCAGAGTTTTGAAGGACTTCACGTATGAAGAGTTTCAGGATTCCTCTACAGAACCCAAGGTTAGATTTTACTAAGGCCAAGGTGAATTTGATATTGAGATATCTAAATAACAAATTGCTTCCCAATAAAAGACAGGAAAGGACCCAGAGTATGTGTAGGAGTCAGCCTAACAGAAGGGTTAGCTGGCCCCTGCTTTGGTTGGACATAGAGGAAATTAGGTAAAGTGTAACTAACTCTGTCCTTATGGAAGGCTTCTTCCTCTAGCCCAAATTAGGGCAATTAACAAAAAGTGCCACTCTGGCTCCATCAGTGGAAATTTGCATGTTTCCTTGCCAGTGAGATTAGATGTCAAGGATAAGGGTGGTGAAAGATCACTCTCAAGTTTTAAATTGAGAAATGATGCTGTCATGTACAGTAATATTATAATAAGTGACAAAATTTTTTTTAAAAATTTCATATGATTATATATTTAACTTAAGTCATAATATTTCCAAATATATACATATATATTTGTCAAGGTAAAACTATCTACTTCTCACCATTTAATGATTCTTTTAACTTCTATTATACTATAAAATTACATTAATTTGAGATTCATACTGTTTTTCTGTAGTTTGATATCGTTTAGAAATGATGTCTATCATATCTGCAGAACATCAAGACCTTTAGTACACCAGCTTATCAAAAATACATGGAATTAAGCAAATATAAATCAATTTACTTATGACAAATCTGAAAATAAAAACAGTAAAATATTTAATTGATTTGCATTGAAAGGTAATGTCTGATTAATTCACAGGCTTATTGAGAAACCAATCTAGTCCTGATGTGGAGATAATGGACTGCTAATTGCCATGCTTTTGAGCCTGTTAATATCTTGTTTCCCACCCACTATGTTCCCTCCTATTGGCATGTCTGCCAAGCAGATCGACCTAAGCTGTTGAATAGGTTAAAGTGCTTAAGGCATTAAAATCTCCAGCCAATTCACTCTCATCTACTGCTATTTTTTTTTTTTTTCAGTCTTTCAAAAAAGAAATGTTGGAACAATTAGCTATCATAGAGAAATCACTCTCTTTTAATGTCACATAGTTTATATGTGGAACCATTATAATAAAGACATACGATTTGGATCATGGGGTTAGTTAAAAACACATTTAGCAATGCTCTAAGAGAAGGGAACTTACAAATCCTTGAGGACTATAAATATTTGAACCAAGAAAAACATGAAATAGTAATTTTAAGGCACATTTTGCCTGAATTTCAGGTTGACCAATGCGGTTATAAGGGATGTTTGCTCATTAATCATACTTCTGACAGAGGAGAAAGAGTGTTAATAGGTAAGAAGTAGAATTGACCCAAAAGATTAATTTTACTCAAACCAATGATTTTATAAAGAAAATTTGAGGGCCCAAAGGTTAAATGTCTTGCCCAAAGTCGTAGAGCTACTTAGGATCAGAGCTAAAACTCAATTTCAGGTCAGGATTCTCACACAGAATCTCTCCAGAATATATGACTTAGGGTTTCCTAGCTTGTCTCTCCTAGGAAAAATCTATTTTGTTCTTTATTCTGTTATTGAAAAAACATTTTTATTTTGGACCTTCTGCATTCTTAGCACTTCGCTGGGCATTTTGGACTTAGAAACCAATGAGCTCTTGGCTTCAAGGCATGGGCATGGAGTAAGGACTCTGAGGGGAAGGGCAGTTTGGGGGTAGAGAGAGTCTCTAATGATGAGAAGATGATTGTTAAGTCAAAAAGGAGAGGAAACCAAGACTCACTGCTGGATTATAAGCACCTTTGCATAGGATTTAAAAAATGTTCCCTTGGGGTAGCTGTACCCCAATGAACATATGGCTTGAATGATGAATACAGGACTGAATTTCAGCCCCAATCACTCCCTGTACCTGAATTCTTATGTCAGGCACAATCTCCATAACATAAGCAGAAGATGTTCCATGATGAGGGACCATAACAGGAAAAACTTTTCCTAGACTTTTCATCTAGGAAGTCGTTATTTAAGAGGGGATAGAACAATTCTTATACACTTTTCCCACTCTTCCTCTTCCTAACTCTGTCTATAACTACTCAATCTAAGTGCCAGAAAGAGACCACACCTCACATTGCTTACAATATACTTTAATTTACATTAATTGTTGTTTTGTTTTGAGCTATGATAGTATAGTTATTAAAGGTTTGGAATCCTGACTCTACCAATTGCTTATTAGCTATGCGAAGTAGGGCAAGTTAATTTTTTTGTCCTATAAAATGCAGACAAAACATGCAGTAGGAACCTCATGACATTCTTGTGAAGGCTAAAAGAGCAAGAGGAAAAATATTTAGTGCTTGAAAAGTGCTTGGCATATGGTAAGTCTTATATAAATGTTAGCCGTTATTATCTCATTGATTGATATAGTAATTCTATAATGTCAGTAGTAGAATATAATTATCCCATTTAACATATGACCCATATATCACTTGAGATTTCAAAACCACTTAAGATATTATAAGATTGATCATGGATTGTGAAAGCTCAAAGCCCTTCTTAAAGATTTTTGCAAAATCCTCCTGGCTTACATTCTCATGGCTGCCTTAGCTCCTTCACTCTACTCCTAAGAATGATTTGCTCTTTCTCAGTGAGTCATCCCTCCTCCCTCCACATCTCCCATTATTTATCATCAACCATCAATATAAAGCTCTTCAGTGTAATAGAACAGTTATTGAAATTTGAGGATTTTGATGAGGGATCAAACTGCATCTTACACAGCAAAAAATTTAAAATTGTATAGTAGGCCTTTCTCCTGCCCTGCCACAGAGATTTCTAATGCCTTTGACATCTCATGTTGTGTCCCCATACTCTCGCCATCTTGTCACCTCTCTCTCTCTCTCTTTTTCTCTCTCTGTCTCTCTCCCCTCTTATATCTTCTTTGATTTTTCTTTCTTTTCTCCTCCTCTCTTCAATGATAAGGACCAAATTACACTCATTTTCTTTTGCAAGGAAACTAAGCCTCCTCCCTCCTTTTTTCTTGACTTCTCTTCTGTTTTCAGGATTTTATCTTCTATCCCAAATGTTTTATTGCAGACCTTTGTAAACAAAGGCAATTCTCTCCTTGGACCTAAACCAGCTGTCAAGAAAATGATTTTGTCTTTTGCATTACTAACACATGAGGAAACCCATAGTTTCCTCATGGATTGCTGAAAGTTACCCATGTGATATTCAGCAGGACAAGGACTTGAACTGAATTGCTTTGACTCAAATCCAGTACACTTTCTGTTGTCTTCTTATTTAAGGAATAGCTATGAGATACTTGAGTATCTTGTCTTTTGACATATTTATAGAATATAAGTTCAATTGAAGGCACTGCTAGAGATTAAAAGTTTCAAAGATAAATAAGACTTAGTCTCTGTCCTCAAAGTACTTAAAAATTTACTGAGGGCAGCAGGATTCTATATATGTTACAAAGAAAATGACCTTGCGTCAATGAGAGTAGTTCTGCTTCTCATAATGTTGCATTTTGGGCTAAAACTTTTGTTGAAGAAATAGTTTATGGTTAAAAAAAGGAAAAGGAAAGAATGAAAGAGAAGAATAGATAATTATCAACATAGATAGATTGGTGTAGAAGTCCAATGCTTTACCATTATAATGCTTCCTTAATCAGATGTTGTGATATTTCATGAGTAGTAATTTGATTCATTCCTCTTTAAAGAAACATGCATTTTTAAAAGAATTCAGAAGAATACAAAGAAATTAAAATTAACCTTACTTACCCTGCTCATTTATTTCGAACTCTTTGTCATATTTCCTTTCAGTTTTTGTCATAACATACATATGCCTATAGGAAGGGAAAATTTAAATATAATTGGTGCTAGGAACTAAACTATGCCCCTCACAATTCGTATGGTGAAGCCTCAACCCCCAGTACTTCAAAATGTAATCTTAATTGGAGATAAAGTCTTCAAAGTGTGACTAAAATGAGACTGTTAGAATGGGGCCCTCATCCAATATGACTAGTGTCCTTATATGCAGAGAAGGAGACACCAAGTAGCGAGCAGGCAGAGAGGAAAGGCCCTGTGAGGACACAGTAAGAAGGTAGCCATCTGTAAGCCCCAGAAAAAGGCCTCAGGAGAACCGAACATTTCAATATCTTGATTTTGGACTTCTAGCCTCCAGAACTCTGAGGAAGTTAAATTCTGTTGTTTAAGCCACACAGTCTATGTTATTTTGTTATGGCATTCCTCACATACTAATTCAATTGGCATAAGGTTTTTTTCTCCCACGATTAATATTAGGTCTTAAGCATTTTACCATGTCAATAAAAATTCTTCATGAGATAATTGCTACTATAGGAAAACATAATTTAACTGTTCTCTTTTGTCAGATATTCAGCTTTTGTACCTGTTTGCAAAAGAACTTTCAAAGTTGAGAATCACTGAAACCATGGATCCCTTAAAATGGTCTGAGTAGGAAGCTAATGTGTTGATTATCTGGGGTAAAATAACATTGATACCCTATTTCAATTCAGCCTGGTAAAATAGGCATCACACTTTCCACTACAAACAATGTTGCTTGATTGCAGTGGTACCTCATTATTGCTGTGACAGTTAAAGGCCTGTCATGTGAATTTCCATTTTCAGTGTTTTAAAACATGGCTGAGATTTGATTTGAAATAAAACTCTGCAGAATCAATTTTTGCATTTTCTTTTCTAAGCCAATCATTTCCGAACTTTCATTGTGTCTTGGTTTGAATTTCATTAAAACGATAAAGGGGATTACTAGTAGGAGCTTACTAGTTTCAGATTTTATCTTTGGATCCTTTAATCTAACAGCTTTGATTTAAAATAGAATTTCATAGACCATTGCTTGATCGTATTGATTAGTTCCGCATACTAAGAAGTTATTTTAAAACAAAACCACAGAGATATGAAATCCTCATAAAGTTTGAATATCTCTAATAGCTACTTCTCAGCTATTTAACCCACATGCCTATAATACTTCTTCCAAATCTGAGGCAAAGAGAACAATTGCCCATTCTCTCTTCTGGTACATTATTTAGTGAGGTCAAGCTTTTCCTAAAATAATTTGGAACTTTATAGTATGATAGGAAAACCACTATATTGTTAATCAGGATTATAAATCAGGTTCAAGTCCTGCTTCTCTTATTAAGAAGCTGTGTACCCTTGGACACTTGGACCACTGGACCTCCAGTGACATTATTACCTTGGACTGATTACCTTTATGATGAAGGTAATGGTAACAGGAGCCCTCATCCCTCCCCACCCACCACAACTGTTAGGGACCAAATTCGACTGAACAGGCACAGGTGTTTCATAAATCACAAATGTCAGTCATCACTATTACCTGGTGTGTAGATGAGAAGTATATTGACTTTTCAAACAGATAATACATACTTGGTGCTCTACTTACACAAAAATGATGTATGATATGAAAATGTTGTAAGGCCTTCCTAAAATACAGAGAACAAGAAATTTCCAAGTTAAAGACCTTAAGCATTTTCCATACCATCAAGAAATACCTCTCAAAAAGTTCATATTTCTATGTGTGAAGTTGCATATTTTGTCTGTTTTGAGTTTTTAAAAATCTCTCTTTAATGTATGGCTTAATAGAAGACAGCTGCTATCTCATATCTGCTACTGTATTCAATTTTTTCTTAAAATTAAATTTATTGGGGTGACATTGGTTAATAAAATTATATGGATTTCAAGTGTACAATTCAATAATATGTCATATGTATATTGCATTGTGTGTTCACCACCCAAAGTTAAATTTCCTTCCGTCACCATATATTTGACCCCTTTAACTCCTTTCTACTTCCTCCCCTCTTTCTCTCTGGTAATCACCATACTGTTGTCTCTGTCTATGAGTTTTTGTTGTTTGACTTGTTAGTTTGTTGCTTTCAGTTTTATATCCTACATATGAGTGAAATCATATGATTCTTGACTTTTTCCATCTGACTTATTTCACTTAGCTTGATATTCTCAAGATGCATGCATGATTGAATAAAGAAGATATTGTACATACATACAATGAAATATTACTCAGCCATGAGAAAAGATGAAATACTACCATTTGTGAAAACATGGAGGAATAGATGTTTTTCTTCTAAACATTATTTAAAATGCAGAAATACAATAAGCAACAATTTGCATTTTGACTCCCACTGTTATTTTTATTTATTTAACTTATTTTTAGACCTTTTTTTGGAGGCTTAAAGAAAAGTTAGCCAGTTCTTCTATTTTAGCACAATTTACCTCATGTGCTCCTGATTCATTTATATCAGTAACCTATAATAAATGACTGATTGGTATAGTTTTGTTTATGTTTTAGAACTGAGAACATGCAGTCTTCTTCATTTTGTGTTATTAGTTAAAAACCATCTGTAAAGAGGCCTTTATAAATTAGTTTGAAATGGGAATTATTCTTTGACTTTTTAATCATTTAATAAGAAATGAGTAACAAGATTTCTTTCTTTTTTTTTTTTTAGTATTTGTGAAAGGAAAGAAAGAAGGAACTTGTATTAATAAAAAAACTTGGCTATAAAATTATTCGATCATTGAGTAGATCTAAAAATAACTGGTGTTATGGAAATACAAAATAGATTTCCTCTCTCAATCTACTCTTGCCAAACCCAACACTAGCCTACCACATTGACCTTGGACTATTGTGTGAACCAAATATAGACTTAGGTTGTGTTTCAGCTATTGCAATTTTGATCTATATTGTATTTTGAAATTTCTTTTTTAAATGAACCACCCTGGACCTACTGAATCAGCACCCTTAGGGATGAACTATAAAAATTTTGAGTACAGGGAATTCTGATACACAACAAAATTCGAGAACCGCTGAATTAGGCGACTCATTTATCCTTAAGCAGGCTAATGACTCCTACCTTTGGTCAAGTTTTTCTCTCTACCTAGGATATTCTCTCACACTCAACTTTGCTTTTCCATTCTATCCATCTTCTAAGGTTTAATTCCAAAGCTATCTCTCCATGAAGTCTGATCCGAACCTTCTAGAATAAATGAGATAGTTGTTAGTTGAGGTTCTTTACACTTTGCTTATACTTCTTTGGTGGCACATACTCTGTCTTGTAGCAATTATTTGGGAGATGTCTTCCTTATCACTAGAACTAATTTGTACGTTCTTTGGGAATAGAGTGCCCATACTCATTATTCCCATATATTCTCAAATATTGTGAATAACTCAATAAATATTTAAAAATGGAATACATTAAGACTTCAGAATCTAAGAGAAAATGACGCAAAAGAGAAAGAAGATTGATCTATATACTTATGCAATTATTTAGAGAAAGCAGATTTGAATTTAAGCCCAGAACATTTTGAGAATCTTTTACACTCTTCCTTAATTTCCAGCTCCAGTTTCAAAAACTGAGTCTCTTCAAAAGGCCTATAGAAATGAGGTGATGCTGAAGAGTCTGAATATTCTCTAGGAGTAAGTTTTCCAGATAAAAATATAGGACATTTGATTAAATTTTAATTTCAAGTAAACAACAAGTGATTTTTAGTATAAGTATACCATAAGCATTATTTGGGGGAAATGTTTAATGTTTAAAATTCAAATTTAACTGGGTATACTGGGTTGAATTGTGTCTTTCCAAAATTCATACCACCTGGGTCTTGTGAATGTGATCTTATTTGGAAATAGGTTTTTTGCAGATGTGATCAAGTTAAGATGAGGTCATATTGGATGGTGGGCCTTAAGTCCAACCACTGGGTTATTATAAAAAGAAACATAGACACAGAGAGCAAAGTCCATGTGAAGATAGAGGCAGAGACTGGAGTGATGCATCTACAAGATAAGGAATACCAAGCATTGTGGGCAAAGCACTAGAAGCTAAAAGAAACAAGTAAGGATTTTTTTCTAGAGTCTGCAGAGAGAGCATGGCCCTGTTGAAAACTTGATTTTAAACTTTTAGTCTCCAGAACCGTGAGGGAATAGGTTTCTGTTGTTTTAAGGCAACAATTTGTGTAATTTTGTTATGGGGTCCCAGAAAACTAATACACTGAGTGCCCTATATTTTTTTAAATTAATTTTTATTATGGTAACATACATTACCATTTGCCAAATGTAGAAACTCTGTGGAGGATCTCTTCAGTTTTTTAAGAATACTTATCTGATCATATTATCAAGTATTTCATGATAGTAGGATGTGTTGTGATTATAGCTATGTATTGGTAAAACAAATTATTTAATAGACCATAATTTCAATAGAATTTTGAGTTGATTGTAGGAAAAGATGGATTTTTGATAAACCCTTTTTACATTAAACAAAAATTTTACATAACCATGTGCATGTCACAAATCTTTTATAAATTCTACTGCTAGCATTCCTCTACTCACTGTGAGAGGGAAGACAAAAGATTAAATTTCTTCGTGTGATTTCCTGGGTCAAAGGGCAAAGCAGAGGGCATCAGTGCCCCATTCATGTCCTCTTTGCTTAGTCAGAGGTCACGTGCGTACAATTCCCATACAACCTGATAGTTTACTGAGTCATTCTGCTTGAGAGTATTCTCTGGATGGTGTAGCTTGTTTTCTTGGCATTATTGGGCCAGATGAACTGGAAAGTTCATGCCCTTGCAGTGACCCTCAATCAACAAATGGTGAGTGTTGGTGGAAAATCTGCTAACTTCAATTCTCAGTGGTACAAACCTCAGGTACATTTCACAGTCTCTCATGGTCCCCAACAACAGCGAGCCCCCATTGCCCATAGACATTAATGTTTTATTAACCCATCTCTCATGGCTTTCCTGCTTCCCCTCCCACTTCCCCACTCTTTTATGTGCTTCCTGAAATCACATACCAAACTATTTGTGTTTAAACCTTTATCTTAGTGTTTTCTTTTTCTTTCTCTGCTTTTGAGAAAACCCAAACAAAACCAAAGTGAACACATATTTAAAAATTTTATATTTAAAAAAATATATTTTTAAATAGCTTTCCAAAAAGATGAATTCTGCAAGCACTTCTACTACATGACATTTACTTTCATTTTTTAAAATTCAAGTTAAAGACTTGCCCAAACTTCTGAATCTTGTGTAACAAAGATAATCCCTGTCTACCTGACAGGTATAGAGCACTTTTGAAGGTATATTATGTCATTAACGAATTTAGCAGCTGAAGTTTTAATGAATTGATCAAAATGCCAAACTCAAAAACCAGTTATGCTTTTGCCCAGTGGTTTTTAAAGCTTGTGATTCCATTCAGATATGTGTTTTTATCTCTGACTGGAAACCTGACACAATTTTAAATGGGACCATTTAGACAAGACTCTTTCAACTTTATCTCTCAGTTCCTAAAACAACTATTATTTCATGAGTTTCATTTTTTTTAACATTCCTCTTTTGAAATAGTCACAAGATCTATGTTAACAAATTTTTAATTGACTTTTAAAAGAAGTACACCACCTTCAAACTTAATAGATTAAGTACTCTTGATTTTCTTTTTCATTGCACAAAATATGTTTCAAGAATATTATAAATAACTTTTTACATTATCACATTAGGAAATCCCTGTGTCAATGACAATAAGGCAAGAAAAAGGAGGCCTTCTTGGGGTTAATAAAGCTTTTATACTAACTCTACTCACATTAACTGAAGCATGTAAAAAATCCATCCAACTGAAAGGAGAAAACATAGGGACAATTCTGATAAATTATTTCTGTAGACTAGATGTAACACTATTAAGACATTCCTCTTGAAGAAACTAAGATGTCTGGAGAAGGGTTATTATGTTTTTT
Organism: Pteropus vampyrus; assembly: GCF_000151845.1. Taxonomy (NCBI): domain Eukaryota; kingdom Metazoa; phylum Chordata; class Mammalia; order Chiroptera; family Pteropodidae; genus Pteropus; species Pteropus vampyrus. The sequence continues at coordinate 10,180,569 of NW_011888793.1, read as the reverse complement.
TTTTTTTTAATTTGAATCTTGGCGAATTCTCAAATATTATAGGAAAATCAATGTCAATTTTCTAGAAAAAAATCCTTTAAATGGCTCTGTTTTTATCAAACAATGGATCCTGGGAATAATTTCTTCATTGTTGATCAACAAGATTTTTCTAAAATAGCCCATAAGAACTCTGGTACTTATGTGGTACTTAATAGATTAAACTGCAAGACTTGTATCATGGACACAGATATTAACCTTGATCCAGCTTCATTAGTCCTAGAGATACAGAAAAGATTAATTCTTATGGAAAAATAATTACGACAAAGAGGTAAGGACAGAGAAACATCTAGATTGTGTATGTGTGTGTGTGTATGTGTGTATATATTTATATATATCTTCTTAAGCCACTTCAGTCTGGGTAAAGATGATTTAGGTAAATATTGAGATGTCACTTGATTAGTAATTCAGTAGGACTGATTAGGATAATTGAAAAAAGAATAACATGTCAAGAGATAGAGAAATGATAATTCTTACTACTTATTTAATCCAACGATATGCCTTGCCTTTGTAGAGTGCTTTAGGTAAATGAGTCTTGATAGTGTTAGCCCAGGATAGCTCTCTTATATTAAAAATGTCCTTATTTTAATTGTGGTAAAAGCAGTGTTATTAGAAATAATGGTGTGTAAAAAACCATAAAATATGTTCAAGGCTAAAGAAATTACTCTTAAAGAGATCAGATTCATGGTTGGAGGTGGAGTGGTGGGAGGTGGAGTGGGACAACTGGATGCAGGTGGTCAATGGTAGAAACTTCCAGGTATAAGATAAATATGTACTAGGGATGCAATGCACAGCGGGACGATGCTAGCTAACATTGTGCTATGGTGTATTTGAAAGTGGCCAAGAGAAAGATTTTAAAATGTCCCATCACAAGGAAAAAACATTTTTTCTCTTTTTTTTTCTATCTATATGAGATAATGGATGTTAACTAAATTTATTGTGCTAAGTCAAGACATTATGCTATCATTAAATTTATGTAATGCTGTATATTGGTTATATCTCAATAAAACCAAAGGGAAATTTTTTTTAAAAGAATGAAAGATAAATTAAAAAGATAGAAAACAGACTTTAGTGAGCTGGAATGGTGGTCCAAAACCAATAAAACAAAAGTAATCATGATTAACTGTATTTGCCTACACACACTTTAAAAAAAAAAAAAAAACTTAACCATTTCATAGCTGAGGCTAAGAGAAACTTGAAAATAGTGATTCATATAAAAACACGTAAAAATTCCAGTGATATTATTCGACTCCCTTGTTCCACATATGGCTGTCAAGGAAAATAATGGCATAAAAATTTTTCTTTGATAATGTTTTCCAAAATCAATATGGCTACATAACTGAGGCTTGTTATTTATTTCTTATGTAGAGACAAGGACTATATAACTTTTTATATCAAATGTTTAGACACATACTATAGTTTTTATATGCCAGTATTTTTTCTATAATTTACACACAAATATTAGAATGTAATTCTAATATATCAAGATCTGATGATCATTATCTGAATAACAGTTTAATTAAAAAATTTTGGAATATGATTCATTTTGACAACTTGTCAACAGCACATTAAAATAAGTTTTCCATATTATATATACTATCAAGGATACTTGTCAATCTGGGATTCCATTAAGTTAACTATGAATTTAATAGGCTGAAAGACACAGCATAATCTGGAAACAGCCAGATGATAAGAAGAACATGTATTCAACATTAGAAACTGTTCTTTCAAGTATGAGGAAGAGCATGTAGTAGAAAATGTGGGCAATAAATTCTCACAGTGTATATATGGTGACATAATTAAGCAATTAGAAGATAAATCACCAAGAGGCTCTCATTCTATACTAATTTTAAGTGCTGAATTGTGGTACGGATTGTGGAAATTCTTAACTCCTTAACAAGGAGAGCTCCTATCCATTTCATTTTTGTTTAATTCTATTCTGTAGATACATTTTTCATGAGTAATGTACAACTAGTGCCATCAGGCAATCTTTGGTTGAATGCTCTTCCTGCACCAAAAGAAAAGTATCGCTGATATAAAATAGTGCATTGCATTCATTTCAGTATCAGCAGTTTCTGCTCTTATACTGTATATCAATACCTGCTTGATGTTTTGGCATTCTCTTATAATGTCAGTAGTGAAGGATACAGCTACGCTATGATTGTCTTCAAAGGGAGAGAATAATGATAGAAATTGTGTAACCTTAGGCAGGCTTGAAATGGCTCTTCTCATTTTGGAGCTATTTCATCAGCGATTCTTTTCCTTGGGTTAATCCAAAGGCATCGATGCGTTAACCTCAAAAAGTTATACTGAAAACTATAATTTCCCTTCTTTTTAATTTCCCTTCTTTTTTTAAACCCCGGTACTCAATCACAACTTCTTTAACTTTTTAAATAAGTTGTAAATGTTTCCTCTTTGTTAAGCCAGTGATTAAAATATTCTAGCAAATATCTTAAATCCTGATTCTTTACTAGCTTTTATAGTTAACAGTGTTAGCAAATAGGTGATACTGAAATCAAATTATTACTGAATGAATGAGAGTCATCTTACTGTACTTGGTATTGCCACCTTAGTAATTATCAAGTGTTGATAAGTTTGGCCTACGGATAAGGAAGGGTCTGCCTAAGTTATGTATTTACTTTAGAATCTCCTGCTTTAATCATAAACACAGAAGATATAAATCTCAAGCACCTATTTTATTAAAAGCTTTATAGATGATTTTAAATACAACCAGGGTAGAATCATATCTAAGCAGTATCCCTAATGCTAGTAAACTCATGTATGTTGAACTATTTATGTAATAAATTGACTTCTTTTTATAAGATGATTAAACTTGTTTTAAATTTTCTGCTGGCTCCAGAAATTACATTTATGACTTTCACAATCAATGCAATATCTGAAACTTAATGAAAGAGAATTGAGTCCCTGTGTTAGTTTCCAGATTTTTATCTAGAACCTCAGGTAACTGGTTCCCAGTTTGCTCTAATGAGCTGTTCCATTTGTCATACCATGGACAAAAGGGACATTTGCAACAGTTAAAAAACTACCAATGGGAAGCCTACATTTATCATGACAGGTTTTAGAGACATCACTATGTGACTAATGTCGTGGAGAAAAATTTATAGCGGCCATAGTAACTTTAACAACAATGGGGTAAGAATATGTTTGAGAATGGCTTAATGACATATCAAAAGTGTTGCACTGTGTGTGTATCATTTTTTTTTACTGATTGCATACACTATGGAATCCCAAAATGACTTAATCTAAAAAGGGTAAAACTCTTGAACTTCAACATTAAGAGAAGACTTGAGTTTATGTAATGCCAGATGGTGTAAAATCCCATGACAGCTCTTAATTAGTTTATATTGGAAACCACTACTCTAGACTCTGGCATGTAGAGATGGCTTAAGACTTTCTTTAGGCCATTATAAAAATCAGATTTGGTGCATTTAAAGGCTACTATTGTTGCTTCAATTTTAATAGCATATACAATGATTTTGTAAATATGTTATCTAAGAAATCCCCAAAATGTTACTGTCAAAACAGATGGTATGACTCTGCCATATGAGAATTATTGTATCTACCAGGGAGAAAATTAATTTTATTAAATTTCAGTCTAATTAAGACTGATGTTGATTAAATGTATACTTTTGACAAAGCCACACATCTTGAATTTTCATCTAAAATACGATTTGAAAAATGGTTAGTTTGGCATGTCTTTTGTTTTCAGGTTACTAAGAACATTCATGTTTCTTCAGAAGATTCTTTATATTTTTTTTAGATAAGAAGGAAGTATCTCAGTTCAATTACTTAAAAGCACAT
>NW_011888793.1:10171397-10176661 GCF_000151845.1 Pteropus vampyrus | reverse complement strand
AGTTGCCATGAAGCAAGCAGCATCTAATTCCCATTCTTCTCCTTGGAGTCAAATATAGCATCTTGTTGTTCAAAGAGATCTGCAAGGGCAGGTTGTTGCTGGAGGTTGAGTAAAGTTAGTGCTAAAAGCTCACTGACCCTTCCTGTTATATAGGGCTTTAAAGAGTAATCCCCAGGAAGGCAAGAGTATCTCATACTTTGATGCTTGACCAAAGTCATTGCTTCCTCCCAGTGTTCCAGAAAGAGAATGCACTGAGCCTTGGGAAGTACCTATGCAAGGGAAGGGCCTGCATCTTCAGTTTCAGTAGCTCTTTGGGGAACTTGCCTCGAGTTAAACTCTGGTTTCCTTAAAATCCTTCCTACCTTAAGTGAGGATGCATCCTAGTGGCTCCATGAAGTCCAAACCAGCAGTTGAAATTGCAAAAAATGTTCAGATGAAAGAAATAAGTGCCAGAGGCTAGAGTGGAAACCAGTGAAGTCATTGTCTTTTTTCTGCTTCAGTGTAAACAGTTTTGGTTTTGACAGCTCTCTGGTTGGTTATTGCCATATCCTTTGTATTTGTTCCATTTCACACATCTCTCACTCTCAAATTCTGAGCCAGCTGTGAAATACACACAGGAGTCTAAAATCAAAACACCACATTTACTCTGCCAAATATTTTAGGGAAGCAACCATGAACTTGAGATCAAAATGTATCCTTTTCCATGAGTTGATTCCCTCACACGTCATAGGCAGAGACCTAGAGAACTCAGGTCTCTATTCCACTCCTGAAAAGACTACTCATAGTGTGGAGGAGTGAGCAATACGTGTGGCCTACAAAGAGACTGGATTCCAAGAGGAGGCTCACGTAGACTGAGCTTTTGTGGTTCTGTGCTCCAAGTGACAGTTTTGCTAATTAGAAAATCACTTCTCCTCTCCCAGGGAGAGGTAAATGAAGTCCTTCACAACAAGATCACAAGATCTTTTCCTAATACTCCTGAAATGAGGGGAAGATATAGGAGTGTGGTGATGGAAAGGATTCCCCTAGAGGGCAAAGCCCACGGAGGGTCGTAATTTATGAATTTTCTGCCTCCTCTGCAACAAACCACACATTCTAACTCATTGCCTGAACTCAGGTTCCCTTAAATCCTTCCTACCTTAAGTAAGGATAATTCATTGCCTGAATTAGTATGTGTGTGCCCTTGTCAGCAAAGACAGCCTGTTTCTCTTGATTTTTTCAGAGACTAGATGTGACAAAGCCTATTTCAGCTTTCCCTAGTCCTTACTTTTTAGAAGGGACACTCCTAGATTTCCAGAATGGGTTTTCTACTTTAACAAGGTAGTTGAAATGGAAAAAAGTCAGTAGGTCTCTGTAAGGCTCCTGCCCCTTCAGGGGTTGTCGTGATGGAGCCACTATACTTAACTTTGGCAGCCACTGCTTTGAGGACAATGCTGGGAGCTGTTTAATGCTTCCTGTTGCCTACTCTGCTTTCAGACTGAGCCATGCTTTCATGAAGGAAAGCACAGGCCTTAATTCCCATAACCAATTTAGAAACCCCCAGTAGACTTTTCACAGCAGTATGTTCTGAAAATCACTTCAAAGGCTGTTCAGCTCACTGGCATCTTCCTTTCCATGTTCCGTGTCCTGACCCCAACTTTTTCTGGTGTGAATTTCAATGAATGACCCTGCATCAGAGAAGTGATAACAGCTGACTAAGTTGATAATCTCATAACTACACAAAACCTTTTGCAATAAAACCATATATGTTATTTTTAGTTTTAAGAATAAATTTTATATATTTTATCTCATTCCATCTCCACAATCCTGTGAAGGGATTATTATTACCACAAATTTACTGATGATGAAACTATGGTTCTACTTGGTCAAAACTGCTTAAATTGCAAATGATGTTAACTGTAATTGATAGAACACATTTCATGTCTTCAAAAACTGTGATCTTTTCCCAATACTACCTAGACTTTTTTTGCATGTGATATCCAAAAATTTGTATATGAAATGGCAATATACATGAGTAAGAATATTTATTGTACACTTCTTTATGGTAAAAAGTAGATTAAAAAACTAAATGTCTAGGAATAAGCTATTTCTAAACAAATTAAAGTACATATGCTTATGAGATTCTATAACATTACCAAAAAGTAAGATAGGTCTCTATGAACCTAAACAGATAGATATTTAATAAAAAAGGAAATTACAGATCAGTATGTAAAATAACAAAATATCTGTTGAAACCATATGTCTGCTATAACAATGGACACATGTCATTATACATTTGTCCAAACTTGTAGAATGCGCAATGTCAACAGTGAACCCTAATATAAATTATGGACCTTGGAGTACATGGAAGTCTCTATATAAACTGTTCAATTTTTCTGTGAACCTAAAACTGCTCAAAAATATAAAGTCTATTTTTTAAAAAAGTGAATGATTGTATAAAGTGGACAATATTCTAAAAAAGATTTATACATAAGTATTTGTCATTATTACCCTGGGATGTGTTATTCAGAAGGATTTGTCGTTGTTGTTGTTGTTGTGTATGATTGGCATTCTCTTATTAGTATACTTCAAAATAGTTGTGAAGTAATTGGTGATTTCTATTTTTTAGAAAGTTTTATTTTTGAAACCTTTGAAGAGTATGACATTCTCCTCCCGATCTTATTGGCATCCTTCAGTTTGGAAGGCATCTATTTTCATATTAACTGGGGTGAGCATAGGGAAGAGTCTCTAGATGCCAACGTGGAGAGAGAAATTTTCTCAAGTAGCTGCATTATATTTAGGGCACAGGAAACTGTTTCTCATCTAAAATCTGAGGTCTTTATATAACTTTCAGTACTCTAGAATACTGTAATATGAGAATATAAAGAATAGGGTCTTTGCTCTGACAAAATTTCGGGCAATTTAATTGGATTCATAACATGATATTTGCATATCAGATGATATACAAAATTAAGATCAAACTTAATTCTGAGAAAGAGATATTTTCACATATAATCTCCCAAATTATAGTAGTTTTCCAAGTTGGTTCCCATTTCTTCAATGCATCTCTCAACCCCGAAAAAGTAACCATCACCTTCATAAGATTGAGAAAGTAGTGTAAAAATCACCTTTGTCCAGAAGATTACTTTGTCCTTTAAAATTTCAAGGGGTTTCTCCACAACCTCCTTTGGGGCCTTTTGCCCCAAATCAGCAGCTCTGACCTTATACACCTCATAGCAAAATGCACACACAAACTTACCTTTCCCATCGGGGACTTGTTTCCCACTCACAGGTTCTAACATGGTCCAGGGTCAATAATCAGACTGGTTTATTCAAGTATTCTAACTCCAACAGCTGGCAATAAATGAGCAAAGGAAAGCCATTGTTTAAATGAAAGGTCAAAGTCATCAAGTCTTCAGTGTCAATAAAAGGAAGAAGAAATAAGTTTGTGTTCTTAACACCTCTTATAAATATTAGATGTGTGTCTAACTTTCAGTATTATAACAAAAATTTAAATTACATAGTGAATTTTTTCTTATGCTGATAATAAGCTGATCACATTTTTAACATTTATTCATCTTTTAAGATTTAGCTTAGGCATCACAGCCAACGAAGAATTTAGTGCCCCTCATAAAGCCTTATAAATGTTTCCCTTATACATAATTTCAGTACAGGACTTTCACACTGTTTTACACCATCTTTCTGCCATGCTACCTTCCCCACTGACTTGTGAAAATATTTTAAAAATGCATATTTTACTATATTTATCTTTTTATCTCAAGATCTTACCAGATGGCTCAGAGGTATTGGATACCGAGTAAATGCATTGTTAAATGAATCTGTGAATGAATGAATAAACTAAATTTCCTAATACCCTTTACTTTCATATGTCAAAAAATTCCGTGGTCTCTTCCTCTATGTTTTCCCTCCACAAAATTGTTTTTATGATAGTTCTACTGATCTTGCAGCGTTTAACTGCATTCTCTTTAATCTCAGTCAATTTTTTTTTTCTATTATGATTTTTTCCCCTGCAATTTCAATTTGTCTTCTCTTTGTCCTTTAAGGTGCAATTTGGAAATTGTGACATTCTGGAGATCCCTGGGATCTAGAGTGCTAGTTTTTTATATTGAGCCATTCCACTGGTTATTATAACAATGAAATACATCGTCAATATTAATTGGTTTCTCTGGTAAGCTTCTGTTGTGTGATTCAATGCAGGAAAAGGAAATCATAAATCAATTGTAAATTTTCATAAATATTAATGAAAGAAATACGGGACAGTTTTATGCTGAATTCCAACATTCATTTGTATCCCTTGCCACCTTGGATAGTAATAGCCTTTAGTGTGTATTTTCTGCTATTAGTCTGCTGCAGACTTGGTATTTGTTGGGCTCATTTCAATTTATTATTCAAATATAAATTGGAGCTGCCGAATTTTGCATGACTTATAGCTAATGTTCCAAATAATGTTTGCTTTCATTTTACTAAGCTACTGCACGAGGGGATTTTGTGTGACAGTGGAATGCAGAGCTCTGTCATTCATAGTAAAAGGAGAGATGTTTGATTCTGGCCTTTCTGAAAACCTTCAGTGTCAGTCACCAATGATCATTTCCCAACTTGCCAGGGTTATTTCAGCTTTGTTCTGATGTTTGCATCATCCCCTTGCATTAACAGAGTTGGGCCCCCAATATTCCAAGAGCTATTCTTTGGGGGAGGAGGAAAGTGATTTTATTATGTAGGGCAATATGCGTCTGCCAATCTGTAATTTTGCTACTTCTTTTCAAAGATAGTTTATTCGCTATTCCCACTATTCTACCAGAAATGTATTTGTATATTTGCCATTTTACTTAACAAACAAAAATAAAATTGGTGCCATATGCAGTATAATGACAGGAGACAAGAAGTTAAAGCAAAGTAAAGCAAAGCAAAGCAAAACAAAACAAAACAAAACTGAGCAGTTTGGGTCTAGCAGCAAACCTCCCTACTTTAGCACTTTTTTCTCTCTGCAAAATAACACTTGAAACTCAAAAAGCCAACTACACTGAGAGTTGTCACTTTTTGCTGTATAGAAATATAGTATTCCAGCCACAGATACTTTATCTTTGTCCTAGAAATAAAAAGTATGTTTTAAAGTTGAATAGGTAAAAATTTTAAAGGGGGGAAAATATGACAAGCATCATAATTTTTGTAGCAAAAAGAGAGACAGATCAAATCAGAAAAATATGACAAGCTAGAGAAAGTTTTGTGACTATGGCAACATATTCAATGTGACTTTACTATTCTGTCTG
>NW_011888793.1:10165621-10169827 GCF_000151845.1 Pteropus vampyrus | reverse complement strand
TTAATGTAGACCAAATGTCCATTATGGAGGAAAGGTTAGTCAATTATACTTTAACTAGATGGAATAATGTAGAGATGGAAAATGATGATTAGGAATATGTTTCTATTTAAAATGTTTATTTCTAAGTAAGAGAAAAACAGAATAAGTGTTATATTCACCTATAGAATTTTAGTATCCATGGACAGTACATGGAAAAATGAGAGACTGGCATCTTAGGATGGCAAGATTATAGATAATTTTAAAGAATGCTATAATTGCAGTTTTAGTGTACTTATGGGATATATAATGGGACCGTATTTATGATCACAATCAGTCTTGAGGATTTAAGGATCAAACAAATGTGACTTTTTTTTTCCATTTTCTTCAAGGTAAAGTTCACATTATAACAAAATAAAACCTTTTTATTGTACAGTTCTAATAGTTTTGAAAAAAGTATATAGTGTTGTAACCACAACCACAATCAAAAAAAATTTATCTCCCCAGATTCCACCATGCCCCTAATAGGCAACTACTACAAACCCCAGCTTGGTTTTTATTCCCCTATTGTTTTGTTATATGTGAAATTGTAGAATATGTAGCTTTCTGAATCTGGCTTATTTCACTCAGTTTAATGCATTCGAGATTTAAAAATGCTGTTGCATGCATCAGTAGTTCTTTCCCTCTTATTGCTGATTGGTTTCCCATTTATAAATGCACCATCATCATTTTATCCATTTCCTAGGAGAGGTACACTTGGGTTTGTTATAGTTTGTGACAATTACAAATAAAGTCACTTTATAAAATTTATGTACAGGTTTTCTTCTTTATATTTTAATTGATACTTTAATTGAGATAATATTGAATTCACATGTCTGTGTAAGGAATAATGCAGAGAGATCTTGAGTTTCCCCTAATGGAAACTTTTCTCAAAACTATGGTATAATAGCACAACTAATATGTTGGCAATGATTCTGAGTCTTATTTAAATCTTTTATTTTAGCAAGCAGTTACCTAGTTAGGTTTAGCTGGCAAGTGCGTGCCTATGGTGTGCGCTGTCTTTCCAAAGACAGCATAATCTGTAGAGCCTTTGGCCATGTTGGTTTGATCTGCTTGGTTTATCTGTTGCCACTTGGGCTCCCATTAGTTCTTACTGGCTGCTTCCAGAGGTGGAAGGGCTTTCCCCAGGCCAGATCACTAGATGTCCTTGGATAGGTAAGAGGAATCTCTTGGACCTGGCTGCTTGATGTGACTGTGCCCTCTTGACTATTCCTACTCACCCCTTTATATATAGGTTTTGTGTGAAATTAGATTTTCATTTCACTTGGGTAAATACTAAGAAGATTGCTGAGTCATATGGTAAGTGCACACTTAACTTCATAAAAAACTACCAAAATATTTTCCAAAGTGATGTACCATTATTGCATTCCTACCAGAAATATATGAGAGTTCTAGAGATTCTGCATCCTTACCAGCACTTGATCCATTTTAGTTCAACAATTAGAATATAAGGATAGTGATCTCTCATTTTGGTTTTCATTTGCATTTCCCTACTTACTAATGATATTGAGCCTCATTTAAAGTGCTTTTTCACATCCTTCCATCTCCTTTGGTGAAAGTTCCATCCAGGTCTTTTACCCAATTTGTTTTCTTATTATTGACTTTTGAGAGTTCTTAACATATTTTGAATACAAGCCCTTTATTGGTTTTTATCAGTGGTTTGCAATTATTTTCTCTGGTCTATGACTTATCTTTTTATTGTTTAACCTTGTGTTTTGAAGAGCAGATGTTTTAAATTTTGATAAAGTCCAATTATCAATTTGAATCATTTCTATGATCAGTTTTTATTTAATTTATATATAAGGTAAGATGCATAAAAGATTTTTTATTATTTTGCCTATGAATATGCAATTTTTCCCGCATCATTTGTTGAAGAATCTTTTCCTTCTCAATTGAATTTCCTTGCATGTTTATTGATAATCAATTGAACATACATGTGTAAGTTTATTTCTATTTCTGAACTCTCCATTCAGTTCCATTGATCCACAGGTCTACCATAATTCCAACACAGAACTATGTTGACTGTTTCAATACATCTAGAAATTAGTTACTCTGAACTTCAAACTTTTTTTTCTTTCAAAGTTATTTTGGCTAGTTCAGCTCACTTTTTTACACATAAATTTTAAAATTATCTTGTCAATATCTACAGAAAGAAGCCTGTTGAGATATATAACGATATGGTCTGAGGACACAGCCCTAGTAGTCGAGGATTATTTTTCTGTTCCCTTCTCCCAGCTGTAGTGGTTCTTCATAATACTCTAAAGTTAACAAGCTTTTGCTGTCCTAACACCAGATGCTTGTGCTTTTTTTCATAGGAGGGATAGAAAAGAAGAGTCTGAGCAGGACTTTGTGCCTTTTCTATAGCACTGCTGATTTTTCCTTTCTAATAGCTGCATGATGAAGGTTTTCTCAGGCCTCATGTCCCTACTCAGTCTTTCTTGTGAGCATCATGTGAGGTATTTGAAGAATCTATGAGTAGGTGTGAATTCAGCTTCTGTCCATGGCTTCCACTTCCAGAGACTATATAGTTTCATTTCTGTCCACATTTGGCTTTTAGAAATGGGATAAAAATTTTTCCTGAATTATTCTTACTATTTTCTTTTTCTTTCTGGAAGCAGCTTTTCTCCTTAGATTTTAGGATAGTTGTTTGCTCTGAGACCTCAGTTCTCTGATAGGTTAAAGAAAGTTTTAAATTTTTTGATTGTTGGGCATTTTTGGTTGTTTTTGTGATAATATTTGAAACAAGACTCTTTATGCAGAAGTCACGAATCTTTCTGGTTTCTTCTAGAATATGGCAAAATGTTTGAGCAGAATTCCAACTTCATTTGCATGTGATTTTTTTGGATTAATCTGTTTAAACAAACTAATTTTAATCATGGACAAAATTATAGCCTCAAATTCTGTATCCATAGCCCTATAAAACTAACAGTAGGAGTGAGTCATATCTAGCATTTTCAGTTGCTTTGGTCAGTTGTACATCACTATATGGTTGAAGTTAAATTTCCTATAGACAGTGTTAGAGAATACTACTATTGAGATTTATAGTGTTGAAAATTACTATATACTTAATCTCTCACATGTTAAACATTTGCATACATTATTTTTAATTGTTAACAACACCACTTTAAGGTAAGAGTTATGGGGCCCAACTCATACAAATGAGCAAACTCAATCTAAGTAAGATTAAATTATATCCTCAGGTAATGGAAAAAGTAAGAGGCAGATTCATAATTTGACTACGGTCATGTGCTGCATAATGACATCTATGCATATACCACAGTATATGGTATATGATTATAATGGAAAATTCCTATCACCTATGACATCATAGCTTTGATAACATTATAGTACAACAAATTACTCACCTGTTGTAGTGATGCTGGTGTAAACAAACCTACCATGCTGCCAGTTGTATAAAAATATAACACATATAATTATGCATAGTATATAGTACTTGATAATAATAATAAACAACTGTTATTGGTTTATGCATTTACTATACTATACTTTTTATTGTTATTTTAAAATATATTCTTTCTACTTATTAAAAAAATAGTTCGCTGCAAAACAGCATGCCATGTTATGCCAGCAGTAGCCTCATATATCTCGTGTTTACTGCATCTCTTGGTTGTATCATTTTCTCTTGTGCTTAATTGAATCTTGTGGTACAGTAACATGCTGTGCAGGCTTGTAGCCTAGGGGCAATAGGCTATACCACATCACCTAGGTGTGCAGTAGGTTATACCATCTAGATTTGTATAAGCACACTCTATGATGTCCACACAAGAATGAAATCTCTGAAAGACACATTTCTCAGAACATATCCCCATTGTTAAGTGGCACGTGACTGTTTAAGTTGAACTCCAGAACAAGTCCATTTTTGTTCTTTCAACTTCAAAGTTTGTGTAACCTCAGATTTCACTATATGATCATAGATTTATTGACCCTTGAAAGGCCCAGTAGATTTTAATTTGAGAGGCTAGATTTAAAACAAAACGAAACAAAACAAAAACAAGATGAAGAGTAGCCATTTGGTCTTCCCTAATGTTAGAATTTCAAAAAGGGGAGAGGACAATTACAGTTCTGTAATAATCAGGTTTTATCTTAATGCTCGTCAGTTTTTTGTTCATAATAAAGCTTTATTTTTCAGCATCTCTGGCCGCACTTGGC
>NW_011888793.1:10149210-10164486 GCF_000151845.1 Pteropus vampyrus | reverse complement strand
ATCATAATATTTATTACACTCTTGGACTTGAGAATGAAAATGCAAAGGAGTGAAATAGAGAATTCATGAAACAAACATTCTGAATCAGAAAAACATATTGTTACTTTCATTATGTACTAGCAATAGATCTGTTTGTGGTACGTAATGAGAGTAATGGTGCCTCAAAGGAGAGGTCGAAGTGTAACTTGGGTTACACTTCGAAGTGACTTTATTTAGAATTTACTTTAATCAAAGAATTCAGTAAACAAGGTTACATCTTGCATCTTTAGTGACATCGTAGGTGGTAATGACTGATGAGTCATTGGTGATGAATATAAGTTTACAGCTAAAGGAACCATATTAATGCATTTGCATTTGCTTGACAGGTGTATGAGTGTGTGTGTGTGTGTGTGTGTGTGTGTGTGTGCGTGGTGTGCTTCTCAGTCACTCAAATAGGAGTCTTTGTCTTACTGACTCGAAAGCAGGTTTCAGTTTCTAAGAAAACACATAAATTTGTGAGTTATTTCCTTAATTAAGAAACTATATTTCAACAGAAAAGTTAGCCTAACATAACTATACTCAATCTTTTCTATGGGTGGTCTAATATTAGAGTAATATAAATCTCCAAATTCTTCAGCTGATTTCAAGGATAGTCCAATGAAAAAGCAAATCAATTATTTGTTGGCTTTATCTTCTCTATCCCTGAAGTTTTCAAGAGTAACATTCTTGTTACTTCACTCAGCTCAGCTATCAAGAATATCTGGCTAAATAAGTTAATATCCAGACTTTTGGCTACCTAGGTCTTAGATTTATCAAAAGCTCTCTCCAAAATATATGATTACTTTTGGGGAACAACACACTGCATATAAAATCATAGCTTCATGATGATTCTGAAAAAATAGTGATAGGTATACTTTCATGAAGCTATGTATTTTCTATTTGGAGAGTTATTTTTTTCCTAGTTTTTTTGATGGTGTTTTTTGGGACTATTCTGTCAAGAGAAAGGGGCTGTTCTGTTTAGGATAGACAGCTTCAAATGTTTACATAAAGTAAAAAAATATATATAGTAAATGAAAACCAAAACTTAAAAAAAAAGTAGAAGATCCTTTCATAATAAGATAAAAACATAATTTTTTGACATAATAAGAAAACTCGTCTTGGCTTATAAAAGTATAAGTCCTGAAAAAAGCTACATTTGATAGTAAAAGGAAACTCTTTATAGGTCTATATATGGTTGCTAATATTGTGCCCTGATGGTTTTTCAACTAACAGGTGCATGTTGAACAGGAGCTTTCTTTAACATTTATTCTTTCCACTGAACCATTGGCTATTAAAGCAGAGGTGATGTAAGAAAACTGATCAGTGTTAAACATCAAGTCTGTTCTATTGCTCTCAGTGTATGCTGACAGTTTTCTCTATAGATCAAAGAAATCTTGAATTTCATATGAAATAGGAAATTATAAATAACAAAATATCTCCCTCCCACTCTTTTCCCTCTGCCCTTTGTAATACAAAATTTGGACAGCTTTGGTTCCTGTTTCCTGGGAAGTAATTCATAAACTCTTGGAATAAAGAATTTTGCTAGACTTTGTACCCAGTTCCTGAGAGGTAGCTTCTAAATCCTTGAAATTTCCTGAGTGCTTTGTTATTTATGGTGAGCTCCTTGGGCTATACCTGACAGTTCATGTTCCTGAGATAATTCATGGTGGACCTTTAGATAGTCTATGCTAACAAAATGACTCAGGATGAGAGCTGGCCACACTGGAAAGGCCAACCATGTGATTAGATAGTCCAGGCTTTGAGCCATGTGCTATCAGCCTGACTTATCTGGGGAGGAGTCAGGGGCTGGAGACTGAGTTTAGTCATGTGGCCAATGATTTAATTAGTTCTGTCTCCATAATAAAACGTCAATAAAATCCCTGGACACAGAAGCTCAGGTGTTTTTCCTGGTTGACAATATTCTCTGTATGGTGTCATAAATCAGTGTGCCAGGTGGGTGATGTGTCTCTGGGGACAATGGAACCTTCTTTTTTGAAACTTCTCAGACCTCATGCTGTGCATTTTTCCTTTTGCAGGTTCTGATTTCTATCCTTTCGCAGTAATAAAATTCTAATCATGAGTAAAAAGCTTTGCTGAGTTCTGTAAGTCTTTCTAGTGAATTATCAAACCTGAGCGGGTAATGAGAACACTGAATTTGCAGTCAGCTAGTTATAAGTGAAGGTGTCCTGGGGACTCCTCAGTTTGTATCTGGTGTCTAAAATAAGGGCAGTTTAATGGAGGATTGTGCCCTTAATTTGTAAAGTTTGATTGAATTGTGGGTGGCTGGTGTCAGAATTCATGGCATGTCCCAAACTCAATCTTGATGTAGGAATGCAAACTCATAAGCAAAGATACATTCAACAATATAGAGTTTTATATAGTCTATAAAACCTAATTAAATAATTTAATTAAAAAAATATAAAATTATAATATAAATCATACTTTGTTGGCATGCCTTAAATTAGAAATCAAAGGACTGGTTCTTATTCCAATATATTCTCCTCCATACAGCATTCAGAAATTTCATTTAAGTCAAGACTTTGTTATTGGCTAGCTGTTGATGACTGTTAATGTCTAAGGAACAGATGTGTTCTTTTTTAGCAGAAAGCTGGTCAAACTTCATAAAGAGTCTATTAGAAATTGAATGATAATTTAAAGTTGATAGATAAAATGTATATTAATTGAAAAGATAAGATATAAACAGCATTTTCTATTTAAGAGGTAGTGATAGTGCAGCATAAATCTAATGTTTGGATTTAAAATTAATAAGCAAATAGTGAAAAAAACTATTAAATAGCCTTGGAAGTTTGGCAAAGTGAAGGGAAGTAAGTCAATGTAATGGCCAATACGTACAGCTTAGTAAATAAATTAGATGTTGAATTTTTATAAATAAGTACTTCCATCTGCCTTCTTATTGTTATTAAGGCTGAAATCCTATGAAGCATCTCCACAGGTTTAGTAATAGTGGATAATGTAAAACTCAGTGGGCTGATCATTAGGAGATATAAAATAGACCAATTCTAAAAAGACCTTTTTAAATTACTATGGTATAATCACTATCTAGCTCCTAAGTCCATCTTCTCAGTGAATGTGAAATGAAAATAATGATGGTTTCCACATAGTAAGGAGTCTTAGCAGATAATGGTGATAGAAAAGAATTGGCCGAGCACATCAAGAAAAAACAGAATCTGAGAATATGGTACTGAATTTTAGAGATGAGTTCTAAAATAATAATTAAAAGTGATTCTATGAGGATATGCTTTATATCTCAGGGTAAAATAATTGTACATTTAGATTGATTTATCAAAAATTTTACATGGTAAGACTTTAATAATTTTCTGATTTGCAAATGACATTTGTAACTATGCGAAATGATTATTTTTTTTCTCCCTTGAATGCGACATTACTACTATTACAGGTGGCTTAGTAAATAGGCACGATATTTTGGTTCCATGACTACATATTACCTGCTGTTTTTTTTTTTTTTTCCTTAGCTAGATTAGCTGATTTCAGGTTTTGGATTTAGGCTCCTTAAAATTAAGGTTGTACTCTATTTCTCTAACAGTACTGAAAGGTTTCTTCTCCTGTATGGATTAGTAAATTTGTGGAGGTAATTGGAGAGTCTAGAACCTTAGAGTTGGAATAGGTTTTAGAGATTTTTAGTTCATATGGTGTAACCATGTGGCCACTTTCTCTGCACATGGCTGACATGTGAACAGGGAGAGGTTCTGCTTGATGACACTTAACCAGTGATGCAGGAGAACGGACCACTCCCCTCTTCTTCCTGACTTTTAACATTTTCATGTAAGCATATGATTCTTGGGGTCATTTTACAATTATGAGTGAAAAATGTAAGATAACCATAAAGATGGCTGAAGTAACCATTCTTGAAATTGCTTACCATAGGCTATCTTGTTATACAAGAAGTTTGTTTATGTAAGTAATCTGCTGCTTTCTAGGTAACGTCTTAAATGATATAATCTTCTCTTGTCCAGTGTAAATATCCTCAGCATTTAAAGTTTTTGATGCCACATGAATTCTAGATCCTGATAATATTAGTTAGGGTTCTCAGGAAAACCAGACCAGAAGTCTCATCATCTGCCATTTGTAAACTGGAAGTCCGTGAAAGCCGGTGTTGTAATTCTAGTCCAAATCTGAGAGCCTGAGAACCTAGGGGGCCAATTTGTCATCTCTCTACAAAGGCCTGAGAGCAAGAGTGCTGATTCTGAGGGCAGGAGAAGATGAACATCTTAGCTCAAGCAGAGAGTAAATTTGCCCTTCCTCTGCCTTTTTGTTTTATTAAGACCCTCAGCAGAGTAGGTTAAGCTCAGATGCACTGGGGAGGGGGGATTTTCTTTACTTAGTCTGCCAATTCAAATGTTAATGTCTTCTGGAAACACCCTCACAAACACATTCAGAAATAATATGTTACCACCTATCTGGGCAGTCCTTAGCCCAGTCAAGTTGACACATAAAATTAACTATCACACTGATTATTCTACTCCAGAGTCATACTGGTTATTCATTTCCCTTATGAAATCTGGTACCCAACATTGGAGATTATACATTAGACAGGACTTGACCAGAGTTGCTTGATGAGAATTTTCTATTTTTACCAGTGCTCCATAAAATTACATTAGCAGTCTAACTGACACTAAGTTGTTTGCTGTATATGTGGTTGTGAAGTGAAAAATAAACAAACAATAACACATCAGATATCCAGGATGCAACCCACTGTGAAGCTAGATGTTTGTCATTCTACATCTTGTTTAAAATTCAAACAATACAAAGCAAAACTGAATAAAAAAGAGAGGGTCTCTTTATCACTATCACTCAAATATACACTCTTGAGAAGTAACAATTTATGATAAATTATTTCAGACTTTATTCATTGCATTTGTTTTTATTAAGTGTTATATTAGTGGTAGGTATTTTTTGCTATCTTTCACTTCCAATATATATTGAAAATTTTTCCATGTTGATGATTGCTGCTAACAGATCTAGGCATATTTTCAATTGCTCTATATTATTCCATGACATAAGAATGTTTCCTAATACATTTAACTACTTCATTATTGAAGGATATTTTAATATTTTCTAATTAAAATGCTGAGGATATTTGCACTGGACAAGTGAAACATTGAACAATACTATCCATTTTCTTTGTTTACATGGATGGATTTTTTAAATAATAAATAAATAAAAGGAATAATGGGGGTCAAGGAATCTGTGTTTTTAAACTTCGGATATTTTATTAGTAATAGTTCAGTAAGAAAAACACAGCCACCACAAATGTTATGGAAATAAGGTGTTCCTTATAGTAATTACAGCCTATATGAATGTGAATTGAAATTTTATTTTATAGCTAGTCGAGATTTGTCCTTAAGGAAGATAAATTTTGTTAGCAATTTGACAGAGAATGTACATAGGAAATAATTTAAGGCGTTTTAAAAACAGAACTAGGATTTGATATATTAAAATTATTAAAATTATGAGGTTACATCAGACATATCACAATGGCTAGCTGTGACTAAAATATTGATTTTGAACAATAGACTATATAAAAATATATTGGGTAAATTAATTATGAACAAAAGCAGAGACTGGAATGCAGTGGTCATAACCAGGAAATGAAAAATATTCCAGTTTGGATGAAGCATTGATCGGTTAGAGGAAAACAAGCTGAAGATGAGCTCATATTTTGAAGGATGAGGTAGAAAGCTAGTTCTGTTTTCAAGCATAAGTAGTAGGGCTGCAGAATGGGTCATAGCAATGGAAACAAAAGGGCTGAAGCTAATTTGATATTATAGGGGTAGAATCTACAGAATTTATTATGTGAAAGAAATTAGAGTGTGAAGGAAGAGTCATATTTTACTGTGCATCTACTGATGCAAATTTGCCACAGCCAACAGTAGTTAGCCTATAAATGAACATCTTAAAAGATAAACCATTGCCTTCTGTTTATAAGTCTATAGGCGCTATTAAAATAGTCGAATGGAAACCAAATGAGAAATAAGGGTTAAGAACTTTATCTGTCATCCAGACATCTGTACCCTCAGCAAGCTGTCAAAAGAAATGCTGCCTTGGAAGCTAAAGTCACCCAGAGGGCTAATCAGCTTAAACACATGACAAAAGTCATAGACAATTCCAAAGTACTAACAATGTTAACTAACCAATGCTGCCTGCCAAGGAGACAAACATCACTGCCAAAATAAAAAACATGGTTCCCTCTCTTGAGCTTTTTTTTTTTTTTTTCCAAATATACTTAGAGAAGATAGTAGTAAAGAGAAACTTAAAAACACTCTATCTGGGGAGAGAGTCGAGGTTCACAAACTTTGGTTGTTTTGGGTGCCAAGGAAAAGGTAGCTAAAAAGCCAGTCTTGTGTTTGGAAATACAATGCTGCCTTAAAAGGGTTTTCTCAGCCTCAGAGCACTTTCTTGGTTTGCCTTCTTTTCCATTTCTGTCAGTGTGAGGAATTTATGACTGTTCAAAAATTATTTAACCATCACTCTACTTTCTGACTCCTGATCTCTCTGATGTTCATATTAAAAGCTCATAAAGATTTTGTGTGGCTATATTTCACTGTTATCTTTCTCTATCAGGTTTTAATGTGAAACTGGTAAAGAGCAAGGATGAATTAAAGTGTGCATGAGTCATTATTCTGGAGCTGTTATTCCTCTGTCTTCTTGTTACTCTGTTCACTAGTGTCACTGGTTAAATTTCACTTCATTTCCTATACTTTTCAATTGATAGGAACAATGAAGTCATGACACTGTAATCTTGATTTTTCTGAATGTGACAGTTTGTGTTGGTAACTTTATTAGTTGCTTTATTTGCAGCACTTCATCTTTGAGGTATCTGGGTAGTTCATCTTACATCTTTATTCTTCTGTAAATTTTCAATTTGTCCATTTAATAAATAAAAATGTAGTTTTGAGAGATCTTTCTGTCTTTTTTTTTATTTAAAAGTATCTCGAAGTTAGTCTTTGTTCACTTTTATATAGGTTTGTAGGTCATATTTTCAATTTACAAATTTCAATTTCAAATACCTATTTTCTTTGTTTGCTATTAGAATATAGTCGATAATAGTATTATGATGTCCACTGTGGTCTTATGAACACTATTCACTCATTTAACGTTTTCCATTTATTCAATGAGTATTTATTTAGCTCCCACTATGTGCCATGCACTATTCTAGGCACTAAGGATTCTAAAGTAAACAAGACACAAAAAATAACCCCTTCTCCCTTGGAACTTAGTTCTTGCAGAGTGAGATAGATAAGTAAATTACACTATGTCGGATAAGTTGTATGTGTTGTGAAAGGGGTGCAGTGAGTGCCAAAAAATGTCAGAAAAGGGTCAAGAGAAAGTCTAATTGGAAAAGTTAAATTTGAAAAAAACCTCAAAGTTGAAAGATCAAGCCATGTGATCACAAGATAGGAGAATTTCAGCCAGAGAGAACAGCAAATTCAAAGGCCCTGAGGAGGGAAAATGTGTTCAGAAAAAAGCAAGGAGGCCAGTAGAGCTCCATGGAGTGAAGGCGGGAAGAGGTTGAAGGTGAGAGAGAGAGATAGGTAGAAGGTAGGGAACAGACTGGGTAGAGCTCTGTAGGACATTGTAATAATGTTGGCTTTTATTCTGAAAGAGAAGACATTGGGAGTTAAGTGATAGACTTTTGTTTGAATGAATCATTCGTTCTGGCTTCTGAGTTGACAATTTGCAATGGAGAAAGTGGAGAGAGTAATTAGACTGATCTCTCTAATATGTGATCTCCTCTGAGTTCACAAAATTAGTCTGGCTCTGATATTTTTGGAAATGTCATGAAATTTGAATGTATATTTTATTCAAAAGGAGGGCTAGCAGACTAACTTAGTACTTAGGACTTGGACTCTTAAAGCCAATGATTAAATCGTAATTCCATACAAAAGCTATGTTTTTGACCTTGGGAAAGTTACCTAACTTATCTTAGTCTAGATTCCTCTGGTTAACATTTCCCATTTTAAGAATATATTGTGAAGGTTAAATGAGATAACATATGTAAAATCTTCTGCATGGTGCCTGCAAATAATTAGCTCTCACTAATGTTGGCTATTATTGCTAGTTATTTTATGATTATGTCTTCAAATCATCATTTATGAAAGAATGTTCTATAGAGATTGTGAGCATAACATTACACTTGTTAATTATTAAAGAGGAAATCATAGGCTTAAATTTTAGACAGTTTAGAAATAGTGCAAATTTTTTTCTTTAAAGCGTATTGAAAGACACAAAGTAATCTCCTTGGCTGGAAGTTTCAAGAGCAGGATAGATTCTTATCTGTCAATTGGCAGCCATTTACCATTCTTAAAGCTCCGATTCTGCTTGGAAACAGACTAACATACTAATTTAGCCATACAAAGCTATTTTACCTTTTATGCTGAGAGATAGGATAACAACCTGTGTCAAGGGCCGCAGAATGTCAATTTCACTCATTTATACAATGGGATGCGTTAGTGCTTAGTGATCGCCACACAAAATCTAGTATTTAGAATACATAAATAGTATTTAGAATACATAAATTATTACAATATTACTGACTATATTCCTTATGCTATACTTTGCATTCTCATGACAGTTTTGTAAGTTATACAAATATCTGATCATTGTGTTGCACACCCGAAACCAACATAATATTGTATGTCAACTGTAACTGAAAAATAATTTAAAAAAAAAAATTAAAATAAAGAAAACTGACTGATTTTAATTTAACAAAGCTTGCTTAGGCACCAATTATTTTTGCACATGTTAACATGGCTTAAACATATGACAGGTGAGAATTCCTTCCAACCTGCTAACATTTGAGAGAAATAAGATTTATATTCAAATGCTAAGTTTCCTAAGAAAGATAGAGAGAAATAAATCTATTCGAATAATGAAGACACAATTTAAAAAGTCTGAAACTATAAAGAAAAATAGGCAATATTATTCTGTCACTCCTATTTGTGAATTTAGAGAAGGTATAGACAATATATTTCTTGTAAGAAAAGGAGGAAGAAGTTCAGGATGTTTAAATCTAGTGCATACTTCTAGCCAGCCAGAAGTACTTGCATTATAAAGTAAACTATAGAAAAATCTAGGACTTTAAATTTTTTTTTTTGAGAATTATATTTGTGAGGTTTTTTGAGCTCTTTTGATTAAGAGCAGTAATTTTTTTAAGGGGTGTCAATTTGGAGAACTAGGACCACTTTCTCTTTTAGAATTGGGTTTGGCACTAGAGAGTTAAGAAGTTAAACAAGTCCTGGAAGAAAAGTTAAATAAGTCCTATAAAAAAAACCATTGGTCTTTTTATAATGCTTGTTGAGGTTAGAGGTTTCATGGGAGAAAGATTAGAACACAAAAATTTACATCTTGGATTATTCTGGAGAGTTGTAATTACAGATATTCCATCAAATTAGAACAGGTAGTTTAAGTTTAGAAAATATAGTCATGTTACATAGAATTTTTGATTCAATGAAGGTGCCAGGTTAGGAGGAAAGGATGCACATAGGCTGAAGTGATGTTTGGGTTTATACATGGCAGTGGTGATGGTACAGAATAGAATTAAGAACATCGATTTTCGTGTCAACCACACAGGACTCGGGTTCTGCTCAGCCACTTTCTGGAGGGCATTGTCTTCCTTTTCCTAAGTTGCAGACATGAAGTACTTACTATTTTTTGTAGGAATTAAATTGGATAACACATTTTATAGATTTAGAACAGTTCTGTCATGTGATAGGTAATGAATAAATGTTAGATGATGGTGTCATCATCATCACCATCATCATCATCATCAGGGAGTAAGGATTCATATATCCTACAAGAACAATAGAATTTTATTGGGAGATTAATCTGAGAAGAGAGGAAATCTGTTCTTTAACAATATGAAACTCACAAAATATTTTGACATTTCACCTGGAATCTTTCAGTGACAAAAGTCATTTATGGCTTTATTAGTTTCTCAATTAGCTTTTATTTTCTACATGGATCAACCTACCAATCTGTGTTGCTATTTTTAAATTTAGTAAAAGGTGTACTCTGTTGTTTGAACTTGAAATAGGATTTGCAAAATATCTGACTTGTAGTATTCCTTATATTATATTGATTAGATATAAAGTACATTCCAAATTCATCACATATATTGCTATGGGAATATAAAGAATAAGTTCGGCCCTCTGCTCTTAAGGGGCTTACCATCTAGAAGAGAGACAGATCTGAACCAAAAATCCATTCAGAGTATTAGTGCTAAAATAGAGTTTGGGATCATGCAGAGAATATACCAAGTAACTCTGGTTGGGTGAGTCAGAAACAGAATTACAAGATTACTAACTTGTGTCATTCTGTGAGTTTGCACTTTATTCTTAAGGCAGGTAGAGCCAAGAGAAGAGTTTTTGAAAGAAAATAAAAATGCTATTTGCCTTTAAAAATATTTACAATAATCAGAGGGGTAGTATAGGGAGTAAGAGGAGTTCTAACTGACACATTATTAGAGCAAAATGTAAGAAAAAAGAACACTAGTTTTGAGATTAAATGTCCTGACTATGCATAAGGTTTTAATATAACTTACTTTACTATGAGCAAGTTATACCAAATGAGTCTATTCTCTTAGCTGCATTTGGAGAATGTCTTGCCTCATTTAAAGACTCTTGCTGTAAGAATCAAATTAAATACATGTTTTATTAGTCATAATACAAAATCCCCTGAAATCTCAGTGGTACATAACCAGCACAGATGGATAGAGGCTCTGCTCCACACGGTCATTGCAGAATCAAGTTGTCAGTGGCTACTTTATCTTATAGGTGTGGAAGGCAGCTTCTAAAATCTTCTGATATTCATGGCCTCATGTAATTCCCTCTCCTTGATTAACAATGTGGAAGACATGCTCCATTTATTATTGGGTTACAAAAATGTTGCAGCTTCTGTCTTACTAGTAGACTTTCTCTCTTGCTGGCTTTGTCAAGCAAGTTACCACATTGAGAGATCCACAAGGTAACAAATTGTCGGTAGACTCTATCCAATGGCCAACAAGGAAATGGCTTCATTTTGAAAGAACTGAATCTTGCCAGTAAGTGAGATTATCAGTGGATATGTTACCAGATGAGCTTTCAGTTCAGATCCCAGCCCCAGCTGACATCTTTATTGCAGCCTTGTAAAACACTGAAACAAAGACCCAGCTTCAGGGGGAGTCCTGAACCCCAGAGACTGAGGGATAAATAAATGTACATTGTCTAATGCCATTAAATTTGGGGTGGTTTGTTATGTAGCAGTAGATAACTAATACATTAAGGGAAGAGATTATTGGAACATTGAGTTCTAAGATTTAAATGTGTCCACCTGGATATGAGAAAGATCAGGTCTACTGAAAACCCTTTCCCAGAACTAGTCACAAAATCTACCTAACTGCAAAAAGGCTGGGAAATGTAAGCAAGCTCATAGAATGTCTGATGTGCAATGCTTAGTCACAGCCAACAGGAAAACTCCATATACTTTAAATTTTAATGAATATATACTGGGCCTAATCTTAACCCCATATATAATCATTAAAGTAGGAACTTAATATAATCACTAGCCAATGATTTTTTATCTCCTCTGTTTTCAGCAACGTCATAATTTATTGTAATGATCACCATCATCTGCATATGCTATTTAAAGTATTTTTGTCTACAAACAAAATACTACTTAAATTTTATTCTCTCATAACACTATTTTGAATTACATAGCACTATTTCAACTCATTTTATTGATGTTGAACAGGCCAGAGGAGTTAAAGATCCTACTCAGATTTCAGTCAGAACAAGGTCTTAAACTTAGGCCTTCATCCAAAGCTCTGTACTTTCTTCATGAAAGATACATTTGCTGGTCGTTTTTTAAGTGGTAGATTAGAGAGTGAGGTCTTCCAAACAAGATGTATGCTTACCAAAGAAAGTCATGCTGCTGAATATTAAAATTGCTAACTTGGACATGTGGTGTGACAGATGCTGTAAAATGATGGCTATTATGATTGTAGTCTTCAGTCAAATAGGCACTTTTAATAGTGGCAGGTCTGCAATAGTCCATGCTTTAAAAATAGAATTAATAAAACAATATCTATATGTAAAGAATGCTCATGGTATAGTGCTCACAAAGAGAATTCTTGGACTTTATTGCTGGACCAGATTATCTTGCTGTGAGACCTCTGGCTCCACACTTGATTAACTTGTACCCCACGCAATGCAGATGGAAAAAGCCAGAACTCACTGAAAACCAGATGCTGCATATGAGCTGTGATTTCCTAAGTAAATGAATTATAAAACATTGTTGAAGAGAGTATGCTTTTGAAATATCCTGGCACGACTCCTTTTGTCCCATGTTAAAAAAAATTAACATTAAAATCTCTCTCTCTCTCATCTATTTCTCATCTATCTCTCATCTATCTATCTATCTATCTCTATCTATCTATCTATCTATCTATCTATCTATCTATCTATCTATCTATCATCTATCAGTCTATCTATCTATCACCTATCTATCGTCATCATCTATCTAGAGAGAAATAGAGAGAGGAAGAGAGAAAAAATTTGTGTATTCTATATAATTTAATACAATAATTTAAATATAATAGCAATTATAACTCATAGAAATGTGAGACAACAGTTAACACTTACTTTTTAGAGGGGATGAGGGTAAGCTTGTACTGCTAGAAACTGCCTTTGTGGAGGTATTTAGCATGTTAACATATATAGAAAAATAACTACTAAGGCACTCAAAATGAATTATGAGTTATTAATAATAAAGAAATATATTTCCTAACAAGGAAAAAAAGAGAGCTTATCAGAGAAGGAAGGAAACATATTATTTTCAGCAACAGAATTTTAAGAGAATTTAGCACCCACATATCACAAAGATGTAAGGACAAACAATTCCAGTGTAGAAAAGCCATCAACACGTGACATTAAAATCTAGCTGCTCTTATATTTCTCATACCTACACTAGAAACTCTGGAATATCTAATAAATGGAATTAGAGAAAAATTGTTGATGGCATTGGAAATTCAAATCACATGAGTTCTAGACTTAGAGGTAGCCTGACAGTGAAATCCATATTGGACACAAAAATAGTACTAGTACCCACATTTTGAATTACATGATTCAAACCAGAGATTCTCTGAGGCAAATAGAAGGAGAGAATTCTGTCCTCGGGGCAGCCATCTCTATGGGCTGAAAGTTCCAATGTAAGCTGATGAGTAATGAGAAGCTGGTGGTGGCTCAAGAATATTTCAAGAGTTCCTGAAAGATTGCAATATTTTAGTTTAAAATAACGTGATATAGAAACATTTAAATCACCAAAACACAATTCTGTTCAGTTTCTATTCTCTTATCATGGGAAGAACTTTGCATCTACTCTGCTTTCATCCAATTTATCCTTTACATGTCAATAATTTTGAAAATGAAAATCTGACTATGTAATTCCCTTGCTTCTCAAGGGGTAGATTGGATTCCATTATCATGGCTTACAAAGCACTGTCTTGTTTCCTCTTTCCTTCTCCATTCTCAACTGTGACTAAACTGTCCCTGCCTCTTCCTCTTCTCTTTCCTTCCACTCTGACTTCTCAGTCTTTCATAATTTCCCTTAGCCTTCTCTTCTCCACTGGAAATATTTTATTCTTGCCCAAGATAAGATGAAGGCTTCTAGCCTCCTTAAGAAGGATGATCTCTTTTCTCAAAATGTCTCATTTTCAACACTTGGAAATACTTATTACCATAGATGTGATTTGAATTTTTTTTGCATGATTATGCTTTTGAAATATCCTGGCAAGACAGTCTTGTTTCACATAAAAAGAAATAAAGTTAAAAACATATTAATTAATAATTAAATATCGATCAATTAAATTAACATTTCTACTTCTCTAGATTCTAAGATCTTATGAAAACTTTCTACTGCCTACTCAGTTACTCAAATTTGATTGAAAAATAAATGTATGAATAAATAGAACCATATGTAATATGGCATGCTTGAATACAGGTAGAATCCTAGAATTAAATTATGTAAGTGATTCAATAAACATAATTTGGGAACATCCTCTTTAAATATAATTCTATTCTTTAGCTGATGTACGGTTAATTAGCTATCACAAAAGAGTAAGCTAAACTATTTGCTTATCAGCTAAAATCTAAAGGCAGTGTTAAGGCATATTGCTTACTTTACAAAAAAAGAAAAAATTTACAAAAATCCCTTCAAAAGCTTCATGGAGTTGTAATGACAAGATTACAGTCCATTTTTATCTTCTCTCCAGACTGTGTCATACAGTGGAAACAGAAGATGTTTTATTTTTGGTGTTTTGTCTTGTGGGAATTATATTGCTGATTATATCAAAAACACACATGACAATTTGGACACCAAGTGTACAATACATATAAAATACCTTCCCTCAATGGAAGATGTGGTTTGTTGCTTGAATAAATACACCCTTACCTTCTTAGATCAAATGGAATGTGATATCCCTTTGTTACAGAGACCAAATGGCACTGATTTTCTTCCTATCTCCTGCCTTATATTACAAAGCAAAAATGTGACCAGTGGAAATCAGAGTCCTGTTCTCTCTGGAAAGTGGCAAGATATTTGGAAAAATCAATTACCTTGGCTTGTGTGCTCCTAAACTTTTGTGGCCAACCTAGGCTGAAGCATGCATGCATAGATGCTTAAACTTACTAAATAGTTATTCAGTCTTGAACAATATATTTTTTATGTATTTTTTTAAAACTCTATTTCTTAGGAAGGATCCTGGGATCCTGACGGCCATGGTGAAATTCACTTTTTTTTTTTTTCCAGAGGGTGCATTTCCTTTCTCTATCCTAGAAATTCTCTCTTTATTGATCCCAACTTTAGAACACAATAGCCAGTTGCCCTAGCTCAAACAGTGTTCTTCACTATTAAGCCTATACTTGTGGCCCTCTGCTTTGTACTTGACATTCACAAAAGTGGGCCCTAAACAAGCCTTAGGTGTTATACATGTTTCTGCTCTATTAAATACTAAGAGTGTTTCTCATGATGGTTTATGGTGCAGAGAGGAGCGTGATGTAGTAGTATGACTACTGAATCGACCATCAGAAAACCTGGGTTCTAGTTCTAGTTGTGAGAAGTTCACCTAGTAAAGTCCTTATTATAGCTCCTAACATAAAGTAAGAAAAAATTATCATTAGCTAATATAATTATCACTTTACTTGTCTGTGAATGATTAATTTTACTTCAATGACTAAAATGTTG
>NW_011888793.1:10120975-10147685 GCF_000151845.1 Pteropus vampyrus | reverse complement strand
GAATATCAGATTGGATTTATTATCTAGTGATCTTTGAAAAGAAATGATACAAATTTATCGTAAACAGGTCTTAAATTTTGTAGTGAACAGTGCAGTAGATCAACTGTCATAGAGTTAGAACTTTAGTTACTTTTATAAAATTAATGTTCCTTTAAAAATCTTTTAATAGTAAAATGAACATTTTAAACAATGGACCCATCAATATCCATCTTCGACTTCAACTCTCATGAACATTTTATCATTCTTGCTTCATTTAATATTTTTATTAGCTTTTTCTTTGGTATTGCATTGGGATCTTTGCTGTGGCCAATGTAAAATATGAGAGGAGAAACGCCGTGAAAGGGGGACTTCTTTGTAAACGGTGCGGAGTGCTCCAGAGGGATTTACTGGAATGAGCACATTGTCTCTTAGATGAAGGCAGGATTAAGGGATTTTCTTCAAAAGAGAGTGTCTGACATACTGAATCATGTCCTTTTGAAATACATGCTGCCAGGGGCAGAAAAACAAGGGTGTTGCTTTTGATGAACCAATATTCTCCCAAATAAATACCAATTCTGTGCATTTAAAATAATAAAACAATATGAAATCACACTTGCTTCTGAGAATTGAATCTGTTCTTGCAAAGCTAACAGAAAATACAAAATACAGAAATAATGCTTTTTTATGTGTGTGTGAATACAAAAATGTTCTAGCATCTCTATCTCTATCTATCTTTAAGGCAACTCTGTACTGAGTGCTCCCGGACATCACCGAGAAATAATTTCCATGTTTTCAAATATCTCATTTCTACTTTCTTTTGTGCTTTTGCCAGTGAACACAGAATCTGGTACATAGCAGATGTTTCATAAGTGTCAATCAAATTAATTTAATTTGTTTTCTTGAACTAAAATTCTTTTCTATCTCAACTGATTTTCCCCACTCTTGGCGGCCTTCTCACTACCTCATTCTGTTTTTAGAGGCATAAATCACTACCATAACATGAAGTTACAGTCTCTCCCATACATAACGACATAATGATGATGATAATGATGATGATGATGATGATGATGATGATGATGATAGGATGATGTCATCATTCCCTTTCTCCTTAATTTGTTTTGTAAAGGAAATACAGTCAATGAGAAAACATGCATGATGTGGAGTCTTTGAAAGCTGTGCTTCACTAATACAAAAGTCTTTGCTGTACTGCTTTGCATAACTTTACTACCCCTTAAAAGTCACTGTGAGACATGTTGAAGCCCTATAGGAAAGGGAGAAATTTCAACAGGTTCATCTCAAAGTGACATTATTTTTTTCCTGGAACATCACTGTTGTGGTAATGACCCTGACAATAAGGAGGATTATTTCTATTCTTATTCTTTTAAATAAAGTACAAGTGAAATAACTTGTGGACACTAGAACACAGGAATTGAGATCTTTTTCTTACAGATTAATCTTTGTAGTCAGGAGAGATAGTTATTTGGTGAATTAGAAATAAAAGAAGGTCTTATTTATAATTTATTTGATGCAAACTCATATTGTTCCTTCTCCTCTCCTTAAGCACAAGGCCTACTTAGTCAAATTATTTTAAAGTGGATAGAATTTTTTAAAAAATTGTAGTAATTTGTAGTAATGGATCACAAAATGTATGATGAAGCATTTTAAAAGGAGCTGAGGAGATAAATGGTTATTTGTACTTGACTACAAATGCTGATCTTCTAAAAATTCAGACATTCACTGATCCTTATGAAGGAAATAATTATTTCTTTTTGGAATTATCATGACTAACTTTGCTTGAAAAATTGCTATGAGCTAGAATTTTAGGAAGCATAAATTTATAAACTTCTATAAATTAGGCCCCCTGAGATTTTTAGGGTACTTATAAAGGATTCTGTGTTGGAAACATTAAACTTATTTCTTAAAGCTGGGGATTTTAATGTTCTTTATACTAGAGTGTTTATTTAAAAGCAAGCAAGAGCGCAAGCAAGCAAGGAAGCTCTTTTCTTTCCATTTTTCTTCATTCCTTTCTGTAGATGTCACTGTAGCATAGCAAAAAGAAAGAAGGCTTCTTTTCTTCTGAAAATATATGACATCTACATGCAAATGAAAGGAAGTGATGATTTGATTTATTATGCCAGGGTTGTCATATCAACAATAAGGTTTCCAAGCAACTACCAGAATAAATTATTTTATAGATTTATTTGCTTAGCCTCATAAAATGGACCAAATGGAAAGAAGACACTTTTTTTCACTCATGATTATGTGGTAATTAAAAAAAGTCATTACCAGAAATTATGCATTAAATTCACATTACAAAGAAGAGTTCAAAATGAATCCTGTGAATGTAATCAATGCCAAAAGACTTAATGAAGATTTGCTACTTACAAGAAAGCATTGTTGTTTTATGTTTATATATTTTTGATAATTGGTTTCTAGGGTCCATACCATGATTTGTGTAAAGTTGTTCCAAATTTACTCTTTAAAAGGTAACATATGCAGTCCTCAATACTGTGCCCTTTAAACACTTCAGAATGACCTCTTCACAGAACCTTGGTGCTCATTCTATCAGAGAGAGTGCCTTAGAATCTTCTACATATGCAAATGGCCTGTGACAGTTTTTTTTTTAAAAAAGGCTTCCAAAAAGTTACTGAGCATATTAGAAAATGAAGCATTTATTTTTTTATACAATTTCTCTGGGGATGTTCATGACAGTCCATATTCTCAAAACATTCTTGTGTAGTTTCAACATTTTCATTACTAACTTTGAGCTGCTATGTCTCTACATGGGAGAGCCTGATCTGAATGTAACAGAATTAGTCGCCCCACCCCCACCTTTTCTTTTATTAGAACTTTCCCTAAGATTTGTGATTTGCTCAAATTGCTGATGAAATGAAAAAAAGACATGCCAACCTTATCAGCTTAAGCAGAGAAGTAAAAACCTACCATGCAGTCCTGGAACAAAGGTTTTGCATCCATTTGCCACAGAAACATGTGTTGATGAAAAAGCACCCCCTTTTCCTTTGCAAAGCAAAGGAAGGTTTTTTTCTTTCACTTTGCTTTCTTTTGAAAATATTTCCTTCAAAAACTCATAGGCTGTACATAGCCAAAGAATCAGGAAAAAGCACTATATTAAAAAATTACTAAGCAAAACACAGCACTCAAATGTATTTTCCTAAATGAAATATTTGATGAAAATATAGGTACATTTTTTTGTTATGTGTATTGGGACATTTTCTCTTACCGATTCAGGTGTATTTGCTCCATTATTACCAACATCTTTTATACCCTTATAGACATTCCAGAAAGTCAGCAAGTGGAAGGAAACTATTTCTCCCTTCAAATGACATTGTCCTAATATTATTATGCTTGCAACACAGTTGGCAAGTAGTGCTGCTTCTGCATCTTAGTCCAACTTTAAACTATGGGTTTTTTTTTTTCCTTTTTACTTTTGTTTTAATCAAGTCGCATTGCCTCAGAAAAAGGAAAATCAATTTTGAGATTCATGACAGTGCTACATATTCCCAGACATTACAATAAACATCTTTTCCATACTGTGCTTGTTTTCTTGTTACCTGTCGATGCTCTCCTTCATTGCTTCTCTACCTTATTTTCACTAGTGTGCTCTTAGGCAAATTTTCCCTATTATCTTTCTGGAGAAGTCAATCTATTTTCATTGTCTCCTGTCACAGAAAACAAATGGGCAAATTTTCAAAGAACCTTACTCAGACTGGTCCTTTTTTTCCCTTTACTTTTTTATATAACATTTTTTGTTTGCAAAACCATGTATTTGATTTCTTAATTGAACTTACAAGTGGCCACATATGCTTTCCCATAAATAAACATCCTGAGTCCATAATTACTTCTGTGAAATAGGCGGGGAATTTGAAAATGTACATGAAGAATTTCCTTTTTTTTCCCCCCAGTGTGATTTTCCTTAGGTCTTGATGAGATAATCTTGATCAATGCTTGTCAAAACTGAATGTACATATCAATTACTTGGGGATCTTGTTACAAGATATATTCTGATTCTAGAGGTTCTTGGAGGGTTTGGGGCCTAAAAGTCCTTGTTTCTAACCATCTCTCTGGTGATGCCCATTTTTTAAAATTAACTGATCTATTTATTTATTTTAGTTACGGTGACATTCAAAATTATTTTGTATTACTTTCAGGTGTATGGCATAATGATTAGTCATTTAATTTATCCCCCCAATAAGTCTAGTACCTACCTCACACCATACGTAGTTATTACAATATTATTGACTATATTCCCTATGCTGTACTTTACATCTCCAAGACTATTTTATAACTACCAGTTTTACTCATTCCTCCCCTCACCTTTTTCACCCAGCATCTCCTCCACCAATCTGGCAACCATCAAAATGTTCTCTATATCTATGAGTCTGTTCCTGTTTTGTTTGTTTGTTTATATTGTTCTTTAGATTTCATGTGCATTATTTACAACAGCCAAGATATGAAAGCAACCTAAGTGCCTATCAATAGATGATTGGATAAAGAAGATGTGGAATATATATACGATGGAATATTACTCAGCCACAAAAAGAATGAAATCTTAACATTTGTGACAACACAGTTGGACCTAGAGGGTCATGCTAAGTGAAATAAGTCAGACGAAGACAAAGACATCCATGATTTTGATTTGCAGGCCACATATTGCAGAGCAAAGCTTTGGAGGTGAAAAAGCTAAAGCTTAGAGTTCTGAATAAAGTGCCAAGTGTTGTTTTTTTTTCAGCTTATTACTAAATCAACCTAGAATTGCAGTACCCTAAAGCAAGAAAAGACATGCATTTTTCTGTGCAGGTTACATGACGAGATGGATGAATGCCAATTTTCCTATACTTGGAACCAGTTCTTTTTTTTCCTTCTCTGTAAAAGTGGTTTAAGATTCTTTCCACATCATAAATGTTTCCATGTTTGTTCATCAATAAAATTGACATATGAATTGAAATATAATATTTTTGAAGCTCAGAGCCATTATTTTTCTTTAATCTGAAAGACAAAGGCTTGGGAAAAATAAGGGAGTTTATCTTCAAGTAACTACGAACTACTTGATGACAAAAGCAGAATTATTTTAACAACAAAAATTTGTTGTTTTTTAATATGAGCTTTTTTTTATTATTTGAGCTTTCCAATAGTAAAATAAGTGCAATAAAACAGATGGGATAAAACATTGATTGTGAAGCAATTAATTTTCTTTGATGATTCATTTTGCTGGCAGAAGAAAAAACAGTAATTTAAAGGCATGAAACCCTGCTATTTTGAAAATAAAAAAGTTCTGAACTGAAGAGAATCTGCTGTTGACACATTCTCCCATCTATAACATTTTCTTCTGTGGTTAGGCAAATGTTAAACGTCCTCTTATTTTCATGTTATTCAGTGTGTATCTGTTTCAGAACATGTGGTTGGTTAATGAAGACCATTTTCTCAGATGAAGTAGAAATTCCAATTCTAGCTGTGCTACCTGCAGTGTATTAGAACTTTGCATAAGGAAAACTTGGTAGTTGACATATACCAGTCACTGACACACAACCTTAAAAATGAAAATTAATAAAAGTTTAAAATTTCCAAAGTGAATAATTTGTTTTCCATGGTAAATAAAAAAAGTCATTCACCTGGGTCATGTCGGATTATGAGCAATGATGGAAGAAAAAGAATTTCGTTGAGTGGGAAACAAAAATTCAGACAAATACTATGAATGAGGTGCAGTTCAGAGTTGAGAGCCTTGCAGCAATGCAAAAGCAGGCTGTCCAGGTAGGAACAGGGAGCCACCGCAAGGACTAAATTAAAAATAGGGCTCATTTGTCTTTCAACAAAACATGTTACATCACCCTTATTTAGCAATTATGAATGAATGGCCTTCTTAAAGCAGATGGGAGTCTTAACTTGAGTATCAAAGAGATTAGAAAGTGTCCCCAAATTGTATTTAAAAAAATTGTGTATGGGTGTGGTTTGTCATGGAGAAATCTGTAATTGTCAATGGATTCTTTCAGGTGCTCTTGACTACAAAAAATTTAGGCCCAGTATCTTACAATGAGATGTATTAACTCACAGGATATGGTGAATAAATAAATTCTCATTGGCCTCAACTGTATTTTCACTCAGTGTTCTAGATTATTCTTATATGTAAGGAAATGCAGACAACATGTGTCTTCTTTTACGGAGATGAGTTTACTTTGTGCCTGAGGCCTTGGGCCTTTTCTATTTAACTTAAGCCATTTCAGCTTTTAAGAAATGTTATTTAAAAATATGTTCTATGGAAATTGTGCAAGTATGAATTTTAGAAATATGGGGAGGATTATTATTGTTACCAAGTTCTATGAATATGAGACATTCTGTATGTTGTCTCTGTAAATTTGCTACAGTCAAAATCAGAGCTTTAATTTATGCAGTATTAACCTAGAAAAATTGAAACAGAAAATAAAATATAGTTTTGAGTAGATAAAGTTTTTTCTGTCTAATTATAATTAATTATTCTGAATTAATTGCATAAATTAGCAGCAAGGAAATAGAGCTCCTTCTCATTTTTAATAGCTCTTCTTTCTGGACAATTTGCCTGCAGTTTGTGTTTCATATTGCCTTGCTCAACCCAGTGCAGTCCATTTATTAATTCATTTTCTCAACAAACAGTTCCTGAAAGCCAAGTACAAACAACATTGTTTCAAACTTTAGTAGGTAAAGAAAGTAACATTCTAATAAGCAAAATACACTGCTTCTTCCTTGAAATAGCTTATAGGTTATTTATGGAGAACACCATATGTTAAATAACAATATGTGACAGAACGTATATGATTGTCGTATAGGCTTGAGAAAGAAAATGTGATGGGATTTCACAGCAGTGCTGGAACTCTGCAGAGAGTTCCATGAATTAGTGAGTAGTTATGCTAGTGTTTGGAGAATGAATAGCATTTGATCACCATGTGAAATGTGTGTTCTTTATTTCTCTGTTGTTTGCTGATTATGTTTCTCTCATAAATTAACATATTTTCAGATTTCTGTTTCTGAATCTGTGAAAGGGGCACCAAGGTCATCCTTCTTCCTGAAGTTATGAGCAATGATTAGGGAGTTGATTGCATAATAGATCCTCAATGGAATGGCACCCAGAAGGCTGCTGTCTTCACAGTATGAACTGGAAATTAGCCACACAAGGCTTCTGTATTTTTTTTCTCATGCACAAAGTGAATATATGTCATTTATATTTGAATACACACACACACACACACACACACACACACACATACACACACACACACACATACACATACACACACACACACACACACACACACACAAGCAGAGACATATCTAGTTTAACTCCATTATAAAATGCATATTACTAGAGTGAAATTTCAGTTATGCCCAGTGGATCTTTTTGTTTGTTTGTTTACTTATTCATTGATTTAATAAATAACTCAATTTTGAGTACCTACACTACTAGAGACTGGGGATATTGGGGATACAGGTGACTAAGCGAGGCATATATCTGCTTTCATGGACCTTAGCTTTTAGTTAAAAAAACAGTTGCTTAGAATAACTGCTGGTGAGGGGAATGAAACAAGGTTAGAAAGTTGCGGATGGGAATAGAGTTGGGAGATTGACTTAGATAGTTTTTTAAAATAAATGTCACTGAGGTTGTACAGTCCTAAAATAGAGAATTCTTTCTATATTTTCATAGGGAGATCTCTGAAATAAGTGGGCACAGGGCTTTAAGCTTCAAGATACTTATACATTGTCCGATGGACTGGTTAAAATAGCAGATATCTGAACATCTTCCAGGGTAAACTTCAAATCTCTGAGGACGAGGCCTAAGATTCTGCATTTTTTAAAAAGCACACTGATAATTCTTAATGCAAGTGGTTCATAGACCATAGCTTGAAAAAACACTTGCTTAAAATTGTCATACATTTTGTTATTGCTGGTGATTTTTTGTTCTACTATTCA
The DNA here is from genome assembly GCF_000151845.1 of Pteropus vampyrus. Classification (NCBI taxonomy): domain Eukaryota; kingdom Metazoa; phylum Chordata; class Mammalia; order Chiroptera; family Pteropodidae; genus Pteropus; species Pteropus vampyrus. Next base: position 10,139,750 of record NW_011888793.1, on the reverse strand, counting down.
ACAAATCAGTAACCCTCCGAGTAACTGAGGAAGGATATAGCATAGCTTATTGCTGCCTTTGCACAAATAATTTTTAAATTTAATTTACATGATTCATGGAATACAAAATTTCTTTAAATATCACTTTCATTTGCTTTTTAGTTTGTGGTTACCTGTCTTTGCCTGTTTTAAGTGCCAAAATCTTAGCGTTTTAGGTGATATTCATTCAGTCCTGGTATCTATCAATGGCAATATGTCAAAGATTTGGGGAATATAAAAAACAAAAGAATTATTTGAGCATGACTGAACCCACAATCAAATGATATGCATTTCATCAAATGCAGGTTTATCTATATTTTGAAAAATTTAAATAAAACAAATTAAAAATAACAACTAGTGGGATTCTATTCCATTAAAGAACTGTTGCATACTCTAGTCTTGGCTAAGAAACTAGTGATATCGCTAATTTATGAATAATTTTTTATATATATATATTTTTATGAATAATTTATATATATATATATATATTTACACTGTGTTTTCACCTCTGATAGTTAGATTTCTTTCTGTCACCACATATTTGACCCCTTTTACCCTCTCTAACTCCCCCCCTCCGCCGGCTTTTTCCTCTCCCCTACCCTCTCTGGTAACCACTAGTCTATTGTCCATGTCCATGAGTCCCTGTTTGTTCTGCTCATTTGTTGCTTTTAGGTTTATATCCCCATATAAGTGATATCATGTGATTTTCAACTTTTTCTGTCTGGCTTATTTCATTTAGCATAATTAGCTCAAGGTCCATCCATGTTGTCACAAATGGCAGTATTTCATCTCTTCTTATGGCTGAGTAATATTCCATTATATATATGTACCACAGCTTCTTTATCCAATCATTTATCATAGGAACATATGTATCTTAATACCTATGAATTTGTGCATCCATCTTTGTACTGAGAGGATTAAAAAAATTACATTAGAGGAATCTGATTATTTTGATGTAGTTTACAAATACTGAAAAATAAACTAAGGAAAGAAAAAAATTACAAACAGCTTAGTTTGATATTAATTCAGACTGCGATAGAATATAATCAGAAAGAAATAACAGACCAAGAAAAACTGCTCATCTGGCCTAGAAATTTTATTTTAATACACTGGTAAATCTATGTCAATATAAAATATATTTACTCTTTCTAAAAATGTCAGTGCACATTATTATGTTAATTATCTTTAAGTTCGACTTGATTTTGAAATCTAAGCTTTCTATAGGCTCAGGTCATAACCTTTATCTTATGGCAGTCTGCCTACTAATAGAACACAGTTGCTGGTACACATTGTTTCATGGCAATGGACTTTATAGTGAATCATTGTTAAATCAGATTACATAAGACTTGACAGAGCAGACAATCTTCAAGACACTCAGGGGGAGACTATTTCCCCTTCTCATAATATGAGAAGTTTTCCTCTTGTTGATCTTGGGCAGAACAAGACAGACAAGGCTCTGGAAAGTCACATATTATGATCTTTGTTATATTTACATTTATTCAGATCAATAATAAGACAATGTCTGCTATATTACCCAACATTTGAGGGACAGTAATATCTAAGGGATTAAGAAATAAGTAATATGTATATTAAAAAAACTGACCTTGTGTTATATATTGAAAGTGTGCTAGACTTTTTTGGCTGAACAAAATTTATAAGAAGTAGTGATTCAAGGAACTTAATTTTTCTATTTTGTGAAAGTAACAGGGCAATTAATGGTTATACGTGGTTATTTTATCTCTATTTATCCCCCTAAGATATTAATACTGGTCAGGTTAGAGTCATTAATAAAAAATATAAGTATATTCTTGGAACAATTGAACTAGCTATCAATCTTAGTATTTTGTTGCACATTAACACATTTAATGTTTGTATTAAATGCTTTTCCAAATGTGACAAAATAAAATACCATAATTATTAACAGCTTTCAGGAAACAGATGAAATAGTATTGGTTACAAAAGTAGAGTGTTAGTATAAAAGATTATCTGCCTGCATAAGATTGATGTGGGTGATATCTCTGTTCTCACTGATAATAATGGATGGGATTCATACCATTCACAGTGACGGAAGTGAAAAGATGACTTTAGAACATACCTGGTATGTTTGGTCAGATATAGTACCAAATCATATATTTTAAATGAGAATCTCTATTGAATGGACAGATATGGCTACAAGAATAAGTCTATTTTAATAATTTCCACAAGACGATTTTTTATTTTTGAGGTAGTAAGAATTGAATATCTTTATTTAATATTTCTTTGGGACAAATAAGGTTTTTTATTGTCCTATGAATTCTCTGTAGATTAGAACATCACAGCAAATTCTACATTATAGCAGAGTATCTTTGATTTGTCATTTAACCCTTCTGGGATTCACTTTTCTCACTACTTTAAAATTAGGTTAAAGAGCATAATCTCGAAAATAACTTATTGCCTCAAAATGCTATAAAATCTATGACTGTCAATAGAAAGTGTTTGCTAAATATGTGTGTGTGTGTGTTTCTGGTTAGAATGGTAATTTTTTGATATATTACCAAAGAAAGACTATACTTTCAGGGATCATTTCTATGGTTTGAAATATTACCAAGGAGAATTTCTAAATTAATATTTTAAAAATGCATACATTCCCCAGATAACTTCATTGAAAGATTCATAAAAATTAACATTAAGAGAAACTATATCTTTCAAAAAAAGAGACTTCCAAAATAGAACATACTTTCTATGGTTCCTTACAGAATTATGATGTTTACTCAAAGTTACTTTAAAAATCATTGCTTATATGATCTTGACTTATTAAAAAGTCTGATTTAAAATTTTGATAATATACATAATGTTGTGGCTGTTAGAATTAGAAGCATTCCCAACAAAGCATCTGCTCTAGCAATAGCTCTGACAGGAATTAATGTCCTGATATTTCTAATACATGACCAAGACTCGGAGAGGTCATTGGCCTGTCCATGCTTACTTAATACATAAAGATGAGGAAGCTGCCTGACATGATATTCTGTTATTCTGTTTCTCAGAGTGAATAATTTGTTCCCATTGAGCCATAAGAGTAGATAGTTTATATAAATGTTGAGAATAGAGACTGAGGGGCCCAATAATAACATTCTCAGTCCAAATATTTAAATTATATATATATATAATGTATAGGAGCACAATTTGATTGAGCACTAGTTCTGATTGGACAGAAGAGGGCAACTACAAGTAAGAACATTATCTCCTGCAACTGAATGTGTAGTCTCAGAAGATACTACACAGATACAACTTAGTAAGCTACAAAGCCTTTTTAAAATGGAGATAGACTTGACATAACCAAATTGTACACGTTTAATCCAACAATTTCATATGTTTTGACTTATGTATACACCTCTAAAATTATTACCACAATAAGGATTGTAAACATATTGGTCACCACCAAAAGTCTCTACATGCTTATGTGTAGTCCATTCCTCCTCCCTCCTCTTGAACTTGTAAATTGTGGCTGAAGTGGGAACGGGGAGACAGTATTATAGGACTGAGCTCTTAACTTGAGGTACCTACGCCATCTCTGGGTAGATAGTGTCAAGATTAAGTTGAATTGTAGGTCACCCAGCTAGTGATGGAGAATTGCTGGTTAGTATGGGGAAAACCCCTACACACTGGAATCGATGACCACAGTCTTACTTTCTTAGAATTATTAGGCATAGATGAGACAATTCATATGAATATATTTTTATAAACTAAGTAATTCACCAATACAAGATATTAATATTATTCAAATTATTTTAGATTATCCTCCTATAACAGTCTTTTTGTGTTCTGAGACTCTATTTCCAATGCGGAGTGAAAGGCGGTTCCCTACATCAACAAATAATTCTTGAGTACCAGCAAGATGTCCAAGAATTCATCTAAATACTGACCTATCTACCCACAGATAGCATCAGATTCCACAGGTTCAGTTCTACAAAATGTTTCCTCCAACTTCTGACACCATTTGCAAGCCCAGGCGTCTGTGTTTCTGACCAACTGGCTACAAACTGGAGGTTCCAACAGCCCTCTCCTTAGATTTTAGACTCCTGTCACAAGTATAGGCTGTTACCTGTACTTCAGACTGACTGTCTGTATAAATTACAGGTTCCCATGATCCCCTTCTTGGTTTTAATTAATTTACTACGCTGACTCACAAAACTCAGAGAAACATTTTAATTACTAGATCACCAATTTATTATAAAAGGATATAACTCAAGAATAGCTAGATAGAAGAGATGTGGGAAGAAGCAAGGAGCTTCCATGCCCTCTTTGAGTATGCCACTCTTTCAGAATCTTCACATATCCACCAACCTGGAAGCTCTCTAAACTCTCTCTTTTTGGATTTTAAGAAGTCTTAGAGGGAAACAAGTAGACAGAATGTAAACAATATCTAAAAATTCTTTATTTAGGACAGTAACCTTCTGAAAGCATTGTAAGTCAGCATACTCGAAGCCAAAAAACATTGGAGAGAACTCAGAGAAGCAACAATATTCAATATAAACTCTAGAAAGACAAAAGAGGAATTTTATATTCATTTGTTAAATACATTTTCAACTTTATGCTAAGTCATACTGTCTTTAGACAACCTTATGTTATCTTCACCTTGAAAAACTTCAAAAAGAACAAGTTAATGAACTTGTTCTGCTGCTCATCCTGTCTTCTTAACTTCAGGTGGGACTAATTTGCTATTTGGCATGCTGAAGTTAAAAAAAAGTTTTGGGATAAGAAAGCTTCCATTTGCATTTAAAATTGAAACTAATTTAGGGAAGTTCTGCAGATTGTTAAATGATGCTCTTGGTAGACATTGTGAAAAATGTCTCTAATACCATGGGAGAATAAAATGTACTATTCTACCAGAAAATTTAATTCAATTGTCAATTCAATTTGTTAGCTATGTTTAACTTAAAAATAAGAAAATTAATTAAATTGAAATTAACTTTTAGCAAGTTTTATAGTTAAATATGATTAAACTGTAGTTGCTGGTAATGAGATAGAGAGAAAGAGTCAGAGACTTTTGATGGGCCACTGTGAGTCCAGAAACTGGCTTCAAAATTTGCAAGATTAGAAAATTATGTATTATCGAGTTGTATAGTTAAAACCTATATAATTTTATTAAGCAATATCACCCAAGAAATTTTACTTAAAAAATCTACTTTAAGTATTCTAGATAGTATCAATTTCTGAATGACTTACACAACAAAAACATTCTACAGAAACTTATTTATAGAGTGTCAAGTAGTTAGATTTTAATGGGAGATATATCTTATGAGATTAAAAATATTTAAGATTTGCTGAGGAAATATCCCTTCTGCAGGGACAATATTCTCAGGAGCCCATGAGTTTAGAATGGACAAAGAGCAAATTAAGGTTTTTTAAAAAGGGATGTTTCTATCAAACTATAGTAGTTGAAAAAAATTATTCATGCTAGAGACACCTATAATTAATAGTGAAGGTTGGTTCCTTTGCTCATGGTGAAGGTAACATATAGGAACTTCTTAAATGTTTACTGATCACTCTGAAGTTAGAGAGAAGAATAAAAAACTCCAAATCTTTTTTTTTCTTTTTCTTTTTTGGTTTCTAACTTCTTTGACTGTGATTGCCCAAATGTTTCAGAATGTTATGCTTTGCTTGAGCAGAATGAAATTTTATTTCCTTCAGTTACATTCTAGTTACTGTTTTTGCTGTTGTTGTTTTGTTTTGTTTTGTTTTCTTTGAGACCATAGAGATAGTCTGATCTTAGAAGCAGCATATTGAGCCTAGAGTCAGAGTGCTGGAATTCAAACACTGCTGTGTTTCTTGCTAGTTGCCTGTGCCTCATTTTTTTTCTCTGTAAAATATAGATAAGATAAAGGGGTTTGTGGTGAAATGAGATAACATAGGTAAAAACAACTAGCATTATTCCTGACACATAACATGCATTCAGTAAAATGTTGATGGGAGACATCCTATTTTAACTTTAATGTATTTATGAAAATTTCTTCCCTGGATAGATTCACTATCTCAAATGCAGCACTCTTTAATATCTTCTTAATTCCTTACACAATGTAAGCTCAACCAAGTCTATGTTGAATATTATTTACTTAATTTATAGGGCAATGTTTTCTGCTGCTTTCCATAATTTATAGGTATGTCTTCTTTTGGAGCTTATAGTGGTATGCTGGACACAGTATATACTGTTTGAGAGGCGATTATGCTCATGTCTTCCCAAGTGCCCATTCAGTAACTTCATGTTAACAACCTGAAATCAGTCATGCTGAGAATATTCACACGATGGAAATTAGCAAATGCTACAAGTTAAGATTCTAGTCTTATGGTATTTCTACCATCTTATATCTGTAACATGGTATCTCAGCCATGGCAGAGAAAGAGCAGCTGGGAGGTTATATATTACTCTTCTATGCATTGGCTTTCATTCATAACCATTGTCTAGAATTAATTAAATGTCTTAGCTTAAATGCAAGAGAGCAATGGAATAATGAGGAGCAGAAGGCATGTTTTGTGGGCACCATAGTTTATGCCATGGACAGTGGTTAAATATTAAATTAAATAACTCTAATTCTCAGTTCTGGAGTCTATTGCTTTTGAGAAAACCATGTTGTTAATAATAAGTAATGATTATCTTGTTGGAGTGAAATTACCAGAGACCTAACTCATAGTAACTTTTTGGATGAAGATGGCTGGTCATATATTGTAATCTGATGAGATAGGTCCATTGGGATAATGATTGCCAAAGGACTTTGGAGCCTTATGATATAAAACATTTCCTAAGGGAAAGAGAAAGAAGAATAAGTTTACAAACTTGGCTAAATAAAGAAAACTTTGATTCCAAAGGAGGACCTTCTAGGGGAAGAACAGGAGTTTTGTTCCTCGGATATGACTGTCATCTCGGTCCTGTCTGTGCTCATATTTATGTTTTTTAGTACGAAAAGAAAAGTATAAATAGAAATTAATAAAAGCTTTTTTTTTTTTTAGTATTAAAACCCTGTGAAATATTGGGGCACAAATTACGATGCTTTGGATTCCTGCAAAGGGAGCATAATGCAAGACAGGGGAAGAAAATTCTACCCATTTTGCAGCAAAACTCTAATAATTCTTGACCTTTGATAAAAATAATAAATTGTATGTCCAGAATAATATTTATGAGATGTAATTAGACACACATTCAACATATAAGTCCCAGCAGTTCATGTGGTCCTGTGTAATATACTCCTGCCAATGAATGGTCTAATGGAGCCAACAGTGCTACCACAGAGGCACAGGTGCCTGGCAGAGGTGATAGTTTTAGTGAAAGCAACTGTATTCAGAGAAGTATTACTTGCCTGGGGGTTGGTGCTTCATAGGTGAGAATAGTACCCATTAGAATTGGCCATTAGCTAGTAGGAAAGTGTACCATTGTAGCCACAGGTAGAATGATACCTTATTACAACTGCAGAGACATTCGAAGTCTCTAATGCAGGCGTTGCTTTAAGTAGTGAGATCATGGAAGAAATAATAGATCCTATATTGTTGTGAGCTCTCAGTTGTTTCACAAAGAATTAAATTTGAACAGCAAACTCTATAAAAATCTCTATTACCAACTTTATAGAAGTAAATGAGTTAATATGTATAAAAGGCTTATATAAATGCCTGGTACAAAGAAAATACTATATAAGTGTTAGTTGTTATATTACTGTTGTTATTATTATTGCTATATTTCTAGTACCATCATCATCTTATTTCTATATACTTTAGAAGTAAGGTTAGCATTCTGTTTCCAAATGATTAGGCTTTGGGGTGTAGGACACTGTGAATGGGCTTGAATGACCATTAGTAATAAGAAAATTAGTGTAGAGAAATGATACTAAAGTCATTTTCTTCATAGAAGTGTAAAGTAGAAAATAAGAATATAAATTTTACATCTCAGTTTTTTAAATCTAACTTTATACATTATCTACATGAGAGTTGGCTTTCTATAAAAATTCTGAGTTATAATTAAGTTATTTATTTGAGGTGAATTTAGAAATGTAGACATTATGCTTCCCTACTTGGACAAGGTAAGAAATAGTACAAGACACACATCATTAGGAACAGAGTATGGAAAGGCACAGGGGAATTTATTTAAATCATCTTGAATAAGCGATGCTATTAAATATAACACACACATTTTTTTCCACAAATGTTACTACTACATGTTTAACATCAAGGGAATTTAAAAAGCAGTTGCACTTAAATAAGGTATTCCTGTTTCCTTGGAATGCATTTCCAATATTAAGTCATTAACAATATAGCATAATGCCATTACATTTTAAAGTACTTTGCATTGCCAAAGGTAGCATGACCATAAAAACAAAGGGAAATATGATCCTGGTCCTTTTGTTTTCTTGGCAATAAGCATGTTACTTCATGTCTGAAAGATAAAGCTGGATTCTGATCATACATTCTTATCCTCCACAGAATGCCATGGTTTATAAATTAAAAACAAAAAAAAAAAGTCTGGCAAAGGAACAAATTGAAAATGAAATGAAAATCAGAAATTTTAACAGTAAAAAATTAGGAAAAATTTGAAAATATTAATAGAAATAGAAAAGTAAACAGCAAAGTAACATAAATAATGTAATTTTATTACTAACATTAAACATTAATTTGCAGTATTTATTCACACCATATTTTTATAAATTCAGAGTAAAGATTAAATGGGTAATAGAGAGGGGTGACTCCTTGTCTTTTCTTACCCATATCATTCCTGAGAATAATATGAACATTCTCACAATTATTAAGTGAGAAACTAAAATGAAAAAATAATGCAAAATGATGTTTCTTTCATATTTCAATTTGATCATAAATGAAATCACTAATGCATTGACTTTTATTGAGTAAATTAATAACATTTTATTTTGAGATATTATGTGTACATCTGAATTCCTAATTCTAGAACAGCTTGTCTAGTTGGAATTATTTTACTTGAAGAGGAGGAGTGAGGAGAGAGATCTCTCATGTGTGAACCAAGTTGTTGGGTTTACATTTTATTCAATTTTATTTTATTTTTGAAAATGATTTATTCTTTTGTACATACATAGATGACTGAATTACAGCTGACAGCTTAGAAAAGAATCCAAGGGACTCTTCTAGTGTTTACTGAGTTCAGCTATTCTGGGTAATTGGAGGGAGTTGTGGCTCTCTCATTCTGACCTTCTAGAATCAGTGAAACAACACAAATGACAATATGTTGCTTCCAGTTGGAAAAGAAGGAAAGACCCTGAGATAATTCCTTATACATGCAGGGATTAGAAAGGCACATTGACGGCTGTGTTCACTGATCTTGCTGACTTCTAGTTGATTTTTCTCTTATAGGGCTGGAAGGAGAGCGCTCAGGCTTTTCTCTTGAGAAATGTTGGCACAATTCAGACTGGCAACAACCCATTTAGGGAAGCCCTGGCGATTTATGGTGGGAAAAAGATATAAGGTAAATTGAGAAGTAGGCAAGTTGTCTTTGGTGGCTATAGTATTTCCAGTTCAAATATCTCACTTGCCAATTTGCAGACCTTCTCCTTAGGACTTCAGAACTCTTGTTTCTTCTCTTTCTTTTTCTTCATCCCTCTAACCATCCAACCAATGTGGTTGGCTCTGTAGTAGAAATGTGAAAACCAGTTATATGAATGTAGAAGAGGAAGGGGGTGACTCAATCCAGAAGTTCAGCCTTCCAAGAAGATAGTGGGATAGAAATTAGAAATTTGCTGATTGAATTTCTTGAGGAGGGTTGTGTAGGTAGGAAATTACAGGTCAGGAGAGCAGCCTATACAAAGACATAGAGACACGTAGTTTGTTGTAGTTGGATCATGGATAACATGCATAAAAATGCTAAAATATGAGGCTCTTTTTGACTTCCTTCCCCCTACTACAGAGGGTAGGATAGGCCTAACAGTGGAGCATTTAGATGTACAGTAATCTCAAGGATAAATACTAAATTGTTTCTAAGAGAAAGTGCCACAGATTAAATAATAATGAAATCTTGAGTGAGATCCAGATGTACATGGGCCCAGGAATGAAAAATTCTTTTCAGAAGTCCTAGACTTGGACAGCATGCAGATGATGAGAGAAAAGAGGACAAAGAATAAAGGGAGAACATCATCCAGCTCCTATCCTGTCTCATCTCAGAACTGTCCATTGCTGTATCTACTGCTGAAATGTTCTTTCTCCTACTTTTCTCTGCTCACTCCTACTCATGACTCTGTTTACTTCCAAGGAGACACTTTCCCTAACATCCTTGTCACAACTAGTTTCCTAGGTTAGGAAACTGAAGACCTGAACCATGAAAATGAGATAGAGAACTAGTAAGTTTTTAGGTTAGTTTAGGAGGTAGAATGGACAGGATTGGTGGCTAATTTCATGTGAGGAATGAAAGTCAGGAGTAGCTAAATAATTTGTGAGAGCATATTGTTTATAAATTAAGAATTTCTAATGGTGACATCAAAGCATTTGACAAGTGTGGGCCCTTCTTTGAATGAGACCCTGTGCAATTGCACAGGGCACATACACATGAAGTTGGCCTTGATAAAGGGAGAGAGAGGAGGTAAATATTATTTTTAACATAAGTGGTTAGATGGTGGTAAGTACCCATAGTGGAGAAAATTAATCTTGAAACTCTCTTACTTACGGTACATTAATCGGGCAGTATCTAGTGAACAGTTGAATATTTGCTTATGAAAAAAATCTGCTTTTATTTTCTTCATTGTCCACCTGCTCCCTCCCAGGCCCTAAAACTAGTAAGTTTTATATTTTACGATGGAACAAAATTTTAAACCAAAAGAATAATTGAGTCAGCTTGAAAGTAACAGAGAGGCGGCTTTTGTCTCCATCAAGATTGCAGGATATATTGTCCTAAATACCAGAAAAGGAAGAATTGAGTTGATTATTTCAGTGCAGTGAAGACAGTAACTGATTTCCCAAGCTGTATCCTGGAGACTTGCAAGAAATAATAATCTTCCAAATGTATTTTATTTATTGACTATGCCCCCTTAGGGATTTCTATTTATTTTTACTTTGTACTCCTTATTGTAGACTCCCTTTTAGTAAGACATTTATTTCCAAAATAATATTAATACTATTTATTTCTTTTTAAATTAAACTTATTGGAGAGATATAGGTTAATAAAATTATATAGGTTTCAAGTGTTCAGTTTAATAATACATCATATGTATATTGCATTATGTGTTCACCACCCAAAGTTATATTTCCTTCTGTCACTTTTATTTCTGAAATGACATAAAAGCCAATTATCTGTTCTATAATCTAAAACCATCCTACGCAAACCAGCTTCCTGATTTCTGACATGAGTCTTTGTGGAAAAAATGTGACTGGCATTTAGCTATTGTGTTAAGTTTATTGGAAGATGACACGGATGATGGTGCTGCTGAGTGCTCTCCCATGACTCATAGACAGAGTTGCCTAGAAACTAACCCAAAATAACATTGCCGAGGTACATCAAACCAGGGAGCATGGGCTGCTGTGAATCAGGACAAAGGTGCCCCAGTCGGCAGCTAAGTTTTCTTCTCATTCATGCTTTCAATTTGGAAATTTTGTGGCCTTTGGTCAGTGATCCATAGAATGAATAAGAACTTTGGGATATATAATATCAAATCTAGTGGCCCTTTCTTTTTCCATTACTGACTGTGATATAGGCTTCTTTGAAAATTTGATCCAATCATGAAAGATGTGGGGGTCAGCTCAAACTAAATAGAGTAATAAACCAGCTCAGCCCTTAGAGGAGACCATGAATTTATCATGTTTTTCCAGGATTTAAAATCTGGTTTGCTTTTTAAACCATGCTACACAATTAAATTAAATTTAAGAGTCCCATTGTTATGTGCTCTTTCAAAAATACATGGTCATATTGTTATACAATTGATTTTGAATTGTTAGCTTCAGTCATTTTTGACATATATGATTAAATAAGTGCTCCAATTTCAAATAAAAAACAAAAAACCCTACAAACCAAAAATATACATATGTATCTGTACAAGTATGTGCGTGTATGTGTTTACAAACACATTCATAGTGTTAATATTAGTAGAGCAGTAAAATAAGGTGAAGAAAGAGAAAAAAGTTCATTGGATTTGCAAGTTAGGTCATTACTGATGATCTTTGCACAGGTTTAGTGAGCCTTGTCTGAACAGGCTAGAGAGGGACTAAGAGCTAGAAGCTATATATTGCTAAGAAAATAGAAGTTTTATTGAGATTGTTGTTCTGTGAAGAGGTTAAAAAATAAAATATCTTTTTACCCTTACTTATTTATACATTTGTGAATATCATGTTAGCTCTGATCTCAATACTTAAAAAAGTCTGCATACTCATTTTGCTTTCTGATATTCCTTTGCTGCAGTTTTATTACACTAATTTTCATTAGTAGCTATCTTTACATTTAAACTTGAAGGAATCTCTTTCTCCTATAGCACTTACAGTACAAGGCAATTGACTATTATTAATTTCCTCTTTGTGGAGAAATACGGGTGTGTTGGAGGAGAGACTTTCTTCATTCTCATTGCCTTTCACACGATCATTTAGAGATCATTTACATTCTTTGTAGGTATGCTTGGCTTAAGATAGGTAGTAATTATACCTAAATCCAAATTGCATTTTATTCAATGGAGCATAATCATCACCATCACCATCACCATCTTCGTCATCAATGTATCATATTTTACTTGTACATTGCAGACTATATTTTAACACAGAAAATAAATTCAAAATAAACTTTAAAGTTTTGGTTGATTTCTATAATCTAAATTTAACATCAACTAGGCAGAATATCTCTTGTAGAGAGCAATAATGGGGGTATATGACATTAATGGGATTGGCCAAAGAACAAGGATATTTCGTTTTTTCAAGTGCTCTTTAAAAGCCCAAGTTCTCATTCTACATTTATGGAAGTCTTAGAAAAAAAAGAAATCTGGAAATAAACCTTGTCTACTTCCTGAAGTTAATAGCTGGCTATGATTAAATTGCTTCTTTAATTTTCAGTTCTATTTTCTTAATGTTTGTGTTGGAAATAATGATCAAGTTATATAGGGCTTCAGGATGTTCATCTTTAGTATTTATCCTTATTTTAAATTTAGAATTTAAATTTGGCTCTCATTAATGTCATGTTAGGAACAATTTAAATCCCAGATACTGCTGAAATAAAGAAGTTCTGGTAAGAAGTAGTGGCCACTGGGATGCTCTACTCAGATGCTCCCTTGGAACCTAAGTACTCATTCTTCCAGCTGCTGTTAGTAATGACAGCTGATGACTCAAAACTAAATGGTTTTCCAGAAACTGCCTTCACTGGAAAAAAGCTGGTTTACTCAAGTCATACCCCTCCCCAGGGACAGTCAATGTTCAATGACTAGTACATGTTGGGGCACAAAAACTTGACCCCTCACTTCCATTATGGAAAATTTTGAAGGCAATCCACAATTCGAAACTTGCTTTAGGATTGGCCAAAGATGTATTGCAACGGTTTTATAATTCAACCTCTTCATTTGCCCAATTCATCCTTCATAGATATTGTTTCCCCAACCCTGGTACTTCTTCCATGAAAATCTTAGACACGAAATATGTTTCATATAACCTATGATGGATAATATTTACATATACTGAGTCAAAATTTTTTTACATTGTTTATTTGCTAGAAAGATAAGCCAATTAAGAGTGCTATTTCTCTCCAAGCAATGAAGCCTGTGGGTATAAGCAGAGCCTAGAAAAATAATGCGCAATGTATAATACACCTGTACTTTAGGCAGATTGCCCCAATACTTCTAAATAATTTTAAGCAGGGAGTAACAGAATATAATTTTAGAAAAGTCATTCTGACCACTAAGGCCTAGAGACATCAGGGAGATGCAGAGTTACCTATTTAGAGGCTGCTTTTGTCCAGGTGAGAAATCGATGGGGGTTGAAAGATTATTGATGCAGCGAGGCTTCAAATGAGAAATATAAAAGAGCCACATGGGAGCTAGAATCAATGGACTTAGCTGGTGACTGGATCTTACACATGATGGAAAGAGAGGAGTCACACAGAAAGTGGAGTTTTCCAGATCTGTAGGCTGTCTGGGTCAATGGTTATGTCCTTCATTGGACTGAGATAACTGGAAAGGAAGGAGGCTATAGAGAAAAGGTTAATCTGTCTTAGAGTAGCTGAATTTCCACAAAGAGTACTTAGAGAAAATGGAATGATGTTGGATGAGAGAGGAGAGACTACTTTGACTTGTGTATTAGAAGCATGAAGGTTTCTTGCTTGTTTTCCTTTTGTAAACAATGAGTAGTATTACTCAGACTCAATATAATAAAATGCCCCTTCTTTCGAGTCACTCTCTATTGTCTCTGAACTTGTCCTCCTCTAACCAGACAACTCAGATGGAAACTTTATTTGAACACATGTACCAATTTTCCACAGCAAAATGGTTCTGGTCTAAGATGGATCTCCAAAGAAAGCACTAGGAAGAACTGATTATCTTGTTTCTGATATCAAATCCATAGCATAACTAATTTTAATTCCAAATAAGAATGGAAGCAGCAAGAAAGGGGATAAGAAAAAAGACATTCAATAAACTAGGTAATGTATCATTCCTCCATCATTTTATAACTTGACAAATAAACAGTATAAATTATGAGAAAAATGTTTTGGGGGCAAATATCACACTTCAAGGGTCTATTCAAGGATAAAGGCCATAGAAAATGAAATACTATAAGCAGAGACGTGTGCATTTGCTCTAATCGTGCTCTTCCTAACCTCTGAACCTCAAAAGGACTTTCTTCTTCAATTATAAAAGCAAGTCATACATGCCATGATAATTTACCTTGATATTATTAAAAGAGTTGTCAGCATGTAAATGCATCCCTTCATTGGGGAAGAAGGCTGTAGAACCATGAACTTCTTCTCTTCCCACTTTTCACAGTAGAAGAATTGTACCGATAATCAAATGATATAACTAATACATCACTAGTAATTTATGCAAAAACAATAGCAGCAAAAAGAATCAATTTTGCCATATTAGAAACATTTATTCTCAAAGGGCCCAGACCAGATTATACAGAAGTTACATATTTTGATTACTTCTGCTTTAGATTCTCCGCCGTTTGTGATAGGTTGTGCGATTTTTCTTTTTTTCTTTTTTTTTTTAAACACAAATAGTCTCTGTGAATGTTAGGAAAATTGTAAACATCATGAAGAAACAAGATAATTATTTCTTTATCTTATGAGTTATATATTTTAAGTGTAATTATAAAATTGTCATCCAAATGACCTTGCTTACCTTTAGATTTCCGTTTCATGGCATAACGCACACTTGCAGGTGAATCTCAAAGTTGTAAAACATGACATACTCCTACCTGCGCCTATTCTTCAAATGCCCTTCTGTTTCCCCAAATATTTATTTATTCAGAATTAGAAATAACTGGAAATAACATCAAAAGAACAGAACTCTGTTACTTGTAATTATTCATCATTTTAACCTCTCTAGAATTCATTTTTTTTCTACAGAAACATTATAAATCCCCCAGGATCATATGATAAAAAAGAAGAAAAACTTCTACCTATGTAGCACAGAAGTTTCATTTTATTTTTAGATGAAGAAACATGAAATAATTTTATTCAAACTCTTTCAAAACTCTAGAGATGACTTCTTTCAATTTTGACCTATTACCAGGGCAAAACCCATATCCATTTCATTATAAGTCATGAGGTTTATTTATTTATTTTTTGGTGTAAAATAAAATAAATGACAAAGTACAAATAAAAGTGACTTTTTCAAGAGTAGTTGGTGAATGACATCAAGGGAACTTTTATTAGATGAAGAATCATTTCATCTTCCTGAATTCTAGACCCTAGTGCTGGACATCTAACCAAAAGCAATGAAGTTACTTGTCAGGCATACGGAGCTTAGAAGGGGATAAGTACAGGGCTGCAAAACCTAGAAAATATTACTTCCTAATACATTTGGGATTTCACATCAGGTTTTGAAGTAAAGAACTGGTTCTAGAATTCAACCCATGGAACGAGAGATCAGAGACTTAACTTCTTCCCAGGAGGAATCACTATGTAGTAGAGAGTTGGATTTAATATTACCAGACCCCTGACTTAGTAGCTGAGTAAACTGCACTAAAAAAATTCTTTATGTCTTATTAATTTTACATAAAGATAGGAATGTTTCTACCTACCTCACATGGCAGGTAGTGTAAGAAAATAACATAAGGAAAGCACCTGGCATATGTTAAGTTTTACATAAATATTCATTTACTCTTACATTTTTAAATCATACTTGTTATTTGGAGAAACATATTGCTAAGTATTTTTGTTCTTTTTTAAATCTCTTTTTGAGCTAAGACAAAGAATCATATTTTCAAATATGACTCACAAGAATCAAAAATCTAGTCTGTTATTAATCTTAAAGGCAACTGGGAAGGGCAGACAAAGTTGAGAGAAGCTTGAGACATCAAACAGAGCTCCTTAAGTCCTGAGCAAGAGGATTTGAGTTGTCTCCATCTTATATGATGGCTTATGGGTGGAACACTGTCTAGATCTTCATAAATCTATAGACTCCAGGTTTATTAACAACAAGGAAACCTAAGCCACGGGCATCCTGTAAAGAACATTCCATGGCTAGAGATCCACATCTTAGTAAATATTATTATTCTATTACCTAGAGGCCCTGACAATTGATGACAAGAACATTAGTCTTCTTTTCTTTCCCCTAGAGGTATCCCACTGGTAAAGGAATGAATGGATCACAAGTGCTTTAACTCCTTCTTCTCCATATCTTTCTCTATTTAACAAAAGCTTACAACAACGACCAGCACACAGACATGTCAGTTTCCTCCTATTTAGCTCACTGCACCTTTATGTAAATTTCTACCAAACTGATCCTTATGAAATGATGGAAAAAATATTGAGCAAGCATTCAGGAACAGAAATTCTTGTGCTCATCTTGATCTTGTGCATGTTACTAAATAGCTGTGAGATCTTTTGAGGATTACATGAAATAAAGATAATGGAATCTACATATTTCTGAGTCACTTTGTTTTACCCGTTAAACTAAAATTATACTTTTTCTGTGTCTTCAGAATGATTTGGGAAAGTTATTTGTGAGTGATATATGAAGTAATAGAAAGTTTAGAAGTATTATATATTATGCAAAAATCAGCTCACTTATTGTTTGATTTTCAGAGAGTCATGCTAAATAAAATTTACTTTTTCTATAATGAAAAAGCAAAATTTTTTTTACATAAAACCATGCTCATTGTAAAGTACTTAAATAGTTATAAGAGTATATAAAGGGAAGCACGTAAATTTCTTAATTCCATCTCCAGAGATAGTTATAGTTAAAATCTACAGTATATCTTTAGACTACTTTCTATATACATATACAGAAAGCACAATCTCTCTCTCTGTGTACTTCTCTATATGCATATAAATATGATTATATTATCATTGCAAATTTGCAACTTGCTTTTTTTCCTTCTAAACAATACTTTGTAGTCATCTTTACATGTAAATACAAGTTGATCTACATCATAATTTTTAATTCCCATGTAATCTAAATTTTTATTCAAATGTAAACTTTAAGCAAAATGCTTTCACTAAATCTTTGGAGTTTATATTCATACTAATTTCATAATATGATGATGATTTGTAGTACAATCTTCATTTTCACTATAGCAGAAGTAGATTTTGTCACAACTTATCAATGTCAAAATTGTTATGATAATATATCTATAATACATTTTATTTACATAACAATAATAGATAATAATTATTGAAAACAGACTATATTGTGTGTCTGGCAATATGCTAAAAGCTTACTATACATTATAATATTTAACCTTTATAATAATCCTATAAAATAGTAAGAGGTACTATTAATGTTTTCAATTTAAGTGAGGGAAACTGGAGACAGAAGGATTTTAACATCTTAGACAAAGTCAAACAACTAGTTAGAGGTCTGGTTAAGTCCAAAGCCCAAGTTTAAATATTATGTTAAATATCAAAATAATCAGGATACCTACAAACTATATGTAATATAAAATTAAGTTTCGATTCTTTTTTTCAATAAAGTTCCCAAACACAATTAAATTAGTGCTTGGAGCTGGTTCCTCTTCGGACAAGAGGAACCAATCTCATCCCTTAATCATCTTTTTTCCTTGAATTAACTGAGCTTGAGATAGAGAAGAGAGAGAAAGGGGTGCTTACCAATAAGCAAGGCACATTTACATTTGATTTCCAGCAGTGCTGTGGCTGCTCACAACTCAATCAAATGAACTGCCAATGTTTTCAGTTCACGCACAGCTCTAAGTGGGGCAGCAAGGTCATTATTATTTTGGGGACGCTTTGACTCAGTTTTGGGGACACTGACTCAGCAGCCAAAGCCACTGCTTTCTGGCTGGGGCTCTGGGATTTTGTACCCTTTGGCTGTCTTGGGTTTGATTGCACAGTGGTTAACTTTTAAAGCAGTCCATTTTAGTACCTGAAGGATTTTCTTTTCTATGGTCATGAGACTATCTCAAATTATTGCTTGGTTTTAACATTAATGTGAGGGAAATTTTCCAGGGTGGTGGAACTGACAGTAAAAAGTTATCTAGATTTTTTTGAGTCATTTTTTTATTCTCCAGAGGTCATTTTGATCTGTAGTTAAACCCAATACAGAGAAATAAGAGCTCGAATACTATTTAATGCCTCATCTATGGGATACTATGGAAGATTTGTCTCAGGAAAATCTGAAAGTCAAAGCTCCCT
>NW_011888793.1:10096947-10120340 GCF_000151845.1 Pteropus vampyrus | reverse complement strand
TTTTTTTTAACTTTAATTTTTTTTCAATTATAGTCGACACACAATATTATATTAGTTTTAGGTGTACAAGATAGTGATTAGATATTTGTGTAACTTATGAAGTCATTACCCTGATAAATTTAGTGCCCATCTGACACCATGCAATATTATTGACTATATTTCCTATGCTATACTTTACATCCTCATGACTATTTTGTAATTATCAATTTGTTCTTAATCCCTTCCCCTTTATCACCAATTCCTTCATCTTTCCTCTCATCTGGCAACCATGAAAATGTTCTCTGTATCTATGAATTTGTTTTGTTTTGTTTATTTAGTTTGTTGTTTAGATTCTACATATAAGTGAAATTATATGGTATTTGTCTTTCTTTGTCTGACTTATTTTACTTAGCATAATTCCATTTAGGTCCATTCATGTTGTTGCAAATGGCAAGATTTTATTCTTATTTGGCTGGGTGATATTCCATTGTACATATGTACCACATCTCCTTTATCCATTCATTTATCGATGGACACCCAGGTTGCCTCCATATCTTGGCTATTGTAAATAATGCTGCAATACCTCTTGTATATCTTCTAGGACTTCAAAAGGTAGATTATCTACCATATATTGTGATCAACATTTGGCTATTGCGATTGCAACTCAATGCCACAGGTATTTGATTTCTTCTTGCCTTTACTCTGTACTTCATCCTAAGTGTTGTGAACAGAATGTTTGTGTCCTCCAAAATTCATTTCTCAAAGCTTTAATCTCCAGTGTGACTGTATTTTGGAGATAGTGCCTGTGAGAAGATATTAAATGTTAAATGTGGTCATAAACCATAATCTTATAGGGCTGGTGTCTTTATAAGAAGAAAAAAAGACACCAGAGGTCATAGTAAAAAAGTGGTTATTTACAATCCAGGAAGAGCGCTCTCACCGGAAACCAATCGTGCTGGTTCCATGGTCATGAACTTTAAGTTTCCTGAATTTTGAGAAGATAAGTTTCTATTTTTTAAACCATCAAGCCTGTGATATTTTGTTATGGCAGCCAAGCAGACTAAGATACCAAGCCACCAGCAGTGGTAATTTGAATTATTATAATACTACCACCTGCCATGGATTACCCATTACTCATTTCCTTCTGCCAAGGGGATTATCCCTGCATTTCTCAAACAAGCAACTCAATTGCAGAATTTTATTTTGATAATCTCTTTCCTGAGGCGACTTCTGGTTCCAATTATTCTATCAGTTGACAATTTCTGCTTCCAATTATTCTATCAGTCAATACTAGATATCAGATGTTGTACCAAATTGTGTAATCTGAAGAGAGTTTAATAGAAGATCTATTTTCTGTCATTCGAGCGGGGTGTTTGGAAACCCACATGATACAGTGCACTAGGGCTGAAGAAATTAGAACAGGAATGGTTTCTGAAACCTGGACACTGAGTGAGTAGACAAGGCTGCCCGAGGGAAACTGAGTCCTTAGGTCAAAGGACTGAACCAATTCATAGCAGTCCTGTTGAGATAATCAAGTTATCTTATTCCTCTTCTTCCCTCAGATTCCCTGTCACTTTTTTTTTTTTTTTAAAGAACACTGGTAACACATTAATTATACTGGAATCTCCATTATCTTAGGGATGGACATGTATTTCAGATATAAAATTGCCTTTCCATTCCTAGGGTTTCTTCCAGTATAAGCATTTATGAACTTTCAGAGTACCTTACCTTTCACTTTGGATCTCAAAGTTTCACATAGATAAAGTAGTTGATGGAGCTTCAAATTATGTCTGTGCTGAATTATTTCACTGCTTAAAGGACAAAAGTGGCGGCAAAAGCACGAAAAAGATGAACTGTGTGGAATAACTTCCATGATTCCCCCAGCTACCCTTCTACTTTTCTCCATCCTGCTTTCTACTTTAGGAGGCAGAGCTATATGGTGGAAAGAAAAAGAGTACCATTGGGTATTATCCCCTAGCTTTCTTCTGCTGGGTTACTGCAGCCAGGCTGCTATCCATGGAAAGCCGATGATACTGTGGACCAACCCTTTGCGCACAGATCTCTTTGCTTCTGGGATTTGGAAACTGCCCCCTCATATCCAGAGGACATAATTGTACCCTGATTTTGATTGTTCTTGCCTTACTCTTCTTTTTGTTTTCTTATACCCTTGCCACACTTTGGTAAATAGTTTATTTATCAAATTATCTCTAATTACCCATTTGAGAGTGCATTCTATTTCCTGTTAGGACGCTGAAGACACATTCACTGTATTTATGTTGCCTCCTTTGATTTTTTTCAACAGCCCTATACAATAGGTTATTATAACAATTTAGAGTTACTAATACTTTGGTTATAAGGAGATGGTACATTCCTTTCCAGCTTTTTGTTCTTCATAGAAGTTAAAATCATACAGTATGTAAAAATTGCAGCCTGTTTTTTTTTCTCCTCTTATTTTCTTTTTGCTGGTGTTGTGTAGTTTTTTTCATATATATATAATTTTAAGGATTACATAACAATCTATTTTGTGGATGTGACAAAATTTACTGAATTGATTTTCTTATGTCAAATATTTGGATCATTTTATGTTTTTCACTACTCTAAATAGAATTGTAATAAACATTTTTTGAGGGTATTACAGATCTGATTTGCTCATCCAGATATGTGCGTAGATACATACATATATGTACAATATAAATACACATAAATACATATATTTAACTTGAAAACTCAAAAAACTATTTATAATAACTGTATATGTATGTATATATAGGTGTGTGTGTGTGTGTGTGTGTGTGTGTGTGCGTGTGTGTGTAAATATAAAATTTTTATTGTACAGAGAGTTTCTTATTCCAGATTTTTTGGTCCAGTTTTGTTTTCTCTATAAACCTTATATAGTACTGTTTCCAGGCAATGAGTTTACTCCTCGAAAAAATTATTTTTGGAACCAACATTTATTTATCATTTATTTATTTATTTATTTAGGGAAAGTTAGAAACAGTGGTAATGATAATGCCTTATATTTGAACAGTACTGTAGAGATTACAAAGCAAACTTTATATGGCCAACCAAACTTTCCTGTATATTAGACTGGACATGTAGAGGAGAAATGAAAACACAAAGCTCAAGATTTGCCACAATGTCAATTGGGTCACCTAGATATTGCCACTAAATCTGAAAATTCCGATAACTCCAGAGAGACTCTGATGAATGCTAGCATTCTGGATTGTATTTTCCATGATTGAGAAGGAGTCAAATAGTCTAAGCTTGAAATCTGCACACACAGCCCCTGCTGTGCTATTTACCAGCTGTGCAGAAGATCTGATTTCTCCCAACTTCACATTTTTCATCTATAAATGGGGCTAAAAATACCTTCCTGACAGGGCTGTTGTCAAAATTAAATAAGCATTCACATTTGAAAGTTATTTGTAAAAATGTTAGTGAGTGCTAATGGGCTAAAAACCTACTTGCTGTATGTAGCAAAGGTCTTTATCCTTGGACTACATTACTGGGTTGTTTGTTCTTTATCACTGGTCATTATATAATCTAGAAGAAATGGACAACCATGTTTCAGCTGCACTACATAATTAATCCTAAAACAATTGTCATATAGAATATCCCTTGTCCTTATTCTTTATGGTCCTAATTGCTACTGCTCAACCTCAGCTCTGCTCTTAGCTTGACTAGGCTGTTGCCTCTTGCTGAGTCTTGGAATTCCACAGTTATAGGCAGTTCTTTGCACTAAAATTGCTCTACTTGCAAAACAGATATAGCATGGTATCTTATAATACAGAATATTGGACCCAGAAAAGATCTTAGAAAATATTTAGTCCTCGGATCATAAATTCAAATTCCTAGGGTGGCATGAGTGAATGATAAATATAGTTTTGTGATAATTTCCTCGTATGTGATAAAGACATGGATATAGATAAAATTTTCCTTACTATAAAGAACACAGTGTTGATAAATAGAAATGAAACTTTAGCTTCTGTGACTAGGAAACTTTAGCTTCTGTAACAGTGTTGATAAATAGAAATGAAACTTTAGCTTCTGTAACTAGGAAAAATTAGTGAATATTGGCAACTTGGGCAAATCGGAAGCATGTGCCTTAAATTGGATCCTTGGAAACAGACTCTGAGGACAAGAATGATGTTGGCTTTCTGGGGTGTGCTTTTAGGAGATGCATTTGTAAGAATGTGAGGAAGGCAGGATTGAGTAAAGAGCTCATCTGATCCCATGGGGAGCTCCAGAGCTGGGATGGCCTCAGAATTGTCCTCCATTGATGGAAAAGAGCCAGGCCTTATTCAATAGCTAAAGGTCCTTACTAAGAGTGGATACTGTTGAGATAGATAGTTCCTTACACCTAGTCAAAGGCAATTCTAAATATGAGACACAGCTCTGAATGGTCAGCTGTTGATATTCCCAGTGGATATTGGGTATAGGATGATTATGTGTGGTGGTGTTCATGTTGGCTTACAAGAGGAGATCTGAGTAGTACATCATCATATCCCTTCTATGGTGCTAATCAATTTCAGCTGATTATTATCATGTGGAAAAATGAAGCCAATAATACCATATTTTCCATTGTTTCAAGAAATCCTACAATTCAGATTAACGAGTTAAATCTACCTATTTTAAATTTTTGCTCAAATATAAAATACTACAAGTTAAAACACCCATGAGCGACACATCTGATATCAGGGCTCCCAGTTTACTAATCCATATTTAGTTCAATCTCCGTGTTTCAAAAATTAGAATACTGAATCTTTAAAAATAAAATTAAAAAGGCCAGAATCATAGGATTAAGCTGATAATTTGGATTTCCTAGATCTTAATGAAGAGATTCTTGCTCTACATCAAACCAATGTATGTCAATAAAAATGTGCTTTTTCTTAAACTCTCCTCGTGCTTATCAGGTCTCCTTAGGAACATTGTGAATGTTTATTAAAATTGTTTATTAAAATTTATTTACAGGTCATTCTAAAGGAAAGACTTAGTACTAAACACTTCATTGGGGAAGGTGCTGCAAAAAAACCTAGTGACACAGTGCTGGTTTCCTAATTAGCAGTTTAGGACAGGCCTGTGAGTTTCTCTGGGGATCTATAAAAGATTACAATTAGCTGGGAAAGTCAGATTGTAAAATACATTCTATAAGGAGATTTCAAATGAAATAGCTTTCTTTTTTATTTTCCTCTGCTTAATGCTAACTAAATGCCATCGAAGTTAAAAAACATTTTTAATTGAAATTTTAATTGCTTATACAGATATTTGTTCATTGTCCTCATTTTCAAGAGACTGAAAGAGAAGTCAAAGTATCAAGAAATTTACAGAAGACCTTGGCTTGGATAACCTAAGCCAAGAGATTTGGTGAATTTGCCTAAGAATCCCCACTTGCATTTACTATTCTTGGCAAAGCCCCAGGGAGAAGAAATGGTCATGTGATGATGAGTAGAGATGAGAAAGAACAGCTATTATGAGTAAAAATATGGGCATTAGTTTGTCTTGTGTTTATTTCTTTTATATTTTTACCTCCTCTTATGTTTCTTCCTCTCATCTACAATACACTTACGTGTCTTCTCTTCTATCAAAAAAAAAAATCTTAAAATTTATTTCTCACTCAAACTCTGATTTTTTTTCTTCATCTTGATATTTCTAAACTTCTTAAAATAATAGTATAACTCAGTGTTTTTCAAACATTAAGGTAATTTATGATTACAAGGGCATCTTACTAAAATGTACATCCTGATTAAATATGTCTGAGATGCATTTTACATTTCTAATTGACTCTGTGGTGAACTTTGAGTAGGAAAATTTAAAATTTGGTTTACAAAACTTTTACCATTTGCTACAAACTGAATGTTTTTATCCTCTCAAATTCTTATTTTAAAGTCTTAGTCCCCAGTGAGATGGTATTTAGAGACAGGGACTTGGGAGGTAATTAGGGTTAGAATAGGTTATGAGGTTGTGTTGATGGAATTAATGTCTTTATAAAAAGAGGAAGATATACGGGATCTCTGACTCTTCCATGTGAAGACACAGCAAAAAGGCAGCCACCTGCAGACCAGAAAGAGGCTTCTCACCAGACACTGAATCTGCCCGGCACCTTGATCTTAGACCTCTCAGCCTCCAGTACTATGAGAAATAAATGTCTGTTGTTTAAGCCACTTAATCTATAGTATAAATTTCCCCCACTATCTGAAAATAGAGCATTCCACATTTTATAAAATGAAACATTTTATAAGCTAAAATGGTGTAGAGAAAGAAGCAATCATTGTTAATCTATGAAGAAAAAATCTGAGTGTTCCCAGACCCCCCCAAATAACCTACCAAATTATAATACATCAAATAACACAACAAACCAAAAATAACACTAACATATGGTAAAAGCAGTGCTATTCTTTCTGCTTGCAGTATGCACCATCTCTATAATGGCTCACTACAAAACAAATATTAACATAACTTTTGTAAAAATGAATATCTTCTTTCGATTTCTTTTGGTTATCGAAAATAGGTACTAGTGTAGGTCTTTATAAAAATGAAGCTGGGTAATATGAACTTTCAAAAAGTGGAAATATATATATTTTGTTATAAAAAAAGCTGGGTAATATGAACTTTCAAAAAGTGGAAATATATATATTTTGTTATCAGAACCTGAACGAAGGTGCTATTTACTAAATTATAGTCTAATTATTCTTTTTTTTGGTTTGCTCAATTCCTTGCATCAAGCTTCCACTCCACTCAGTCTACTGAACATACCAATAACCTTTGCTCTACTAGCTTTTCATAATCCTCATCACAACTACTTGCCCACTCAGCGTACGAGAGTGGTTAATGTCCTCTTGTCCATCTCTCTTGTACATTATGATTCCGTATCATTCTAGTTACACCCTTCCTTCCTTCTTTTTTGGAATTCTTCAAAGTTCACCTTTTCTGTGCTCACTAGATGCCTTTGTTTTCTCACATATTTCTAATTCTTCTTTATTCTTCATATTTTAAATTATCGATCTTTAATAATGACCTCTATTTTAAACATTACTTCTAATTTAATCATTTTTGTCCTGGAACATTTACTTGGATATACTGATGATTCCTCAAACATAACACACCTCAAATAATCTCATCTTCAGATATTCAACAAATACATTTTTCATACTACTGTCTCCAGACCTTTCACTCATAATTAATCTGGACTTAGAATAAACTGTAGTATTTTTAAAATAAATTTTAATTTTAGAACAGTTTTATTACAGAATTATTACAAAGGTAATACAAAGAGTTCTTGAATATCCCATACCCAATTTCTCCTGTCATAACATCTTATATTATGATAAGTACATTAATATAGTACATTTGTCACATTAATGAACAAATATTGATACATAATTAGTAACTAAACCCTATGCTTTATTCAAATTTTTTTATTTTTTCCCTAATATCCTTTTTCTTTTGAGGATTTGATCCAGGATACCACATTATATTTATTAATTGTGTCTCCTTGGCCACATCTTGTTTGTGACAGTTTCTCAAATGTTCTTTAATTTTGATGACTTTGACAGTTTTGAGAATTACTAGTTAGAAATTTTGTAGAATATCCTTCAATTGGGAATTTTCTATTTTTTGTTTTCTCAAGATTAGATTACAGTATATCCTTTTGGGGGGAAGACCACAAAAGTGAAATACTGTTCTTATCAAATCATACTAAGGTGCATTTGTATCAATATGACTGTTGATATGAATCTTAATCATTGGGCTAAGATAGTATTTGCCAGTTTCTCTACTGTCAAGTTACTTTTTATCCTCTCCTTTTCCATACTATACTTTTTGGAAGAAAGTCTTTATGCACAATCCATACTTAGAGTAGGGAGCTATGTTCCCCCTCTTTAAGGATAGAGTATCTGCATACATTATTTGTAATTTATCTGAGATTTAAAGTACTTTGCTGTCAATGAGAAGAGAATTAGTTTTTCTACATCTGATTTACACTAGAGGCATATCAGTATTTAAAAATTATTATCTATTTCATATTAGTAAAATTTTGCTATGATAAAAGAAGTGAAAATTAAGGATTTAGATATCCTTCTATGATTGTGACATGGATTACCTAAAAGCAATATTATTTTTCACAACTGCAGAAGGAAATTGAAGTAAGGATAATTACTATTTTATGGGTTCAATGTTTTACTTTCTGATGATACCAACTTTAAATATACATAGAATTATTTATTTTTAAATAGTAACACTTGGGAGTTTGGACCAAAGAAAAAAACAATTAAGTAATATCTGGTTAATTTTCTTTAAATTTTTATCTTCTAGCTATTGGTGAACATGTGGTCTCTGTAGAAACACATATCATATAGATCATAGCCTAATATCATATGGATTATAGTCTAATGTGTCAATTATACCTCCTTCTTCTGAAAGGAGTATCTCACTTGTAACTCTCTTGCTTGGCTCAAATTGTCTTTTCTATGGATTACATCATTTAGATTACACCAAAATGTCATGGAGGTCATTTCAGGAGTACTATTCTGTATTTAAAACACAGACACAGCATTTAAAAAATAATAGTTTGTGGAGTAAGTGTGGGTCAGTGTAGGGGATATAGGCACAGAAAACTTATTCTGAACTGTATTGGTTTCTCTACAAGATGGCATACCACAGACTCCCTGCTTCCTTTCAACACAAAAAATATTTTCTCTGAAATACTCTCTTTTAAAGGGAGAGTAGCAATTTCATCACCATAACAAAACACAGAATTAAAACATCTGTTTCACATTGTAGCTCATATCTTTTTTTGACAGTTCTAACATGTTTCTGAAAATAACATTTTTTTCCCCATTCTCATGCCACACTTGTGACTAAGATCACTAGACATAGGATTTCAGGTACTTTAAGAATATGTTTCTCTTCCTTCCGTCGTATCTTTCTTCTTTCTTTCCTTTATTCCTCCCTCCCTTCTACTTTCCCTTCTTTCCACCCTCCTCCCTCCCTTCATTCTTTCCTGCCTTCTTTCTTCATGAAAAGAATATAGTGAAATCCAAGAAAGCAAGGATCTTACTCTCATGATGATCTAGGCATTATTATTAGTCCTTTGAATGGGTTGCTATTCTTGGTCTCTAGCATATGCAATTCTTTTTCATAAAATATTCTAATGACTCCTCATTTTCTTTTTTATCTACTTCTCAGAGGTCTCTCTCATGCAATCTTGTTATTTCTATGCTCTTTCCCACTCATAAAGTTAATCACTATTTTTACTTTTATAGTTATTATTTATTTGATTGCTTTCCTAAACACTATAATTTAGTTTTATCTGCTGTTTGAAAATTCAGTAACTAGAACAATATAGAATGTTTTTGTGACTTTTTTTCCCACTCAACATTATGAGCTTTATCTGTGTTGTTGCATGTTTCTGTCATTT
This sequence comes from Pteropus vampyrus, assembly GCF_000151845.1. Taxonomy (NCBI): domain Eukaryota; kingdom Metazoa; phylum Chordata; class Mammalia; order Chiroptera; family Pteropodidae; genus Pteropus; species Pteropus vampyrus. The sequence goes on along the minus strand of NW_011888793.1, from coordinate 10,110,946 downwards.
ATTTTTTCACTACTGTACAAGTCCATTTCCATGATGTCACTCTTTTAGAATCTATTTCACTGTTATGCTCAAAATATATATTAAGATTGTTCCTAGTTTGAGGTTAGCATAAATAATCCTGCTGTGAACAATAATATATATATATATATATTTTTGTGTATATGTATTTTGTTAAATATATATTAATAGTAGATTTGGTGTCATTGGATTGTATTATACATATTGAGTAAATTAATTTCAACTTTTCTAAAATAGTTACATCACTTTACATTCCTAAGCAGCAGTGTGTGAAAGTTCTTACTGCTGCACATTTTGTCAATGATTTTACTTTTGGTCTTTTAATTTTGGCCAAACTAGGTGTCACATGATAGCAACTCACTGTGCTTTTAGTTTTCCCACTGGCAACTTGAACAATTTCTTTTGAGATATGATTATTGTAGTCTCTTGACCATGATATCTCTACCTATCTTAGCAGGACTTATATATGCTTTTCAGGAGAATTAGTCCTATGACTAGGTAAGAAGCTGCTCAGCTTCCTGACCTATTGGCTTCACCTTCCTTAATTAGCACATGTCCCAGGGAAAAATGAAGCTTTAACTCTCTGGCTCAGTTCTCTGGTACTTAGTCTGTGCTCTCAGGCCTTTAATCCCATTTTGTTTTATTTTCTTGCTTTCTATTTTGTACTTCCTTTCTAGTTATCCTCAGTGGGATGTTGGTCTCAAGTATCTATTCAGCCATTAGTGGTAACACAAACTACACATTTCTTATTTTCTACAAGATAATTCAACAAATATTTTAAGGTATTTATTGTGGGTTTGACATGGTACGAAGTGTTAGAGATTAATATCCATGATTTTAATAGTACCAACATAGAATTATTAGGTAATATGGGTAAACTAGGTATTAAGCATTATGTTCTGCAATGAAATTGAGCTATAAAGGATTAAGCATATTATAAGTTAAAAAAACAAAACAAAACAAACCACCTATAATGGTAATAAAATGCAATAGTGTCCAGTGTTTTGGAAAAGATGAGTAGATAAATAGTGTCCTTGAAGCAAAGGTTCTATCAGAATGATAAAGTAGTATGTGCAAGGGATATGAATTCAAATTAAGGACAGAAAAATTAGTGCTATAGTATCATGCAATTATAAGAGAAGTTTGAGATTGTAAATAAATTTGTGGTAAAACTTAGAGTTGGCACTGAGAGAAAACAAATCGCCTTTCGCAAAACAATTATAAAAGACTATGTTTTACAGCAAGAATTGAAATTATTCTGAAAATGAAAATAAGAATATTAATGTAAAGAATAAGCTTCTAGACAGACTACTATGGGTCCAGAAACAGTGGTTCACACTGAAAAAGAATAACAACAACAACAACAACAACAACAACAACAACAAAGGGAAGGAAGGAGGGGAAAGGAGAAAACTTATCTTGGAGCAGAATAGAAATTTTTCTTAGCCACATTTAGCTATAAATTTGCATCAATTGTTTTTAATTAATTGAATTGCACTCTACAGTACAAATTGTTATTTGTAATTATGTAATTAGTTATGTAGAGTTACATAGAACTTCTATTCCATAATATCAATCTCAACTAAAATTGTATTGTGTATAAACAGTTGAGTTAAAGAATAGTTAGAGTAACATTTTATATAGCTAACGGGACAAGGTAGAGTTTCCCAACTAATACAACAAATATTCTGGTACTTACTAGAGGCAAACTTGGTAAAAATATCTTTCTGAGATGCTGTCTTCAATAATTTTATTTCTGTCCTGAAGTACGAAAAAGAATTTGGATTTAATCCACTGGGAAATAGGAAACCAATAAAAGGCTTTAAGAATGTGAGTGACATGGACACATTTTTATTTTAGAAATAAAATGAGTTTGGTAGTATTGTGGTAGTTGAAAAAGAAAAGCCTGGAGACAATTTTAGTAGTGAGAAACGATGAAAGCACTAGAGATGTAGGGGAGTGGATAGTTTTGTAAGATATCAATCTAAATTCTTTAGCCTGGTAAAAAGACTCTGTTGTAATCCTAGCCTTTAACATTCATTATTCTCCTATTCTTGCATTCATTCATTTATTCATTCAACAAAGAACAAGTATTATATGACAGATTCTGAACTAAGCACTGGGGATATGGCAGGGGAAAACTGGCAAACATTCCTTCTATCATAATGCTTACATGTCAAATGGGAAAAAAGATACAAGACATTTAATAAATAATATAGATATTATGTCAAAGGTAATAAATTTTATGAAGAAATAAATAGCAAGGAAGAGGATTAAGAAGTGTTAAGAAAATGAAATTTCAGATAATTAGTAGGGAAGGCTTCATTGAGAAGAAGAAGAAATATCTTCGGGAGATTTTTGAGCAGATACCTGAAAGCAGCTGTGAAGATGAGACATGTGGATATCTGGAGAAGTGACCATGGCTAAAAAACGTTTTTAGCAAGTTTAGAAACCCTGAAGTAGAAATGGGCCCGGTGTGGCTGAGAAACAGTAAGGTGTTCACTTTGGCTGGAATAGAGTGGGCAGAGGACTGTTAGTCAATTAGGTGATACACATAACAGGGAAACCAGGATATTTATAACTCTATAGGCCTTTGCAAAACTTTTGCACTTTATTTGGAGTGAAATAGAAAAAAAAAATTGAACATTTTTCAGTAGAGGAATAACATGATCTTGAACCAGGTATGTAGCAAACATAATATGCTTGGATAAAGAATATGACTATATGTTTAGATAGAAATGTCCTTGATAATTTGCAAATCAGTCTTTCATCATCGGTCAGCGTTCTCAAATTATTTTAGTGCTAATAAGAAAAAACATTTTTATATACTATGAATTTTTATTAATTTTTAAGGAAAATTATAATAGAGGAACTAAAATACATTTTAAAAGTTCTTAATTCAGGAAAAGAGTTGAGTAGGAAAAAATTTGAGGCAGTAAATAAAAATGAGATGTTAAAAGAGCTACACTATTAAAGAACAATAAAATGTAACTGAAAATATTATCTGATTAATCGTTTATATCAATGTTTACTAATTTTTTCTTAAACAATTAACTGATGAACCAACCCATCCTTCAAAGAAAACTTAACAGGGATAACTTGAATAATATAAAATCTTAAAGTTGGAGTGAGACCTCAAATTCTGACATTTTCTCAACCACAAAAATGAAGAAGAAGGAAACTGGGTAAAGTCACATTCCTAATAAAGATAATGTTAACCAGATGTTGGTCAATTCTCTTTATTTTTAAACAGAAGTAGTGGGACAAGTAATGAATGGAATATCTTTAGAGTTTTGGATGTCTTAACTTTTCCTTCAGTATTAAATCAATCACAGACCTAGATCAGAGAATGATGACAATGGAAGAAGAGCATCTATGAGGAATCGAGGAGGAAGGCAGAAAACAAATGGTGATGGTGAGTGACAGTTGGGTTGTAAATCTCATTCCAGTTTTTAAGTATATTTGTTATTTCCTTGATAGGATGTTAGAGAATATATTCCAGAGAACAGTTCAAGAATCAGCACCCAAATTCTCAGAACTAAGGTTTAAGGTTGAACCACTATTTGGAATCATCAAATTCAACCAACTTATTATCTCACTGACAAGAACAATAAAGACAGACCAGGAGTGTGTCAACAGAAGATAAATAGGATGAGATGTCTTGGATGAAGAAATTCAGTTTACAGGGCAATGATTATAGATGAGGTTGACTGTCGTTTCTGGAATATATGATATGCGATTATTCTCCAGTGGCCCATAAAATGTAGTAACAACACAGAACTAATATTACTAACTTGCATTTTTTCATGTGCTTGAAATGTAAAGTGCCTTGATATAGATTATCATATCTGAGACCCATATTTTTCCTGTGATGTAGGCAGGAATATATTTTCAAAGGAAGCAAATGATATTCCTAACTATGAAAGATTTCTCAAGGTCATTTAGCTGCTAAATGGCAAAGCTGGAACTTTAACCAAAATGCTAAGCCCTTCATCTCATGCCGTATCTGTTAATTGCCATGATGACCTAGGCCTGACTCAGGCTGCTTACCTGTTTTCAGACTTCATAAAATACAGAATCTATTTTATCATAATAATGCCCTCTCAAATTCAGTAAATTATTAAAAAGCAAATCAATCTTAAGCAAATAATTATATACATAAATTAATAATTTGTAACTTGAATTCTCTTTCTTGAAGATTTTTAAACTCATATTACCTATAATACTCTATAATTTGTTTTTCAGCCACTAACTGCTGAATAGACATATCAGGAAGGCATAACTGAACATTATAACATAAATAATGCATCCAAGAAAATTTATTATAAGTACAAAAACAATAGATCCAACATTAAAAGCTTCATCTAATCTGAAAATAAGATGAATAAAATTTTTACATTTTTTTAAAGATGAAGCTCTCAGTTATATCTGTGGCTACTGGCTCTCTTTAAATATTGCCTCACAGAATGGTGTAGGGTTGAAAATGATGAAAGATTTTGAAAAGCATGTTTGTCCTATAAATGGCAGGTATTGCAATTATAATTAATATTTCTTCTCAAGCTCATTTAATGTCTTTCAAAAAATGATGAGATTGGCAGCCAGTTTGAATCAGTGACTATGGTCTATTGATCTTAAGGTTTAAACTAACACTTCCCCCTAATTATCTAAACCCACTACAGGCAACTTTGTAGTTTGCTTGCAATGTTATATCAATATGAGTGACTTTGTGACCTATCGTTTGTGTGTGAAATAAACACCTGAGGTAGTTATAAAAAAGTTTACTGAAAGCCTCCCAAAGCAACTGGTATGTAAACCTTTAAAATGTTAAAAGAGTTCAGGGAACCAAAGTTGGTATTTTTATGGAATGTTTAAAACCAGACATAAATATTTTAGTGAACTGAACTGCTCAGTCATCTGAAGTTTATGACTTGGTTCAAAACCATTTATCTAGTCAGAAGCTAGTCCTAAACCATAGTTTAATATTTCTGTTGTACAATTGCAGCAATGAAGTATTACTGATTTTCAGTTTGTAGAGTTGTGTATAGCTAAAATAGTTAAAGAATGTGAAAATTGCTGGAGGTGATTAATAAAACCGATATAAACCAATAAAACCAATATAAACATGTGCATTTTACTGAAGAATAATCATTTAGTTTTCAGCAATCTCAGAATTATATGCTTTTACGTATTTTTTTCCCATGACCAAAATAAGGACCTTTACTGAAACCCCATGAAACAAAGAAAGAAGGTAATAAATATTAATAGAGCTGTTTACATGGTTCTGTAGCTGAATTTATGCTTGCAATAATACAGGTACACTATCCAAATTGCTAGCAAGGGGAAAAAAATGGGTTTTATTAATGTCTACAATTTCAAAGTGCTGCTCCAGATTTTACTCTGAAAATTATTGCTTAAAATCAGTGGAATGTGTAAGACTGTTTTCTTTTAGTTTCTGTCCTGCATCTTATTTCTATTACTCTTTTATTTTGAAAATTCACAGTTAAGCAGCTAGCTTCTTCATGGTATATAACACAATAAAAATGAAATTACATTAAAAAGTAAAGTTTTGCCCAAGATACTAGATAACGCTAAGGTATCAATGCAATTACTCTACTACCATAACAATGAAGAATTCTCTAAAATGCAGTTTCATTCTTCAAGTCTTAGAAGAGAATCAAATGTGCTTTATTAGAATAAGCCTTGAGGACAATGGCACTATTGTACCCTAAGAACCCCGAATAGTATCAGGTATAAAGTAAGTGCTTAAGAAAATTTTTTGAATAAATTATTAAATAATCATAATGAGTTGACTACAACCTATGTTTACAATATGCAGAAGTACAAGACTGAGAAATTTGCTTCACATTTTCACCAAGGTACTGTGCCAGCACACAAAACTCAACATGTCTAAAATCAAACTTATAATTTTCACTATAGCTTCATTACTGTTAATTCTCTATTCTGATGACTAATGCCACTTTGGGCAAAAATCTCTGTCAAATATTACTCCATATCATCTTAGCCTCTTAAAAGGCCTATGCCTTGCCTATCTATTCTAGCTCTGCAATGTATTTTCTTTTTCAATTTGGCAATATAGTCTCCAATCCCATTTGCCACTGTTCTATCTTGTGTATTTAGGATATTTTGTTCTAACAAGTGTAAGAGTCTATGTTCTTCTTGCCTTCAATTTCTGTTCTTCTAAAATTACACTGAGATTATAGGAGTTGTCAGCTGTATCAGTTTGTACTAGGTTATGCTAAATATATAGGGACAAAGAAACAAATAAGATGCAAAATAAAGATAACATTTTTATTTTTTATACATATAAGGAGTCCAGAAGTGGGATGTAGACCATTATGATTACAGAGAACTAAATTTCGTCTATTGCTGCTTTACTGTCTTTCATGAGATACCTCATGATCCAAGATGGCTGCTTGAGCTGTAACCAACATAATTACATTCAAGCCAGCAGGAAATGAGAAGGAGCGTGAGTGCACCCTTTGGAAGGATATTTTCCATAATATTTCTGATTAACATTATTGGCCAGAACATAAGCATGTGCTTACAACTTGTTCCACAGAGGCTGGGAAATGTAGGATGTCCAGGAGAAAATGGCTGCAATCTCTGCCAAATCTTATCTTTACAAAAATTCTCACAACACACCTTGCAAAGTTGATATTAATGTCTTCGGTTTAGATGATAAACATCCTTGGAGAGGTTCAATAATTCTACAATTTCATTGTCCTCAGTCCACGGTCTCTACTTTCTGCTGCTTTCTGCCTCCTCTTGTACTACCATACTATCCTTCTCTGGCAACGAATGGCTCTTAAGCTTTTCAGAGGAACAAATGCTTGATGAATGAATAAATCATTGGTCAAATGTGAGTGGTGGGGAGCATTTAATTGTATCTGAGAACCTCAAAGTTCTATTCCAGCATCATAAATAGCTAGTTTTAAGAAAGAATATTTATCTCTTCCCTTATACATCATTATTATGAAAGGAATACATGTAATATTTCAAATCTCTCAACTGCTGTCTGAAACCAAGAAATTTAAGATACAAGAGTATGACAAGGAAGAAAGGATTGGTAGTACAGAACTTATTTTTACTTATAATTTCTAACAAAAGTTGATTTATTCAAACTCTTTTCTTTATGAACATTTTGATCTTTTAAGAAAGGTAGAAATATTTCTAGATAAGTGAAGAGGACCAAAGTATTTAAAATTGAAGGATTAATTGAGTAAGCATCACTGAACAAATCTCATTGTTCAGGTACGTTAGTTACTGGAATAATCAGAATGCCTAGTATTCCGTATGATCCCTAAGTATAGTTTTGTTGAAAACTTGAGAGAAATTATATTGTTATGGCAAAAGTCATACAAATAAATTACATTTAGTTGAGTTCTTTTCTGTTTCCTGTGCTGCCCACCCCTTGCCAAAGTATGTTAGCCTGCATTTTTTTGGTGTTAATTTGTAGAAGTTGCTAGTTCCAGAGCTCTTTACCTAAAATTACTTATTTCTCAGTCTGTGCTCTAGGTACTGCTAAATGCCACTTTGCTTGTTCAAAAGGAAAGGTTTTATCTTCTTCACTAATTAACTGATCACTTTTCTTGTCCAGGAGTGATGATTTACTGACTTACAGCCATATTTTCATATAAAGAAGATAGATAATTGGTAACACTTAAGGACACAGATAATTAAGCAGCATGGTTGAATACCCAGGTTGCTTAATTTACTAGAAATAATTAATGTATAGCCTGCTTTAATTGGTTATATTTTTAAAATTTTTAATTGTGGCATTTAGAGTAATTGTTTTTGGATTTTTGAAATAATTCATTTCCTTGTGTATTTGACTTTATATTTAATTGGCAGTAGAGTAGTTTGTTTTTTGTAATCAGATAACTAACTTACATTTTGTACTTAATTTATTAACTTCTTTTACTAATTTGTTCAAGAAGTATTTATTGGCAAGGGAAGAGTTCTATCTTATTTTGCAACTATCTTTTGCAAGACACCATTTTAGATGGATTTAGAAAACGAAAAAAGAAATTTCCTGTCACCTGGAGTGCTTGGAGAAGACACAGGAATGATTAAGTATGTGCAAAATAGAAAATAGAAAAAAAGGGATTTTGATAAACTACTATAAGAATACAGAGAAGTAATAAACTTTTTCCAATAGTTCCTAAAACAGTTTTATCAAACAGAAAAAGTTTCATTTGACATTGAGGATGGAAACTGTTGTCAGATGGAGGATTTGATTATAGGCTTTTATTCAGAGAATGATTAAAGGTGAGCCCATGATACATTGGATACTTAGGGGAGAGGTCAAACATGGGCAGAATGCAGGGTATGTGACAGTAGAAAAGGCTTTAGCGAGACTCTAGAATAATTCACTTTATATCATATTTGTGATCCACACCAGCAATCAAAATAACCAAGTACTTAATGTCACAAATGCTGCCACCTAATGGTGTTACTGTTATAGAAAATGCCCTAATCCATTACCTTTTTAATGTGCCCACAATGGCTTTTCCACAGCCTTTATTGTTCTCAACTGATGTTCCAGCTGGCTCTTCTATTGTCACCATATTCTGTCTCTCCTACTGTTGTCACCAAATTCTGCTCCTGGGTTCCAAGTCCCTGATCCTAGATTTGGAATTATATACTTCCTTTAATTAACTGAGCTCTTTTGACCAACTACAGAGTTTGGCCTCTAAGTAATTGGAGAAATTCCCTAAAATTAGATTAACTCTTTCTACTTTATAATCCTTTGTAGCAGAAAATAAATATATGACTTGAAGTAAATTTGCCAGTAAGGTAGCCAGTATTAAAATCAAAATTATTTCTTAAAATAGACTCAAATAGTGTTTCTAAATAAGACATGTCCCTTCAATTGCAAGTGTGTTGCTTGTATTTTTATACTTCTCTAGTCTCCAATTCTTCTAACAATGCTTTTCTTGGGAGGTAGAATCAAATAATTTCAAATCAAATAGAACTGGACTTAATATCAACCCTGCTGCTTACCTGATTTGTGATTTTGTGCAAGCAACTTAACTCTCTAATCCTCAGTTTCTTCACCTGGGAAGTGGAATAGCAATCCTACCTTGAAGTACTTTCGTGAGGAACTGATAAACCTAAAGCTCTTAGCACAGTGTTGGCCATCCATGGACACTCAACAGTGTAGCTCTTAGATTTGAAATGATAATTATTACTTTATGTCTTCTGCTCTACTTTTAAAAAATCTATTGCTGTCTTGGCATTTTCCACTAATAATCTCTTACTATCTCAATTGAACGAAAATCTAGTTTCTCCTTTATATCAGTCAGGGTTCTGACAGGAAATAAACAAATAAATAAAAGAACTTTAAGAAGGAACATAGGTATAGGGACATAGGTATGAAAGGCTTAAAGAATATAAAGAGAACGTTGACATAATGCTAGCAGGAAGCAGTTATCCCCAGGGAAAAATTAGATTGCTCAGAACCTACAATCTTGGGTGAAGAGTCCATGAAGCTGGAACTCAGACCTTTGAGGAAGGGTACCATCAACTGATGCTCTTAGTATGCCAGAGGATAAGTAATGAGGCTGGTTCTAAGAGTCCAAAAGAAGCGAAGGTTGCAGTCAAATACTGCTATTAACTTCATATTTCTCTCTAGTGACCCCGTTGTCAGAAAATGGCTGAAAGCTATCAGTCCAAAGGAAAAAATGTAGTTGGCAGTGTTCCAGCCACAGTCTAGATGGGAGGATTTAGAGCTGAGAAACAATAGGTTAATGACCAATGTGGTCAAATGCCTGGCTACTGAACATCCATTAACCACCTTCTACAGATATTTGAATTTCAATGTAACTACAATTATGACATGGAGCTTCAGCCTTCTAGATATAACTACCTTATGTCAAATAAAGATACTCTTATCCTCTACCTTATAAGGTAGAAACACAAAGTCCTAAAGTTCATGAATTCCCATGGAATTTGCTAAAAGATAATAAGATGGGTTTTGAATCATCATAACCTCATATACGACTTGTATTAGAGAAGATTAAAAGTTCATACTTCAGAGGAGATTTCTTTGAAGGGAATTTGTAATAGTAGAGGTTGCTCTGAAAAATGGGATGGGGTGCTTTTCTTGTACCCAGACCCATGTGAAGTGGAGTCCAGAGAGAAAATGCTTTTTTTCCAAACCTCAGTTCAGACTCTTTCCTTATTACTGTCAGCACAGGACTAGAAATTTCACGGAAGACCTTAGCAGGTATACTTGCTGTTTGAGTTCCTGTGTCCACGTTTTTCAGGCTATTTGAAAGAATTCTGTAATGGCAGCCTGAAAAGAGAGGGCAGCAATGAGAGAAGCCTACACTTCACTTCCACAGGTTGCAGTGGCAAGGATTTTAAATTTTCCTAAGGGCTGAGTGAATTGAGCCTCCTTGAAAGACTCTATCAGATGATATAGATAGATAAATGATAGATAGAAAAAATAGATAGATAGATAGATAGATAGATAGATAGATAGATAGATAGATAGATAGACAGACAAACAGATGAGAAAAAGGGTGTCTGTATCAGTAATCCATATGTAACAAATGAAATATAATTTTCAGTGATTAGGAGATAAATGTTATGATTCTGTTTTAGAAAACTTTAGGCATATGAAATAATCTGACAAAAATCAAATAAATAAAAATGCTCCTTCTGCAAAATACATGGAAGCCTGGAGAAAATATCACCAACATTTTTTAAAATTAGAGCTGTGTTTGTAGGGAAGTAAAGGAGACTGGAAATACAAAAGGTATACGTTAAAATCTAAGCTGAAGCTCCCAGGAGGGTGTATTCCAATTCCAGGAAACTTGAGATGAATGGAATAATATTTAAAAAGGAGAATCCCCATATATGATAATAAACTGGATATCAGAAGTGAGTTTAAGCATTAAGGAATAATGGAATAAAGAAGTAAAATTTTTGGTTTGAGAAGGCAGAGAGAGATCATTTGGGAGGCAAAGACATAAAAGATTTCAGTCCTGATAGAACTTGATGTTTTTGTGAGACATCTTGGTCTGGTGTTTGGGAACATTAGGACCAAAGATCAGAATTTGCAAGTCACCAGTAGACATAAAGACGATGACTGAAGCTGTTGGAGTAGATGAGGTCTTTAAGAAAGAATGAAATACATGAAGGATCTGGGATGGAAGTAAAATGGAAAAACACCACTACTTAAGAGACAGATAGTGGAAGAGGGGCTTAGTGTGGGGTTTATGAACGGATTTCTAGAGATGCAGGCAGAAAGGACATAAGGAGAAGATGGTACCTTAGACACCAAAAGAAGAGAGCTTTTCAAGGATGAAAGGATCATCAATGGAGTCAAAGGCTATCTAGAGATCAGACAAGGACTAGAAACAACACAGGATTTAGCAACAAGGAGAATTTGGGGGTTTTGCAAGTAACCAGTAGAAGAAGCAAGATTCAAATCTAAATCTCAAGCTCCTTTCAAATTCCCATCTCCAAGGGTCCTTATCAGTGTGGGATCAAAAAAAGAGAGTTAATCAATTGCCTAAAGCAAGGGTCCACAAATTATGACAGTGGCCAAACCCAGCTCAGTGTCGGATTTTGTACCTAAAAGATAAGAATGGTGTTTATATTTGTAAATGGTTACATTGAAGTGGTTATATAAATATCTATATGATAGCTTTAATTTTCTCTTTCCACCCTCAAAGCCTAAAATATTAACTATTGACCCTTTACAGAAGTTTGCTGACCAAAGTTGGCCTTTGTGAGAGTAAATAACAAAGATAGAATAAAAGTCTTCTAACCACTCCACCTCCAAAACTAAGCAAGCTAATGAACAGACCTACAGTTCTCTAACAATTAAACAAATCACCTATGTGAATGAGCTGCATATTGATGCAAAGTATTAAATATCATAAAAAATTAAATATCATAATGTATTAAATATCATAAAAAATGTGAATACCACTTGATAACAGAAATATTTTAGAATGATTTCTGGAGTTCATCTTTAATGATTTTGCACTGTTTAAGAATCAATAACATGCTTTAAATCAAATAAATTATCTAGATGATGACATATTTCTGGCTGAAACATTATCTCAACTGACTCACATATGTAGACTAGGGAAATAAAAAGATTTTGATCTAATTTTGATAATTTATATGCAAAATAGTTTTTATCTTCAGGGATACTAAAAGGAAAATGATTTTGATTTCATTTCATGTATGAAATACTTTAGTATTTGTAGAAAGCTGTAAAATATATCCGATGACTCCTAGTTCCTTTACTTGTAATATTGGTAGTTTTTAAGTAAATATCCAAAGTAATTAAATATTTATTCTGAGGAAACATTTAAGATGATGGGACAATTAATGAATAATAAACTCCATTTCTTCCCTTCTCTCACAATAAAATAGAAGTGTGGGGAAGGAAACATTCCATTCCAGAAGCATAAACATCAGTCTTAACTCCTATTTTAGTAGCTGCATATCTTTAAACAAGTTCTTTATTCTCATGGTTCTGTATCAGCAATTATAAAATTGAGAAATTGGGGGAGGCAGCTGCAAGAGCTGGTCAGCGAGATGTTTCTCTACTCCATTACAGGTTTCTTGTCAATATCAAATACGACAATGCAAGAAAATTTATTTTTTAAAGTATACACCACAACAGCAGGTAAACTTTTTCTAAGAGGAATGACATAATAGATTCAATTAAAATGATATATTTTAAAAACAGTGACATCTGTCTTGGTAAACGTAGAATTAAAATTTTGCTAGAAAGTTTTCATACAAAGTAGAAAAATGTTTCCCTTTATATGTCGTGTATAAAAAGAATCTTTGCGATGGGTTAAATTTTTCATTCTCACATTTCAATCAAAACACATTTGCATTTTCTTTAAAAAAATAAAATTTGAACAGTGAAAATAAGCCAAAACCTAAATTTTAATTCTGTTCAACAGTAAATGTCAATAATGAAGAGGCTTTTGTTTAGCATGAAAAGATTTTAAATTTTGGTTCAGTAAAGTGAAGAGGAGTATATAGTTGAACAGAATAATATATTAGCATGTGAATGTTCATAAAATATGCCCAAAAATATAGACTTATTTTTTGTAAAAAATAACAGAATGAAAAGTATAAGAAGATAGTGAAGAAAGTGGGTAGCTCAGTTTAAAACCAATTGGGGTCTTTTAGATAAAATAAAAATAATGTCTGTTTTGAAACATACTGTTTATTTGTTTTCTTATTCATCTTTAATTTAAACAACCTTTTTAAATTTGATTATTATTCAAAGTTCAAAGAAATTCACACACAGAAGAAAATCAAAGAGTTTTAGGAAAGAAAATTCAGTAGCTTTAAGATTATCATTAGTAGGGACTATGCAGGTGTTGTAACAGAAAAGACAGCAAACCATTATTTGTTTGATCATGTAATAACAAAGATATAGACTTGCAAGTTTCATTTGGATCTGGATTTTATAGCATGGTGAGACGACACGGATAGGGTGAGTAGTAAGGGGGACATACCACTCTAAAGATAACAAGTGAAGAGAAAGACATGATTGAAATATGGTTTTACTGATGGGGCTTATCTAAAATTTAAAAAGAAAACAATTTTTTAGAATTGTTCAAGTATACAAATTCAAGTTTGTATACTTAAGAATTGTCTTACTATAGAACCATTGTTTCTCCCACTTATTACTTTGCCATTTCAGGATAAATAAATCAGGTTTGTAATACTTTGGTTGTAGTATCACTACAAATTAATTCCTAAATGAGATTAAAGAACTCACATTCCTCAGAGACAGTAGGGAAGGTTGAGATACCTAAGATGCAGAAAAGTGAGAGAGCCAAAAATTATTTACCAATGTCTTATGTCACATCTTTGAAATCACATAAATTTTAACATTTCATTTTGATCGTAATAAGTACTAATGCAAAATCTTACATACATGGGAAAACAAATAACTCCCAAATTTTATGCC
>NW_011888793.1:10093843-10095862 GCF_000151845.1 Pteropus vampyrus | reverse complement strand
GTTTTTTGATTTATTGATGATAGCCATTCTGACAGGTGTGAGGTGATTTCTCATTGTGGTTTTAATTTACATTTTTCTAATGATTAGCGACCTTGAGTATCTTTTCATATGTCTGTTAGCCATCTGTATTTTCTCTTTGGAGAAGTATCTGTTCAGGTCTTCTGCCCATTTGTAAATTGGATTGTTTGTTTTTTTGTTATTGAGTTGTATAAGTTCTTTATAAATTTTAGATATTAACCCCTTATCATAATATCTTCTCCTAAACAATCAGTTGTCTTTTTGTTTAGTTGATGATTTCCTTTGCTGTACAAAAACTTCTTAGATATAGTCCCATTTGTTTATTTTTAATTTTGTTTCCCTTGCCTGAGGAGATATATCTGAAAAGAAATTCCTATTAGTTCCTTTTTGAAAGCCAGTAGCATTATGTTTGTCAAGACTTGTTTCATTGATGTGGCTAAATGATTGTAAATTCATATTTCAATTTTAATTTTGTCTGAACAGAAGTTAATTTTCTTCATTATTCATAAGTACTCTAGATTTTGACTTGGGAAGAAATAGACATAGCTTTGTCATTTTACACATCAGCTAGCCAGAAACTCTTTTTTGAGCCTTGGGAAGTTCTCGTAGTTTGTCTCCAATATCTTACACAGTAGAGCAATGTGTCCAAAAACCTCACAATTTTTCAATGTCTCTAATGACTTCAGAGAAGACTCGATTAAATAATTTACCTAGAGATTAATATCTTATAAAATATCTACCAAGAAAATGAGGATATTAATTAATTTCTCTTTCAAATTGTTTTGAGCATAGAATCTCCTCTTTTTACAATAACATTTCTAATCAAAGTTTACCAATACAGTTTTGTGTGGTGATAAATTTCATATTATGATTTCTTTTCTAGACAAAACTTAAAATGATAATTCATGCAGCACCTGCCTCTGATAAAGTTGAATTCTTTTCGAACAGTGGCAAAAATTATTTCAAAAATGTTGGCAGAGTCTTTAGTACAAAATCGTAAAACAGAGAAATGATGAAGCATGGATCTTCTTTTTTTACCAAAGCAGAAAAAACAGATGTTGTCACAGTGGCTTTATCTTCAGAGAGTACTGAATTTTTTTCCAGTCAAATTTAACTGCTGAAGCAAACAAACAAAAAAAAATGACAATTTTGGAGAAATTGATCATTTTTGAAATCTTAAAAAGGAGCTCTAAAAATAGAGAAGCTTTTTTCCCAAGCCTAGTTGCTTTATTTTTATTTTTTAAATTACATTATTAGGGTGACATTGGTTAATAAAATTATATAGGT
Organism: Pteropus vampyrus; assembly: GCF_000151845.1. Taxonomy (NCBI): domain Eukaryota; kingdom Metazoa; phylum Chordata; class Mammalia; order Chiroptera; family Pteropodidae; genus Pteropus; species Pteropus vampyrus. The sequence continues at coordinate 10,094,557 of NW_011888793.1, read as the reverse complement.
TTCAAGTATGCAATTCAATACTATGTGTTTGTACATTGTATTGTGTGTTCACCACCTGAAGTCAAATCTTCTGTCACCATATATTTGATCTCCTTTACCCTTATCTATCCCTCTTTTTCCTTCTGGTAATCACTAAACCGTGTCCGTGTCCATGAGTCTATCTGTCTTGTTTGTTTATTCTTTCAGTTTTATATCCCACGTATGAATAAAATAATATGGTTCTTAACTTTTTCTGTCTGACTCGAGAGGCTTTTGAGGTGTCATCAGCAACAGATAATGCACTAAACCAGGAAGTGACTGGACTGAGAGAAATCAGCAGTTTCAAGTTATTGTCCACTGCAGGAAAATGGCAGAGTTGCCAACTTCCTTGATAATTTGCTTCAACGATGGAGAGGAAACTTCAGAGATATTTAAATGGATGACATTATACAGTGACATAACTGCAACTTTTTTCCTCTGCTCAGAGCTGCAAATGAGTTCAACCTTTCCCAGAGAATATAACTTAACATGGGCTGTTCTTTTGTTTAATAATAGAATAAGCAATGTAATAAGACATGGTAATGAGGATGCTTTTGTCTTTGGACAAATCAAGGGGAAAAGTTCCAGGCTCGTTAATGAAAACTTTCTTATTTTTCAAAGTTCAAAAATGTCTGATGCATAGATGTAAAGTGATTTGTCTTTCCTTCCTTCCTTCCTTCCTTCCTTCCTTCCTTC
>NW_011888793.1:10064904-10093793 GCF_000151845.1 Pteropus vampyrus | reverse complement strand
TCTGATGCATAGATGTAAAGTGATTTGTCTTTCCTTCTTTCCTTCCTTCCTTTCTTCCTTCCTTCCTTCCTTCCTTCCTTCCTTCCTTCCTTCCTTCCTTCCTTCCTTCCTTTTAAATTAGTATTAGTAGTATTTTAAATTAGTTTTTCTATGCATGTCTTCATATAGTATATTTTATGAATAGATGTTAGATAACTTTTAAATGAATGAGCTATCATAGAATCTTCTAAGTTAGGATGCTTTACTTCCTTTCCATGGGAAATTAGCTCTGTGCTTAGCCCAAAGTAAAAATTAAACATATAATTTTAGTTGATTAATTTAATTCAAAGATGAAAAGCCTATTTACTGTCTATTTTCTAAAGATCCAGTTTTCTGTATATTTTTGGAAACATGAAATATCACCAATAATTTTTGAAGCTTTTTAAAAAATAATATTTTGAGATAATTTTAGTCTTTCAAGGGAGTTGAAAAACTAATACAGAGAATTCTCATATACTTTTACCCAGCTTGCAATTGTGTTAACATCTTATCGTAAATAGAAGAAATTTATCAAAACTAGAAAATTAAACTTGACACAACATTATTAACTGAAGTACAGAATTTATTTAGATTTCACCAGTCTTTCCACTAATGTCCCTTTTTTGTTGCAAGATTCAACGCAGGAGCGCATATTGCATTTATTTGCTAAGTATTGTTAGTCTTGAAATCTGTGACGGTTCTGCAGTTTTTCTGTCTTTCAGAACCTCGATACTTTTTAAGAGCACTGGTCAGTTATTTTGTAGAATGTTCTTCAGTCTGGGCTTGTGAGACGTTTTCTCATAAATGTTCTATATTATTGGGAAAATTATCACAGATGTGAAGTAACTCTCTCAGTGAGTGACATCAGAAGGCATATGATGTCAGAATGTCTTCATACTCATGATGCTATACTTTATTCCTTGGCTAAGGTGGTGTTTATGCCATAAATATCAGTTTTCCCTTTGGACTTACTAAATTTATTGGGAGAGATACTTTGGGACTCTGCAAATATCTTTTTTCCTGCTTAAAATTTGCTTGCTTATTTTAGCATTTATCAGTGTTTGTTGTTTATGGAAATTATTACTGAGGTATTCTAATGGATATTTTATATTCCCTCATTTCTTCTATATTTATTAATTGAAATTCTTAGTTGGAGAAAGGTTGCCACTTATCTTTATTTATCTATCATTTATTTATATCAGTATAGGTTCATACTTAAAAAATACTTTGGGGTTTATTCAATATTATGATTATTTATTTTGTTGCTCAAGTTCAAGATAACCACTGTGGTGAGTTGTTTGAGGTTAATTTTTCTGCCTCTTTTTTCCTTTTGGCCTTTTAGAACTTTCTTATTTTCTGGTACTACAAGATGTTCTAAGACCTGGAATCAATGAGTTCTTCATGAGCCCTGATTTTTTTTATTGGAAAATAGTATTTAGAGACCAAGATCTAGTTGCAAGATCTAATATAAACTATATTGAGCTATAATTTACACACACTAAGATGATTCATTTTAAATATGCAGTTCAATGAGTTTTGACAACTATATATACTTTTGTAACTATCACGTAAATCAGTATTTAAGACATTTTCATTATTGCCTCCCAACATAATTCTGCCCCTTTAAGGCCTATTCTCCACTCCCAATCCCTAGACAACTGCTTATCTGCTTTCTGTCACTATAAATTAGTTGCCTTTTCTGGACTTTCATATGAGTAGAATCATACAGGTAGTATTCATTTATATCTGGATTCTTTAACTCAGCTCAGTAGTTTTAGAATTTATCATATTAGAAGAACTCATAAATACACGAGTTCTGAAATAGTTTTTCTTTTTATATAAAATTTAACTAATCTTATTTAGAAGATGAACTAACTAGACATTTTATAAAGAATAATAAACAAGTATTACATTGCTTATATTTTAATATCATTAGTTGCTGCTCTATATTCAGGGGATTTAACATAGGTACATGAAGAGAGTGATTAGAGAAGATTTTTAAATTTTTTTTTATCTGACTTACATTCATATTCAGACCTTTCTATCTTCACTAGAAATTAAGGTGTTGCATCCTGAGGCTATGGATAAAATATGGAAAAAGCACAAAAATAGAATGACTATTTGACACACTTGTGGTAGTATCTGATACTAACAAATAACATCAGATTTTCTACTTTTAAAAAAACCACTCAGAAATATTTCTATTTTTTATTTATATGCAGTAAAATTTATAATTTGTGGAGTACAGTTCTATGAGTTTTGACAAATACTTAGAGCTGTGTATCCTCCTTTATAGTTATAATGAGGAACATTTCCATTATTCCCCCAAATTGCCACATGTCCTTTTACTGTCAACTCCTTATTCCACTCCCAATTCATGGCAGTCATTGTTCTGTTTTCCACTCCTATAGTTTGTCTGGCCTATATTTCTTAACCATAAAATTTATTTTATATCCAGATATAATCATTTAGACTAACATTGATAAATGATTTATTTCCTAGACTTTTGTTTTGAAACTTTAGAAATCATTATTTTTTAATATTTGAATATTGGAATGTTGGAATAATTTAAAATAAAAGCTTGGAGAGTTCTCTTTATGTTTCATTTTATGAAGTATTGACCTTTGCCATGCTGCCTGTGGACACAAATACTCTTTAAAGTATTTATTGTGTATCATGAAATACTTGCAGAAGATTAGCTCATCATACTTGTGAACTGGAACTAAAACATGTGCATCCTAGACCACTGAGGCCCACATGCTTTGGTTGTTTTCAGACAGGCCGAAGTAGATTTGAACTTTGCTTCCCATGTGAAAAAATACAATAAATTAGAAATCAGTCAAGATAAATGTGTTGAGTAATTCTGGATTTTTAAAAAATATCTCTTTGGTATTTTAAAATGCAGTTTTGGTGTCAGAGAAGAATCAGGGCTATAGGAAATGATGACTTTCTTCAATGAGACTCTTTTAGATGAAGATACCATATGGATACAAAACTGCAGGCAGAACTGGTTGGAAATTTTATTATTGTAGAAGATACTATGAAAATCATGTATAAAAACAAAACAAATCAAAAACCATTAAACAAATGTTAGTTACTAGTGTTGGGGCATCCACTACGCTCAATCCATCTGATTGTATATTTTGAATTAAATACAATGAGCAGTATTTTAAAATATAGACTGATTTAAAATTTATCAGTTCAGCATAGGTAACCTGACTTTTTATTTTAATATGAGGCATAGCCCATTGTGATGATACACACACACACACACGCACACACACATACACATTCACACACAAGATTTTGTTCTAAGTAATTTTACATATTAATTTGAGCTAATAACTTACTTTTTAAAAACCAATAAAAAGCAATGCATGCTCAAGGGTCAATTTCCTTTTATCTTCGTTCTATAAGCATATTAGGATATTCTTAAATGTATATACTTAGCTGTTACCTTATTAAAATAAATTGCATAATTTCTTTGGGAAAATAATCAAATAGAATCAAAGAAAGTTGTGCTCAGATTCTCAATACATTGCTCTTATAAAATAATTTCAACAGATTTTCTACACTGTGGGATTACAACAAAAGTCAATACCAATGTATAGATTTAAATTTCCAATATTTAGTTTGAGAATTCTGGCATCCTATGATTCAAAATATCAATTACTGGAAACAAATAAACAAGTTTTCTTCTGTAAAAAGATGATATTCAAAATATCCAAAAGTAATATCCACAGGACAATCTAGCTATGAAATACCTAGATGTGTGAAATCATAAAAACTATTTGCTGTTCTAGTATTTTATTTACAATAAAGTGTGAAAAGGAGTCATATTATTGGTTTCTTGCTAAGCTAATAACACAATATTACTAGAGCAAATGTACAGAATATTTTTTTTTCTGAGAGAGTAAGAACAAAATATCAGCTGAAGAACAATTGATTCAATGCTCGTTTAGAGAGATGGCATACATTTTCTTCCCCATCTTCCCCCTTCATTTCTCATGGGCAACATAGTTCCACTGAATCTGTGACTATCACATGAAAAACAAGAAATGAGTTGGAGAGTTTGCTGAGAATTGTTAAAATTATTAAGAGCACTCAAATTTTTTCTTAAAAATTTTTTCTGTCAATTTTTGTATTAAATTTCTTAATATGCACTCATCTGGGAAAATGATTTTGGTCATTTAAAATTGTGTGCCCAGAAATTTTCATGGCTAAATGTTCATTTTATCATATCTCTTCATGTCTACATTTATCATATTATTATCTGTTACTAAAAACTTGAATATAATAATTTTTCTTAAATTTCTATTTTCTTGGGGTTTTTTTTTGGTTCTTGTAGAAATCCATTGTTGCACTAAACTTAGCTCAAATTTAAATTGCTGATGCTCTCTTCGATGACCTTAGTCTGAAGTAATAATTTCCTTCTATAATTTTTACAATATTTACCTGTACATTTCAAATGACATCTTTCCTACAGTTTTTTTTTTTTTGAATGGTTAAGTATTTTGTTGTTTAACTCTTACCATACTCCATGTTGTCTTAATGATCGGTCATTTCTGTTTCAATAATACCTAGCACATTGACTTGGTATGGTAAATGCTCTGTATATATTGCTCAGTTTCATTTATCAGTCTCTTCAGCACACTTCTCTGTGAATTTAATAATGATATGTTAGCTGTCCATTTCATTGGATGTTTACTTTGAAAATATAGGTGTCTTTTATTTAAAAATAATATTATCTCATTTATAGTTCTCTAAGCTACAACTTCAATGAAGAAAAAGAATATTTTGTATGGTAGTATTTACCTTCCTATTAAGAATAAAATTTGATGAACTAATTACTTGCCTACTTTTCTGGAGGACATACTTCTTATAGCATGAAAATGACCACTTCTCTATTTTTTTTAAATTAATTAATTTATTTTAATTAATTTCAAGTATACAGTACATTGGTTAGACATCTATATAGTTCATAAAATGATCCCCCCCCATTTGCTCCCTCCCTCCCATGGCCCTCCATCTAGCCAACATATTAATGCTAACTGCATTCTCTCTCTCTCTTTTTTAATATGAAGAAAACTCCTAGATGCTCAGTGTGGTAAGAGGAGGGTTAACATTAATTAAATTTTTTTTAACATTAATTGAAGTTTTTTTATTCAAAAGAGATTATAGATAGTAAGAGTATACTAAAATTATCCAGCAGAATTAAACTCCTTGTAGAAATTATAAAAGTAATTAAGTAAATTACTTAAGTATAAAGTATAAAGTAAAAGAAGAGGGTGATTGAAATGAGGAAATTGAAGATGCTATGTTCTTATTTGTGTGTTTTGGATCATTTTTTTTTTAAAAAAAGCAAACACATAGACTTAGAACATGGAAGAAACCATTTCTATTTATTTATATGAGAGAGAAAATTAAGATTAAAACTTCATGTTTGCTCTTTAAAACAAATGTTTACTGGTAAAACAGGCCACACCTGAGGCTATGCAGACCAAAATTTCAAAATGAAAAGTTCAGGGAAATGGGAAGACTGTTCAAACTTGATATAGTAAAGAACATTAAAAACGAACATATTTAAATCTGTAGCAAAGTCTTACATATTCATAACTTTTGTGGACATGTAAATGAAGCTATATTTCTTGAAAAGTCCTTATAGAAAATAACTATTTATACCTACATAACTTGACTACATAACTATGACTTTACTCCACCTGGTCTCTTACCTGGTGAATTGATCAAGAGTCATTTCAAAATAAACTAGAAGGGCTCTGTAACTTAGATAAATACTTGGCTAAACTAATTTGATGTTAATTAAGATAGGGATGACAAGAGAAGTAAACTTTTAAGAGAGATAATGAATTCCATTTTAAATATATAAAATTTGATGCTCATTAATATATCCAAACTGCAGTTAGTTGAAAGTATATATCTGAAATTTGAGAGTTCGAATATGCATTTTACTTTCCTGTTTGTTTATAAATAGCATCTTTGTTTATTTCAATCTTGATGGAAGTAGAAAGAACATTTAAACCAAAACTATGGATTCCCCTCCTCCAAATAAGTTATGTCATTCCAATATTCATAGATAGTCTAACTTTGTTTCAGGATGGTCTTATATCAGTGTAAAAGTTGATGTAACCTTTTTGCAACACAAAGTGTGACATATTTTTAAAACTAGACCAAAAATTCTTGAAATATTTATGAATTATATAATATATAGTTATTTTTTATATTATAAATTACCAGAATAAAAATAGCCAGATTTAGATATAAGAGAGTAATCTTTTATAAAAGCCATGAGTAAATTCCTTTTAAGGATCATTTGTGATACCACTCAAAGCAATGAACATAAGTTGCCTAAGAGACATCTGTGTGCAAATTTGTGTTACATAAACTGTCTTTAATGTAGTTAGAACTGTTTTTGATCTTCCTTAATTTCTCTGTTGACTATAAGGAATAAGAGTAAATTTTAGTGAAAGCATTCTTAATGGGGAGTATGTTAAGATACTTTATAAAAAAGTATATAGATTTTTGTTAATTAGGCTTGTTCCAAAAATAAAACCCATAATACCCAAATCGGAAAATACTGCCTATTATTTTCAATTCTATTTGCGTATCCTTAGTAGTAGAATTCTGAGTTATATGACAACCAGAAATTCTGCTTTTAACATTTCAAAGAACTGTTAAACTGTTTTTCAAAGCAGCTGTACCATTTTACAATCACATCGGCAGTATATGAGGGTTCCAATTTTTCCACATCTTTGAAAACAATTGTAATTGTCTGTCTTTTTTTAAAAATTTTACACATCTTAATAGATATAAAGTGATATTTCATCAAGGTTTTGATTTGTTTTGTTTATCTCTAATAACCAGGTATGTTTACCATTATTTTATATACTTATTGGCCATTTATATATCTTCCATGGAGAACTGTCAATTCATATCCTTTGCCCACAGTGCCATCTTTTCATTGTATCCTCACGTGGTGAAAGTAAGGTTATAGAACCCTCTGTGATCCCTTTTACAAGGGCACTAATCTTATTCATGAGGGTCTAATCTCACTACCTTGGAGATTAGAATTTCAACATATGTATTTTGGATGAGATACAAACATTTAGTCCATTATACTATTGTTTCAATTTAATCATTAAATGTCTTGATCATTGGAATGATTCTACTTGGAGACTCTGTTTACCTCGCCATTTATTTATTTAATCATAGATTTAAATAAATATATATATATATATATATATATAATTTGGAGTTACAATTCAATACTACTTTATTTATGTCGTGGCTTGAATTCTTCCAAATTTGGCCAATTGGAATTCTTTTATTTGAGTCCTATATCTCTTTGACATAACTCCATTATCGTGGGGATTTTTTGAGCACTCCTTTACTTCCTGGTACTACAAGATACTTCGGGTTCATTTTTTTGCATTTTCCAGTGAGTCTTAGATGCAGCTAGTTTCTTTTATTAGAAAATGATATTAGAAACAAACATCTGGGCACTAAGAATGCTCATTGTTTCTGGATTGTAATTGCTTCTATGCTCTCTCAGCTGACAGAACAAAGAAATATATATGTCCATACTAACATTCCTATAAATATTTCTATATTTATCTATGTTAGTGCAAACATTATTTTATACTGATGCATTCAATGTAATCCATTACCACATATCATTATAGCCTCCACCTCTTGCTTATCTCTAAATTTCCACTCCAATAATGAGAAACTATCCATTTACTTAATTTAGTTCCAGTATAAATGTATAGTGATGTCTGAATTATTAACCTATACTTCCAGGGGAGACAACTTTATCAACTAGAGTACAATGTTTCTCCAGTGAGGTTGTGTTAAGCATTTTTAATACTATTAGATTGTTTTTTCAATTGATGTATTCCATCCTGGGTTTCTCCTATTCTCTGAAATGATTTTAAAAATTTGTACATATTAAGGTAAGATTCACTCTTCATGCTGTAAAGTTCTATGGGTTTTGACAAATGTACAGTGTTATGTATTCACCATTATAGTCTCATGTTTATCCAGTCAAATATTGAAGGACATCTTGGTTGCTTCCAGTTTTGAGCAAATATAAATGAAACTGCTATGAACTTTTACATTTAGATTTTGGTGTAGACATCAGTTTTCAAATCAGTTGGTTAAATATCTAGTAGTGTGATCATTTGACTGTACGATAAGACTATATTTAGATTTATAATAAGAAAATGCCTAAATATCTTCCAAAGTGCTATACTATTTTGCATTCCCAACAGCAATGAATGAGAGCTTCTGTTATTCTGCTTCCTCAGCAGCAATCGATATTGTCAGGTGTTTTGTTGTTGTTTATTTGTTTTTTGTTTTCCATTTTATTAAATGTATTCCATTTTATTAAAATATTAGACATTTTAATAAATGTGGAGGGTATCTTATTATAATTTGAAATTCCCTAATGACAAATGATATTGAGTATCTTTTAATGTGCTTATATGATATCTGTATACTTTCTTTGTGAGATACTTAGATTTTTTGCTCATTTTTTAATTAGGTTGTTTGTTTTATTGTTGTTGATTTTAAGAGTTCTTTATTAGATATCTGTTTTGCAAATGTTTTTTCCACTTTGTTGCTTGTGTTTTGAATTTCATAACAGTGTCTTTCACAGAACAGAAGTGTTTAATTTTGATAAATTCTAATATATCAATATTTTATTGTATCGATCATGTTTTTGGTATATCATTAAAACCACAGGTAATCTAGATTTTCTTATATATTTATTCTTGAAATTTTACAGTTTTGTGTTCTATACTTAGATATATGATCCATTGTTAATTAATTTTTATGAAACATATAAGATCTAGGTCTAGGTTCATGTAGCAATTAGATATCCAATTGTTTGTTGCAGCACCGTTTGTTGAGAAAAAATTCTTTATCCATTGAATTGTCTTTGTTCCTTTGTCAAAAACTAGTGACTTTATTTGCATGACTCTATTTCTGTTTTTTTCATTCTTTTTTATTGATTTATATGTTTATTCTTTCATGAATATCATGCTCTTTTAATCATCATAGCATTACAGTAAGACTTGAAATCAGACAATATGAATCCTCTAACTTTGTTTTCCTTCTTAAAGTTGTGTTGTCTATTCTAGGTCTTTTGATTTTCCATATACATTTTGGAATCAGTTGGTTGATATCTACGGAATAGATTGATGTAATTTCATGGCACTGAATCTGTAGATCAATTTATAGGAATTCAAAATATCTTAATAATATTGAGTCTTCCAATTCATGACTACCAATTTTCTTTTTAAATTAAAATTTTTTTCTTCCATCAAAATTGAGAATTTGTTACATATAAATAATGTATTTTTTAAAGATTTATACTTAAGCATTTTATTTTTTTATATTATTATAAATGATATTGTTTTTAAATTTCAAATGTCATTGTTAATTTCTATTATGTAAGTAAACAATCGACTTTAAATATTCACCTCGTGTTCTGGGACCTACATAGACAATCATGTTACCTGAGAACAAACAATAGTTTTTCTTTAAAATGCTGATCTTTATTTTCTTTTATTGCCTTTTTGCACTTGGCAGGACTCGGTAGTCTGAATAAAAAGATCCACCCTCACCAATATGGTGGCCATCATCTAACCTACTGAGGAATGAACAGGACAAAAAAGTGAAGGAATGGTGAATTCTCACTCTATCTTTCTGAAATGAGATGTTCATATTCTCTTGCCCTCAAACATCAAAGCTCCTGGTTCATGAGCCATTAGACTTCAGGACTTACACAGGCAGCCATCTTGTTTTCAGGCCTTCTGACTCAAACTGAATTATACCTCCAGCTTTTCTGGTTCTCCAACTTGCAGATGGCATATCATGGTATATCTCAACCTTCATAATACTGTGAGCCAATTTTCATAATAAATTTCTTTATATGTATATCTATATCAGTATTTGAATATCTATTTATCATCTATCTATTTATCTATCTATTATCTATCTATCTATCTATCTATCTATCTATCTATCTATCTATCTATCTATATTACTGGTTCTGTTTCTTTGGAGAATCCTGACCAATACATGTAATGTTTCTAATTAGAAGATGGAGACCTGCAAGCTCTTTTATTTAACACATGCATAACTAGGAAATTTATCTCTGGAAACTTCTGGACAAGTTTTCTTAGAGAATGGAAAAATATCTAATGAATATGTATATAAATTCAAATATTATTTTTTATGTATAAAATGTTTTTAATAGTTAACTGTACATATTTCAAACAGTAAAACTGATGACAAACAACAGATCTGTTATTATTATTATTATCTCTGAATTGTTATGCTTTCTTTCACCAATGCCTCTTTTGGTGATGGTGATGGGGGCTCTGTCTTCATGCTCATAAATGCACATAAGAGCCATTAATGTGGCTATTTGCTGGAAGGAGTTTAATTTACGTATTAGAAGGTTTAGAATTATTTCCTGTTGAACATTAAGTTAAGATACAATCTCGGTGAAAAGCCTAAATTTCTTTACTTGACAATTCCTTTAATAGCTGAGGTAAAAACTTTTGTTCTTAGAACTTTCCTTATTCAGCTTGGGAAATGTCCCGGTGTAGTTCACCTCCACAGAGAAAATTAAGAGACTTGATTCAGCAAAGGCCTATTTTTGTTTCTGTTTCTGAAAAAAAAAAATCTATATACACACAGTTCAAAGTACCTGCAGTCAAAGGACTTGCTGACTCCTTTCTCATCAGACTTCACAGAAAAACAATCATCCAGGATGTGGCACCCATGGTATCTCCGATGCAATAGATGAAGACTGTGTGATAGGAGCAATTTTTATTGACCTCTCTAAGGCATTTGCTTTAGCTGACCATGAATTACCACTACAAAACTTCAGGGATTTGGAGCCTTGTAGTGACTGCATAAAGTGGTTTGCATTAACTTGAGGAATTGCACAGGAAAGAAAGCCGTGTGAGCATAGATTCAAGAGAATACAAATGGGATGCCTGAGGGCGTATTTTATTTTCTCTGCATGACGATTATCTTACTGTCTAATGTGTTTTGTCCCCTATGCACATGTATGCTGATGATACAGTGTGATTTTACAGAACAACACTGATGCCTTGGGGTAGCCCCAGCAGCCTGCAGTCCAACTTACTGAGCTGTATTTTTTCTCTAGAAAGTTGATTCAAATGAAAGTTAATGCCAAAATCTTAGTCTTCTGTTTCACTTCAAGGTTTCATAAATTTAGTATCTCATTAATGATTAACAACAAGGTAACATTTCAGAACAGACTGAGTAAGCTTCATTTCTGAATTCTGACCTAGCCTCATTTCAGATTTTTAAATAGCACTTTTCTGTCTTTCCAGAACCCATAAATTGTATGAATGAGAAAGGGTCCTGTTATTTAAATGTGATCCCATCAGTATTTTTTTTTTTTTTTTTTAGGGTACAGAAGGACCTGGCTCCATGCCAGCCTAGATATTTCTTGGGCAATTGCTGTCTTAGTGCACCTGGTTTGACAGGTGTCTAAGTGTCTCTTAGAGCCTCTTAGGAGCTTACATTATCCAGCAGCTGTGGAAGCTGATAAAGCCATTGTGAAGGAAAATCTAGGATCCTCACAGGCAGAACGCGTCTTAACTTTAGCGGCTGGCATCAGCATGTTGGTGCATTCTCCAAAGTCAGAAGGAAAGGATTGAGAAATGTATTCATACCAAATTGTGCTCTTGCAAATCTAGTCTCCAATTATTACTTTATTTATCATTATGTATAAATGGCACGATCTGATGAGGTTGCCATTTTTCATAGAAGGTAAAATGTAGAAATTCCAAATCATGAAATAACATGAAATGATTCATTTAAAAAGGCTTACTTTTTTTTTTTCAAATAAGAAAATTGAGGCTCAGAAAAGTTATACAGCTTCCCAAGGTCAGAGAGCTATTTTTAAGCAAGGAATTTGGTATTAAAGAGTGTTACGATTTTAAGAATGCAAGATATCTGGTAGGAAAGATATCTAAAGAATATAAGATAAAATAAGAAATGAGACAGAGTATAAACAAAGAACAATGCTTACTTGACTACCAGTTATTTTTCTGTTCTTTTTTTGAAAGTATTCCATTTATAGTTAGCATAGAGACAAATCATCTTTGTTATAATGATTTAAATGTAATGCAGTAAATAAGTGTGAAATTTTTTGGTCCTTAAATGAAACTCAGAGCTGTCTGTTGATTTGTGTTGAATTTATCAAGCCCTGATAACTTTTAAGCTAAAATTAATGGTAACAAAGATAGTATGTGTCTGTGTGTGTATATGTGTCTGTATCAGTGTAATAGAATAATCTGCTGTAAATCAAATCTCGAGTCCAGAAGATTAGATAGATATAAGAATTTCTCTCAAAAATCTGAACTAATAAAAAGGAGTAGTTGTTTTAATTTATGCTATTTCAGTCAGTAGCTCTTATTTCTAATTCAGATCAAATTTCTATTTCAAAAAAAAAAAAAAAGACCAGTAAACTCATTCACCAAAATGATCAATAATACTAAAATATTTTTTCGTAATAAAAATTTTTTAATGAGAGGGAAAAACGGAATCAGAATTACAGAAATTTAAGAAATCTGTATGTTGCTGAAGAACATTCCTTGTGGAGGAGTTTTGTGTGCGTGTATATGCATTCTCCATTTTTCAAAATCCAGCATAAATAATTCTCGACAGTATTTCTCGCAAGTAAGCCCAGCCCCACTTAAAAACCAAGAGGCAAAATGCTAAATCATCGAATGAAGAATATGGGCGAGATGCATTTTTACCTTCCTTTGCTTCAGCCATTTCTTGGCCTTTCGACTTCTATCTTTCCATCCTATGATTTTGGCCTTCCTAATTTTCAACATCCTTTCTTTCCAGTTGAACTAAAATTCTGGCTGTTTCTCGTATACTTCATGTACTTTGCTCCCCCTCGCCCCCCCCCATGAATTGGCTAAAAATATTTCCTTTATCAGAAATTCTTTATTTATTATTCAAAGGTTCCAAAGGAAATTCTTCCCATCCTTTAAGACTTAGCAATTTCTGGATGAAGGTCTTCACAATCACACTGCACGTAAAAGTGTTCTCTATCATAAGTAAATGATATTGATTCAACATCAAGTTGGCAACCAACTTCAGACTCTTAAGACAGTAGTATTTTCTGACTTAATAAATATTGAAACCCTATATAGAAGGCACATCAACTTTTATATCATCACTTTGTGATGGAAAATATATATTTGATGTTCTATTATGATTTTTGTAAAAATGTAACAAGGAAACACTATCTTCCATAATGGCAAACAAACAAATAAATTTGGTATTGTTGGAGTATGATTTAATAGATAATTTCTTCAACTATAATTGCTGTTTTATATAATAAGTGTCAGTTTGAGGTAAACTGTTGTGAATGTCAGCTCTAATATATGATGATATTTAGAAAATCATAATGTTGAGCAATTAAGCCCTTAGAAGAATCTAACTTTATGTTGATAGTTTCAATCTGTATTTTTTGTTGTTGTTAAGCTAAGAAGCAGTGCAAAGACTATATTCATCCTTGAAGTGGATGGGATTTCTAGAAGATTTTGGCATCTTCAATTTGTCTTATGAAATTTCAGTGACAGCTAAATGTTTTGATTTTGATGGGTGACAAGTTCTTGTAACTTCCTTTGAAATGTATCCAAAATGTTTTTTAGTGATCTTGGCATTTGTTGAAACTTTTTCTTTTTGGTATCTGTGTGTGTGTGTGTGTGTATGTTTAATGTTTCCTAGAAATTACATTGATTACCTGATCACAAAGCTTTGTTCTTTGATCATGTTGCTTGTTTCCTGTAAGATATTACATAGTCGAATGGAAATTTTGGGATCGAATCTATATTTGATGACATTTTAGATACTTTTTTCTCCCCAGTATTGGTATCATTCTTAGTGATTTAATATAGTTTTTATATTTGTATTTTATGAAATTCTAGCACAGATAAGATTTTTAAAATCCAGTTGTCATAATAAGAGAAGAGACATAGAAATAATGCTCGGTTAATAAAATTTAAAGAAATAGGTGATTGTTCATTCTTACTCCCATTATATTGAGAATGATTAAACTTTGAAATTTTGATAATAGTAAAGAAAAAAGTATTATAAATTGGATATTCAGGCTATGCCTACTAGAATTCTTCTGGCTATAAGCATTAGAAAATAAAACTAAAAGTGGTAAATTTACCCACTTCTCATTACTCATGAAACTTTGACCATTTATGTTCTTACATGATAAGAGGTAGGCAGTATCCATGTTTGGTTAGTTCAGCAGTTCAAGAACCTCACCAGGGACCCTGGTGGTAGCACTGCCCCCATTTCTACTCTGACTTGTTCAGCATGTCAGTGAGCTTCCCTTCATATTTACATGATAGCTGCAGCACTTCTGGCCACCACATCCAGACTTGATGAGTTATACTTAAAAGTAAAAGATTTTTCTCCTACATATTTCATTTTTTTAAAAACCAGTAACTCTTCCTGAAAAATTCCTATAGATGGTTGCTCAGTGTCCATTAACCAGAAGTGCATCACATGCCCATGACTCAACTGCTCACAGTTATAGTGAATGAAGTCATCATGTTTGGCAAGGGCCAATCCAATTCTTGTCCTGGGTCTTGAGATGTCTTGAACTCTATTAAGATCATAGATACTCGAGAATAGAAGAGAATTTGGGTTAGAAAGAGAATTGAGAATGGCTGTTGATTAGGCAACAAAATAAAGAGTTTTCACACCTCTCATTAAAATGGCTAAACTGTTTTAGAATTGGTATGATAGATTAGAGCATACGATCTTGTAATCATGTAGTGAATAAAAAGCTGGCAGTGTGTGGGCTGTCCATAGTTATTTCTGGATGTGATGCTTGTCCTGAGGCATTTTTTAAAGCATGGGGTAATTGTTGCTGAATGACCATTCATCCAAAGGAACAAATAACATAACATGTGGATCTGCCTGGGGACATAACTAGCAAAAATTGGTTGGAGTCATGCGATACTCATTGAGCTGGTCAGGAAAGGAAGTTGCTCATAAGCTCGGGCAAAGTGTAATTGGATCAGGACAAAAGGATGGATAAGACTAGGTCACAGTAAAGAATTTGGAAAATAACTCTAACTCAGCTGATGTTTTTTTTCATTCTTAGCCAGTGTGCATTATCTGAAAGATACTTTGTTTCCACAATGTAGCAGTCTCTTTGGTGGTATAACAAGATGATTCTACAACAAAAATAAAATAAAAATAGCAAAGGAAAAAAATCGGAAAGGTGAGAGCAGGGGAAAACTTCAAGTGCCAGGAATTTTATTTTCTCAGCATGCAAGCACTGGGAAACATTATGACCCCCTAGTGGCAGAGAACTAGGCTGTCCATGCTAGCTGTCAAAATGTAAGAACCACAAGACACCTTAATTAAATCAGAAGCAAAATTTACAGTCAGGAATTTATGGAAATTAGGGCGACAAGAAGCTTCTCTATTTCTCTTTTTTTATCTGGCTCTCTCTTTTTCAAAACCACAGATAAGAACAGAAAGTCTCAGTAAAAAGAAAACTGTCTACTTGCAATATATTCATGACATACTACAATGAATAAATTCCTGCTGTAGGTGATAAATATTTTATAGGGGAGTATTCCTAGTCAGTAGTCAGCGAAATAGGTTTAAATATTAGGCTTTTGAGCAAAGCATCTAGGAAATGTCCCTTTTCCTTTTGTGAATATATTAACTGCAATACAGAGGGGACTTCTTTTAGGTGGTGATCAGAGGCAGCAAGTTGGGTCACAGTTTTACCTTCCCTGTTGGTTCTAAATCCCATACTATATTTTTGGATCAATGAATTGAGCAAGCACTATTAAACTTTCTTGAAATAGAGAATGTATAGCATAAGGTTTTCCAGGAGAATGTAGAGCAGGGAGGTAGAAGTGGCACTCACCTTTGAAGCTAACATTTTCTAGGACTCTCACTGAGACTTAATGATAAATCACTCACATGACACTGTTTCCACTTTTGATTCTCTGAAAGATAATATGCCTAAGATATTATTATCATATGCATCAGAGATTATTGTCCCTTCTGGTTTATATGCTGTCTATAAGAGTTTATGTTTAGCATTCTGTCCTATTACATTCTTTTCCTTGTTATCATCTTACTGTGAGTGCAATGATCATATCTTAATCCTGTATTCAGTCATTTTTTTTTTTTTTTTTATTTTTTTTTTCTTTTTTTTTGTTGGCTGCACCTTAATTTAGAAAATATTTAAGAAAGATAAAGTAATAAATTTATATATTCCAAAGACTATGCCTTCTCTCTTATGACTTAGGTTTGTGATTTTTTTAATGTAAAATATGTCTCATCACTTAGTAGAAATTTTTCAGGCTCTTTTTCATTTTCTTTTTAGATTGTACATGTTCTAGTTTCTGAGTTTGGATTGTATATAGAAATGGCAGATCAAATATTAATATTTAGACAGGAACAGTCAAAATTCAAATGTCATTGCTCATAGCTGTTTACACAATTTTTTTTTTAAGGAAGAGTCACTCTGAAATTAGAAGAGACTTGGAATTTTCAAAAATGAGAATGTGCATCTTCCACAGAGTAAGAAGGCCATGAAGAATTGCAATGTTGGGAATTCTTTGTACATGCTTCTATTGATACTCTAATCATACCATATAACAATTTTCTGTTTACATAGCTGCCTTCTTGTATTAGCCTGTGAGCTGAGAGAGAGTCCATATGATATTAATTTTATAGTGCAGAAATCCAAATCACCGAATCACAGTGTCTGTTATAGAGTGGTTGTTGAATAAGCACATATTGAATAAATGAAGAAGAGAACAGACCAATTGTTCTTATTGGTCTCCAAAAGAGAATTTTGCTAAAAAAGAGCCAATTTCTTTAGTGTAGACCCAAGCCTAAAGCTATAGACTGAGATGATGACAGAATAGTCTTTGCCTAGAGTATTTCCTGCTGAGATAAAGCCAGGCTCACAGGGGTATGGAAATCTCTTTGTCATATTCCATAAGCCAGAATACCTGGGTAGTTACCTCATAGACTTTCTGACCAAAGAAGATGCTCAATTGAGAGTTAAAATGAGACTTGGTTCTATTTCATCCAATTGCCATCCAGAACTCAGTGTGTTGTAACAGCTGTCACAGTCAGCAGCTCTTTTGTTGAACTCTTTGCTCTAAATGCTCGAATAGCATTTACGTTGCTTCTCAAAGTTGTAGTCTCACACTCTGTTCTCATAACAAAAATCTTTCAGGTTAAGGGCCTAATTAAATATACATGGGCTTTTTCCTTTTGCCAAAGGACAGCCAAATACCACTTCCTTCACATTTGCTTAAGGACAAAAGTATTTCAGTTTCAAAAAGAATGCATTTTGTTCTAAGATAAAATATGGCACCTATGAAATCATATAAGATGTAATTTAAGAAACACCAGCTCGGTATTATAACAGGATTTTCTTATCAAGCTCTCTCCAGATGCTGCAGCTGCCACTTAGGCAATGCCAATGTCTGGTGTCATGCCAGTTTGATGCAAGTTGGTTCCACTTGTCACCCTTTCAATTTCCCAGCCGGCCTCAATTTTAAAGGGCATATTAGCATTATCATAGCAATCTTAAAGATGTGTCTTGGCTTGACTTTAAGCCCGTTTTGTTTCTAAGTCACAAAATATAATGAAATACCACTGAGATAAAAAGGATTTTATTGTCTATATATGACATCAAATGCTCTAATCTCTGACCAAAGAAATCGAAGGTTTTAAAAAGGTTATTTTATGAGACACACTACAGTATAGCATCAAAGAGAATGAGAAGTGCTTTGGAACATGCTAGTTTAAATAATAGGTAGGAGGTGTGTTCCCTTACACAGTTTGGCAAACCCTATGCCTATTTGAGTGAACAGAAATAGTTTTAATGGAACTCTTTAAAAGAGTACAGAACTGTGTGATAAAGTAGAAAATCTGGAAACATAAATTCACTCTAAATTAAATTATTGAATAGTAAAATTACTTGCTCTGTCAATTATTAATGGCAAATCTCAAGCTTGTCTAAAATATAGATGTTTACCTCAGGATCTTTGGATTCCTTCTGTTTGGATGTACCGCTGGCTAAAAATTACATTAAACTTAAATTTTGTAATAGAGGCATTTGTCTTAAGATGAATGAAAGTCTCAGAGACTATTAATTACTAATTACATTATTTGATCTTTTTAATCATCACTATGGAATCTATGTGAACTTTAAATATAAAGACTCAAGATTTTTTAATCTTTTTGTGAGTATTATTTTTGTCTCCTTTATTTTCTCATATACTTAAAGCTTTACTTTTTATCATTCACAAATGAGTATAATAATTTCTACTTCATCGAGTTGCAGTGAAGGCATAGAGTAGCTTTAGAAGAGTTCTGGAAATACAGTAAGTATTCCACAGTCACTGGGCTCTCTCTCAAACACATAGACATATGTACCCATGCATGCACATGCACATGCACATGCACATACACACATGCACAGACACGAACACATCCTTTATGGAAATATGCAATAGGAAAACTCATCAGCAACTGGTTGCATGGATCTAGTTAATTTTGAGAATTAATCTAAATTTATTTAAAAATTATTAGAATTCTAAATTGCATTATGAAGAAACAACAAACCTTTGCCCTGGTGGAGGAAGTAGGAGGGCTCTGTTTTCCCTCGTAACATAATCAAAGTGAAGTTTCAAAGCTGGGATATCTTCAGATCTATAACTCCCCAGCTCAGCATTGCAACAAAATAGATCTTCATTGCACAGGGCCATAATTGCCTACTGGTCTTGGAACAGCAAATAATACCACATCCCAAAGGGATGGAACAAGGTAAAGAGAAACTGGAGTAGGTTGTGAAAAAATTGCTTACATATTAAAGAGTTAGTGAGAAGCCATTAAATCACTTTTGTAAAATCAAGCTATGTGTTCAGATTTGTGTTTTAGAGAAAATTCCCTTAGCTGCATCATAAAAGCACCGGAAAAAGTGGACATTAGTACAAAAAAAAGTACAAAAGCAGTTAGGAGACTATTTTGTTGATACATGCTTATCATTCCATGTGGAAAATTAATAGAAGGGGTGGTTAAAGGCTTTGTTCCTACTTCATGGGTCTGAATCCTGGTTCTACCCTTATTGCCTACAGGGACCTGGGCAAATTATCTAATTTCTCTGTTCATAAACATAACACTCTAAATAGAGTGTACACACTCTATTATTATAAGTTGCATAAGGGCATACACTAGAAATTTCACATAATTGACAGTGCATCACTTAGTGGAGAGGTGGGTAGTTTATGTTTTAAATTGGCGAGACACAACTCTAAGTTGCTTGAGTTTCTTACATTGTACTTATCCCTTTTCCATTCTCAGTTTTAGATTAATGTATAAATCATACAAAATTATAGATAATGTAATAAATCTTCAGATTATGAACCATGGCAACCCCAATGACATGAGTTAATTAGATACAATAAAGGGAAAGTCACTTAACCTTTCCATGTCACCAGCTGATAATGCTGATCCCATGGAAATGTTTGGAGTAACTGGGAAAGTGTATGTGAAAGTGCCTAAGAAATAAGAAGTGCTTAATTTGCTTTAGTGGAATTTGAATTTGACCTCCATTGTAAAGGGAGAAAAGGCAAAATGATTAGATTAAAGCTTTATGCGAAATTTGAAACAAATGCACTTTTTAAATGTGATAATCCCAAATCACTGCTCTATTTGTGTAAATTATGTTTGGTCTGGTTTAGGACTTATGGGTCCACTTCTCCCACTGGCTGTGATTTCATCAACATGAGCAGCCCTAGAGTTGAATAACATCTGTGTCAGTTTTGGCTCTACCTCTAACCAGCAGTGAGACTTTGTACAGGCCCTCTTAGCTCCCTCATTTAGAAGCTGTTAAGCCTTCCTTACCACATTGCTAAGGTTATTGCGAAGACAAAATGTTGCTTCCTAAAGCTCTACAAATATGTGGGATTTTATCCCTGGTGTTGGTAGCTTACCACTGAAGGCCCCAGTCACGGTGAAAGGGTCTTTCAGCCTCATGGGAAGAGAATGGCTTGCTTCAGAGTGAAAACAAAGACCAGACCTCAGTAGAACTTCTTGACCCCTTTCTTTTCCAGTGTGACTTTAGGCAAATCAATTAATCTCTTCAGCTTCACTTAGACCACCTGGAAAATGGGGATAATAATCTACCTTACGAAGAATATATGGTAAATTGCCCCCATTCAAGCGTCAAATTATGAAAGTGATAACATGGGGGATTGATTTAGCAGACATGCCTAATTTCCGATGTTTTCTTTTATACAGAGTCTCCACTTCACAGATGGTCGTGGTCCAAACAGATAACTCTATTTAGGATGTTGTTGGTGGGTTTAGTGGGAGGTGTTCATAGCATTAGAATGTGTGCACCATGAACTTCTTGAGGGCTGATGTCCACAGACATGAGTAAGTTGAATGTGTCAATGTGCCTGATTATCTCAATAAGCATCACCTTTGTGTCACACACTCAGGTTGGCTTTCAAAGCTGTCTTACTTAGGATAGCTTGAAACTTTTTAATATGATGGTCTCCATAGATTCAATTTTATATATTTATTTTTTAACATATATAGTATGCTAAAAAGTACAAAGTAGTTCATATAAAGAAAAGGCGCAGTTCCCTCCTAGCCCAATTTCCACTGACAACCATTGCAATTCTTGAAGTTATTACTCCTTTATTTACATTATTATTAAAATTAATTATGTTATTTTTTAATTTTTCAGTTTTAGATATTTTCCATCTTAATTCCATTATTTAGGAATTAGGATGTAAAATTTAGCTCTCTTTTATCATCCATCACATCCAAATAGATGTCTCCTTCATCTATCCATAAAATATAGTTGTAACTCACTTTTGTTAATTCCATGTAGATAGGTTTTCACCATTAAAATGATATAACTTTGTTTTTTGCTATTTTTATTGATAAATCAAGCAATATGTGTGAATTTACTTCCTTTCTTGAAGAACTTTACATGTTTTCTGTAGTCATCTGGCTCTTTTATTTTCTTTGTCTAATGGTCTATCAGTCTCAATTTTTATTCTTCTTGGTGATACCCAGAAATGTTTCCTTGCTTCTCTGGCCTAGCACTGTCTGGTATGGAAGAAACTGTCATCCTGGGCCTTCCTCTTGTGTTCTTATTGATTCTCTTTTTCTCCCTCTTGTGTTTGGTCCTTGGTTCATGGATCCCATGTGTTTCCCATTCTTGATTTATTCTGGCTCTTCTTGCTGCTGAATGAGCTTTCAGTGCTTTTCTTCATGTCTGCCTCTCATCTGTAAGACTAATGTAATTTGTTTGTAACAACTAGTGCATGAACCAGTTTGACCATTTGCAGACAAACTGAGAAGCAAAACTAGACATGCTCATGACAGATACGGTATCTTTCTTGCAATATTGATCTTATAATGATAGTGACCAAAGTATTTGAGTCTCAGACATTATCCAGACTACTCAGTGGAGGAGACCTTATGTTGAAGATCTGTAGCTTAAATTTATTATAATTTTCCTTTGTTGACAATAGCTGTCATATTCCAGGTTATTTTGATTCTTTCTGGTTATTTAAGAACAGATTTTCAGTTTTTGTGTGATAATATGTTGTAGGTATAGCTACAAAGAAAATATGTAATGAATAAAATCTAATAAGCAAAAAGAAAATGTAAAGATTTTTTGTGAATACCCTGATACTATAAAACTCCAAATTTAAAATAATAGTTCTTTTCATAGTTAGAAAAAGAAAGGTTTGGTTAAAAA
Source organism: Pteropus vampyrus (assembly GCF_000151845.1). NCBI lineage: Eukaryota > Metazoa > Chordata > Mammalia > Chiroptera > Pteropodidae > Pteropus > Pteropus vampyrus. The sequence goes on along the minus strand of NW_011888793.1, from coordinate 10,071,907 downwards.
GCAATAACAAACTTACCTATAATTTAAAAGATAAAATTTGGCAAAATGTTAAAATAATAAATATCAAAGACTTTTTATTGCTTCTAGGACATACATTTGGGACATTTAGAAAATATAAGAAGCTAAGAATAAAGAGTGCATAGCAGATAATAGTTTGGGATTATCTCTCAAATAAGATGAGCAAAATTGTAAAATTTGATTTAAGGATATTACCAAATTTCTGTAGTGGGTTGTAAAAGCAGTCCTGTAACCTTCTGAATACAGTATTTATTTACCTTGCATACATTTTTTTTTTCTTAGAGTTTGTACAACTAGGAGGGTCAGGCAGGAAGAGGGAAAGAAATGAATTGATAATGTTTCACGTTAAAGATGCAAAATAAGTGAAGTAAACATAGCAGAGAACTTAGCCAAATGCCATGAGTACATAAAAAAGAGACAGTTTATTTCTGACTAAGTAGTTTCAGGAAAGCTTCAAAGAGGAGATTATTCTGTGTTTTGAATGATAGTAAGATAATCCACAAGGGAAAGAAATCAAGAATATGTGATATATTTATACTGATTCACAGCCTACTGTATTCTTATAGCAGTCTTACTGATATTGTTATTATTGTTGTCACTTTACAAATGAAGACTATGAAATACTAAAAAGCCTACGTTACTTTCTTAAATTTATAATTGTTATAAGTGGTTAGGGATGGCACAGTTGAAAAAAATGCCTCCCAAATCCAATCTGATGACGGTTTTAAGTATAATCCACTCATGATGTTATGGTCAGCAGAGACCTAGAAATGTCAGTCTCACCAAATGTGATTTTGTGTACAGGAACAGAGTGTTTCTTTGATTCTAAATTACCTTTGCAATGATTCTAAAAATTATTTGCCACAGTGAATACGGATAGTCTATAAGAGTGCTTCCAATTCTTCTCCATCACCTGGATGACCCAGAAAAATATCTTAATAACATACATTCTAGTCCCCATTACCACTAAACATTCCATCGACTTTATCAGAAAAATTGAGATTGGTTGCTAAAAAATCAGTCTTTTTAATTGCTCCTCAGGTAACTGAAATTATCAGCTGAAAATGGAACACACAGTTCAAAAGAAGAAAATGGGAAATGTAATTATTTTTTTCCAAATCATCATCCTTTTCCAATATAAAACTGTATTATATCACTTGTATATATAACTAATGTAGTATTTTTAGTGTAACAAGGGACACTGATATGAAACCATAGAAGACAATGCCATATGATTAAAAATGCACACATTTTGATTACTTAGTTATTTCAGCTAAGAATGAGCACATATTTCTCTAAATATTTTTACTGAAGAACCCCCTCAAGCCCAGAGAGTTTCTTCACTGAGCTGTTTTTAAGTATTATCAATGTAGTTACTATTTTAATTCTCATGAAAACACTATTTATATACATATTACTTCTGTGATTTAAGGAGAAAAAAACAATTATCATGAGGTTTATGCATTGTGAATTTTTAAAAGCAAATTCTCTTTGTTCTGAACAGTTTGAGTGGTTTGCTCACTTCCATGGATTATAGAACCTGTAATCAGAAAAAACAACCAAAACATTGAGGTCATTTGGAATAAGAGGAATATGTAGTAAAAGAGTCTAGAATAGACTATAAAAGGCAATAGTAAACAACTCACTAATAACTATGAGACTTCTCTTGTCTTGAAGTGTAGCAGGCTTGGGTTGCTGATCAAAACACTTCTGTGACATTACCTGAGTCACTTTTTTTTCTCTGATTCTCAGCTTCCCATCACAGTCATTAAGTGGGTCAAATGAGGAGATACAGATTACAAAACTTTAAAAACTGTAATGTGTGATTCAAACATGATAATGATGAGATGGTAATAATAATGATGATGATAATTGAACCTCAATATGATACAGAGTTCTTTGACAAAAGAAAAAAATACATACTGGAACTACACCTTTTCATGGACAGACACAAAACATATCTTTAATCATAAAAGGTTTACAAAAAATGTTTTATATTATAATTGCTTTAATTCTATATTTTGCTTGTGATTTCTAAGACAAGACTTATTGGTCGATGTTTATTTATATTAAATGATAAATTTATTTATTAAAAAATCATTTAAAAACACTATATTTTGTTGTTATTGAAAAGACAGAGTTAGACATGGTGAAAGACAGACATTTGTTCAAATTCCATCTTTGTCACTAATCTTTGTGATTTTGAAAAATTATTTTAAATCCTGAAATCTTAAGTTTTTATCCATACTAAGGTAGCAGGTTTGTTAGGAAACAAATGTTGGAAAATAACTCTTCACAGCACCTGGACCATTATAAATATTCAAACAAACATTCGATCATGTCTTTCCTTCTACTTCTCAAGTTTATACTTAATAATATCACTTTAGGCATAGGTATTTTAATACTGGTGCTTAATCCCATGAGATTCTTCATCTTACTCACTGTTATGGGCTGAATGATGTTCCCCTTGCCAACTACATGTGTTGAAGTCTTAACTTCAAGTAGCTCAGAATGTGACATTATTTGGAGATGGGATCTTTATGGAGGTAATTAAATTAAAATGAGTTCATTTAGTTATGCTTAAACCAATATGACTGATGTCCTTATACAAAAAAGAAATTTGGACACAGACACAGGCAGAAATTAATGTGAAGACACGGGGAGAAGACAACCATCTACAGCCAAGTGAGAGGCCTAGAACAAATTGTTCTCTCACAGTCTTCAAGAGAAACCACCCCTGCTGGCACCTGGATCTCAGATTTCTACCTTCCAGAACTGCAAGGAAATAAATTTTGTTGTTTAAGCTACACAGTCTATGGCACTTTGTTATGGTAGGCTTGGTAAATTAATACACTCACAAATGTTTAAAGAAAATGTTGGGAATGTTGGTTTGCAAAGCTTAGCCCAGAGATTGCTGCAGGCTCTGTACTCATCTCCTTTACCCCTGTAATTCCACAGACTGACAGGCAAGTTACTTACTATCTACAAAATAGGAGGGAAGTACCAGAGAACTGTCACTCCCAGGGCAAAAAATGTGTAGGGGGCACAAATGGAGGTGGGCTTTTGCTCACAGAGATGCTCCAGGGAGCCAGGTCTGTGAGATGTACCTTGGGTTTTAGGAGACTCAATATTTAATTCAGGACAAATTTTTGTCTTACTGCCTGTCACCGTGATTAGTCAAAGGGCACATCACTCAAGCTGACAAGATTGGTTAACTTAGTGCTAGAAGTGAAGGGCCTTTATTTTGGTTGTGAAGTTGTGAGAATTTGGCATAGGCCAGAATCTCTAGTTAAACTTTTCACTAGGATCGGCCAGTCTCAAAAAACAGAAAAGCAATGATGAGAGATGAAAAGACAAAAGTCTTGATGGTATACACATATCCTTGGTTTCAGTCTTCCACAAAGTAAGCTCTAACCCAACCTTACTTTGGTTGGTTATTTTAACCAAGACATTTTTCATTGCAACCAATTAAGTCTTGACTGATATAAAACGTATACAAATTTTTTAAAGAAAATTTGGAGGCTCTGTTCCTCCTATTTTTGAATGATGATTAACATTTACTTTTTATTTTGCATCTGTTACTAGATTCAAATAAGTAACATACATTTGTTGTAAAATAGATCCAAACGAAATCTCTTTGAAGTAAAAAGTGATGCTCCTTTCCTCTTACCTTTTCTCATTTCCTAGGATAACCATGATTACTCATTTGTGTGCTGCCTTCAAGAAATTTTTAAATATATGTCCATATATTTATATATTTTATATTCATAGAAGACTATGCAATGTTTTGTTTATATATTTTCAGACCAAGTTGTTTTTCTCACAAAAATGAGAATTTGGAATCATACTGTATCAAGTAGGATATGTTCAGCTCCAAGTAATAAAATATTTTATTTAAAGTGCTTTTGACATTGAGAAAAATTTACTAGCTCATATAACAAAAGTCTTGATGTGACAACTTCTGGTAGTCTGGAGGTTAAGTCAGTGGCACGATGATGCCTATAACTCAAGGCTTTCTTTATCATGTTTCAATGTCTCTCTTCATGGTAGCAAGATGATTAAAGCAGTTCCAAATGTCAGAAAGAGACATCACAATACCCATCACAAAAGAGAAAGGCATTTCTTCACATATGTTTCTTTTTACTAGTGAGGACAGCTTTTTCCAGAAGCAGACTTGTGTTTCATTACTAAGGGAAATGTCTATAATTAAATTTTATTAATCATGTCCTCCTTTCTCTTCCCCTGGACTTAGGAGGGTAACATCTTACCTGAACACTCTAAAAAGTGAAACCCTAAAATAACTGTCAGCAAGGAAGATGGAAAGGTGTGGGGTTGGTATTTGATAGCTGGGTAGGGGGAACCAAAAATGCATATTCAAAAGATACACACGCACACACACACACACACACACACACACACACACACACACACACACACGTGATACACAGCCTTGAAACTTTTTAAATGTAATAATATATAATGTTTATATAGTTACCTCATTGTTTCAAATAGAAATATAATACTTACTTTATTCTATGCACTTTTAAATTGAGGTTAATTTTTCATAAAATAAAATTAATCATTTTATAGTGAACAATTCAGTGGCAATTAGTATATTCACAATGTTGTGCAACCACCACTTATATCTAGTTTTAAAATACTCAATGTACTTCAATGATGACCTATTTTCCCAAATAAAATCTCACTGATTAATTTTAAGACCAGGAAAAAAATTTATCTATTTTAGTATTAAAAAGGAAAATGCCACCCTCGTTCTTCCTCAAAAAGATTTTTATATTGATAAAGAAAGTAAGCTCAATTAAAAGCCTTGTTCTCAGAAAATTTAACTTTTTTGTTAAGAAATTATTCTGGCATATTCTTGTCATTACACAGTCATTTATATTCCAGTTCTCTTTCAATTTTTCAAAAATTTTACAAATATGTTTTATTCTTCAATTTGAATGTATTTCATGTAATTCTAGTTGAAGATTATTAGACTTTAGATGCTAAACACCAAGGAAATTACATTATTAAGTTGATAAATTTAAAGACTTCATACTTTCATACTTAGTTAGCTACACATAATTCAGAATTTGGGTGGAGGATCAGGTAGAAAAATATGCTGCATATTATATTTAACAGAGGTAACCGGTTGTAATTCATCTGGTTATTTGGGTTGACTATGCTTTTAGAATTTGATCATTATCATTTAATATCATATTGGGATGTTTTTAAATCTACTTTGCCAGGCTCAGATTGTTCTCTTTGAACTTGATGTATGTCAAAAGAACTTTGTAGTTAAATATAGACTTGGGATTTCATGGCTAAAGTATGTCATCTAGAAAAAAATAAAAGTTTTCAGAGACAAATCATTTTCCTTTTAGAGTTGAAAAAAAAAAAAACCAGTCTATTACCTGTATGAACTTCTCTCTGTTTTTTTTTTTTAAATAACATATTATCTATTTAGCTTTTTGCACTGCATACATTGCAATCACATTATAGAACTTGAGAAATTAATATCTCTGAAACTTGCTGTTGAAATATGTAGGGAAATTCCTTATGGGCAAGATTAAACTGAAATTATTGAAAGTTGGTATTATGATTGCCTCTTGTAAAGCAATTTCAACTCAGGGGATGCTTTCTTATAATACCCTGTCACTAAAGCATGCCCATCTTTCAATACCATTGTGGTTTATTATGAAATAGGGCAAATAATTAAAATTATTTGAGAGTTGAGAAAAATCACATACATAGAAGTAATTTGAATTCTAATTAATTGGGAGAGATTTAAAGTAGGGAGAAGAAATTGATAAGACCATACTTACACATACTGTTTTATATAAAAGAATGTTGAACCCCATCTGACCGCATCTTTGAATTGCCAAACATGTCCGAGGATGGGAAGCACTCTGAGGTAATTGATGTTAAGCACATCTCTGTCCTTTTTCTTCTGATGTTCAAGGTGTGCAAACTTGAAAAAAACGATTCTAATTCTCTAAGACTCATTTGTGTCACTTATTGAGCTTTTACACTACTACCTCTTTTCTTCTAGAGAGTGTTAAATAACATATTTGCAAATAAGACAAGTAAATTGCTTAGAACAGTGCCAGGCTAAGAGTAGACACTTATAAAATTCTAGCTATTTTATTATTTTCATCTATACAGCATTCTGGTAGTAAGAATCATTTAGATGCCATTGTTATGGATATGTATCATGCTATCTTTTAAACTAAAGATATTTTGGAAGGATAATCTGGACCTATCGTTGTCAGTGTATTTTTACTCTGATACACCAGAAAGATACATAGCAATTTACTATGTCAGTGATTCCTAAAATCCCTGGAATGCCTCTGTGCATGCATGCACAATCTCCAGGTGACTCTAACACCATTACTCCCTTTTTCCATCTTCTCCACTAGTCACAATTAATCACTACCTCCAAGCATTAAATAAGGGTATTTTAATTTTAACCTTATTTGACCCTATGTTGAATACATTTTAAGGTTTTAAAAGGTGAAGAAAACATCATTATAAATTCAATGAATCTCTGAAATAGAAATTTTACTGAAAGAATCTTAATAATTTATTATCATCACCAAAGTAACATCTTTTATTTAGGTTGACATCTATAAGACACATTAACGTTGACTAATAATCCTAATTTCTTATGGTAACAGCACATTGTTTTTCTGTTATCTTCTTTTTTAAACCTTTACTCAATACCATAATTTATTTTATTTTTTAATTAAGTTTATTGGGATAACATTGGTTAATACAATTATATAATTTTCAGGTGTACAATATAATTTGACATCTGTATATTCTAATGTGTGTTTACCACCCATAGTCCAGTTGCCTTCAGCTACCATATATTTGATCCCCTTTACCCACTTACCCCCACCTCCCCTATATTTGACCCCCTTTAACCATCTACCTCCCCACTCCTCTCCCTCCCTGTATACTCTGGTAACCACTAGTCTATAGT
>NW_011888793.1:10054765-10064854 GCF_000151845.1 Pteropus vampyrus | reverse complement strand
TATGTCCATGAGTCTCTGTTTGTCCTGCTCATTTGTTGCTTTTAGGTTTATATCCCACATATAAATCATATCATGTGATTGTCAACTTTTTCTGTATGGCCTATTTTGCTTAGCATGATTATCTAGAGGTTTGTCCATGTTGTTGCAAATGGCAATATTTCATCTCTTCTTATGGCTGAGTAATATTCCATTGTATATATGCACCACACCTTCTTCAGCCAATTATCTATTGTAGGACACTTTGGTTGCTTTCATGTCCTGGCCACTGTGAATAATGTTTCTATGAACATTGGAGTGCAAATATCTTTTTGGATATGGGTTTTCAAGTCTTTGGAGTAAATATCCAGTAGAGGGATTGCTGGATCATATGGTAGATCAATTCTTAGTTTTTTGAAGAACCTCTATACTGTTTTCCATAGTGGCTGTACCAATTTACAGTCCCACCAGTAGTGTTTGTGGGTTCCTTTTTCTCTGCATCCTCTCCAGCATTTGTTATTACTTGTCCTGTTAATGATAGCTATTATAACAGGTGTGAGATGGTATTTCATTGTGGTTTTGATTTGCATTTCCCTTTGTATTTCTGCGATATCTTTCATCCCTAATTTTGTTTATTTGAGTCCTTTCTCTTTTTTCTTTAATGAGTCTGGCCAGGGTTTTATCAATTTCATTAACCTTCTCAAAGAACCAGGTCTTCTTTGCATTTATTTTTTTCTATTTTTTTTTTCAATTTCATTTATTTCTGCTCTAATTTTGATTTCTTTCCTTCTGTTGACTTTAGGCTTCATTTGTTTTTCCTTTTCTAGTTTTTAGAGATGAAGCGTTAGGTTGTTTATTTGGGCTTGTTCTTGTTATTGGAGATAGGCCTGTAATGATATGAACTTTCCCTCTTATGACCGCTTTTGCCGTGTGCCAAAAGTTTTGATATGTTGTGCTGTCATTATCATTCGTTTCTATATATCTCTTGATCTCTCTTTTTATTTCTTCTCTGACCCAGTTATTCTTTAGTAGCATGTTGTTTAATCTCCATGTATTTGTGGTTTTTCCTGATTTCTTTTTGCAGTTGATCTCTAATTTCAAAGCATTATGATCAGATAATATAGTTGGTATGAATTCAACCCTCTTATATTTGTTGAGGTTATCTCGGTGACCCAGTATGTGGTTGATTCTTGAGAACGTTCCATGCACACTCAAGAAGAATGTATAAGCAGCTGTTTCGGGATGGAAGGCTCTGTAAATGTCAATTATGTTCATTTGGTCTTAATGTGTCATTTAAGGATGTTATTTCTTTATTGATTTTCATTTGGATGATCTGTCCATATCTAACAGTGGGGTTTTAGATACTCTATTATGATAGTGTTTTGGTCTGTTTCTCCCTGTTAGTAAGTGCTTTACATATTTTGGGGCTCCCTGATTGGGAGCATTAAGTATTAATATGTGTTATGTCTTCTCAGTGCATGATTCCTTTTATCATTATGAAATGCCCCTTAGTATCTTTCTTTACCTTTTTTATTTTGAAGTCTATTTCATCTGATATTAGTACTGCTACTCCTGCTTTTCTCTGAATGCCATTTACTTGAAATATTATTTTCCACTCTTTCACTTTAGTCTATATTTGTCTTTGGAGCTGAGATGTGTCTCTTAGAGGCAGCATATGGTTGGGTTTTGTTTTTTTGATCCATTCTGCAACTCTGTGCCTTTTTATTGGTGAGTTCTGTCTTTTTACATTTATGGTGATTATTGAAATATGAGGTCTTCTTATAGCCATTTTATCTTTTGCTTTCTGGTAGCTTGGTGTTTCCATTACTTCCTTGTCCTTGTGTTTCTGTTTTCTTTATTTTGGTTGGCTTTTGTGGGTTTTCCCTCTGGTTCTTCTTGTTTTATGTTATAAACTTCAGTTCTGAATCTTGTGTGTGGTTACCATTACAAATATGTAAAGGGTAGTTATGTATATACGGTCGTCCATGTTCTTCTGCACATGCTTATCTCCATTCCCCTTTGTGAATTTGGATCGTTGAATCCTCTCCTTTTCAGTCATTGTTGTCTCAATTTGTCCCTATGTATGCTGAATGTTCATAACTATCTTACTATAGAAATTCTCTTCTTATTATTTAAGCTTATAATGCCCTGTTCTTAGTAAGGTTTGTACTCTTCTGCTTCTATTTGCCTGATAGTCACTTTACTCCTAATTATGTATTATTTTTGGCATTTTGTTTAGTTGAGATGACCCCTTTCAATATTTCCTGTAGTGCAGTCCTTGTAGTGGAGAATTCCCTCAATTTTTGTATGTCTGGAAAGGTCTTAATTTCTCCTTCATATCTAAAGGAGAGCTTAGCTGGATACATTATTCTAGGCTAGTAGTTCCTTTCACTTAATAGTTTAAATATTTGATTCCATTCCTTTCTGGCTTGTAAGGTTTGTGCTGAGAAGTCTGAGGATAATCTAATGGGTTTTCCTTTATAAATTACCATTTTCTTCTCCCTGGCTGTCCTGAGAATTCATTCTTTGTTATCGATTTTTGATAATTTTAATACAATGTGTCTTGGTGAAGGCCTTTTTGGGTTGAGATAATTGGGTGTTCTATTGACTTCTTGAATTCCAGGCTCCAGCTCATTCCTTAGATTTGAGAAATTCTCGTCAACTATTTGTCTGAAAATTTTTTTTAGTGCCTACTCCTTTTCCTCTCCTTCAATAATGCCCATTATTCTTATGTTTCTTCTCCTGATGGTATCAGCTAGTACTTGTATTTCTCTTTCATTGTTTTTCATTATTCGGTTTCTCTCTTCTTTCTTCTGATTTATTTCTAGATTTCTGTCTTCAATATCACTGATCTTTTCCTCCATTTGGTCGACTCTATTTCTCAAGCTTGCTATTTCATTTTTCAACTCTTGCAGTGTATTTTTTATCTCCAGAAGTTCTATCTGGTTCTTTTTGAGGGTTTCAATCTCTTTGCTGTGCTCATCTAGGTGTTTTTTCAATTCTTGAAATTGTTAATATGACTTGTTTCAGAATTCACTGTCTTTTCAGAAGTACCATCCGGAATTCTCTGTCATTTAAGCGGCATATATCTATGTCTGTAAGCTTATTTTCTGTAGATTTTTCTCTTTCTTTCTTTCTGAGATGACTTGTCACCTTGACAGTTCATAGTGTTTAATAGACTATTTCTCCACCTAGACATTAATGGAAATGTATTCAGCTTTTTTTTCCAGAAAGAAGATTTATTATATAAAGGTCTCTCTTTAGCCTGCTGCAAAGAAGGCGCTTTTCTTTTGGTTTCTAGTTGGTGGTGTCTAAGTCTCTTGGGTCCCTGCTTTATATAAAGCCTTAAAAATGCCTTTTTATTTTCTTATAGATAATTAATAAAGCTCGCTACTCTCAGTTTCAGTCTCTGTCAGCGTTAGCAACAATTTCGGTAGTGCTTGCTCAGATTCCCCTGGGCCTCTGAGGTGTTTGTTCTCAGAGGGTATGGGAGAGGGACCCTCTGGGTTGGGGGTTGGGGGCTGTGGCTCAGCCTTGTTTTTGCAACCGCAGCTGGTAAAAATCAACTGTTTCTGTGCCGTCAGTTTCTCTGCCTTCTGCCCTGATGACTGGGTACTGCTGCCAGCCATGCAGGGCTCACAGCAGTCCCAGGCAGGGTTGTTCAGGGAAGTTGTTGCACCTTCACCCCTCCATCTCCTCCTACAGGGAGCGCCAGTGGCTGCGAGAGGCAGCTTCTTTATTTCTCCCAGTCCACTGCCTGACACCCAGAATTCTGACCTGTGGTAGCTCTTATGCGCAGATCCCATGCTCAGATGTGCTGGTGTGCAGTTTGGGTGCTTTTTGTTGAGTTTTAGATATTCAGCTTATTGTTGTTTCAAGGAGAGAAATCTGGGGACATCTCTCACTCCCACATGTTTCTAAAATCCTTTCTATTACACTTTTTGAGGAAAATGCAATATATGCTTCTTATTTATTTACAAAAGGAATTTACACATATCTGCTGTGATGTTTTTTCTCACTGTGTCTAATAGCTGGTCTAATTTTTTAACTATTATTATTTTTAACATGTAGCAAACATGAGGGAGTCAAAAGGTATATTTATAGGAAAGGCTAAGGGTGAGGTTTTATAAAGAAACTCTTTCTGTTTTTGTCTATTTTTTTCCCTTCCTTCATCCCTCCTGGCAGCCTACCAAAGCCTCTGTGTCAGGAGGGTGTGGGCCCGACAAAAAGAGCTAACATTCAAGGTACTTCTATGTGCAATTGACCCTCAGTAAGGCAATTGTAGGGAGGGTCATTTCCTGACAATTTGTCAGGACATTCATGATTTTGACAAATGTTGACAAATCTATGAATTTGACAAATGTTGGCCAATTTGAACTGAAAAGCACAGAGAAGAAGAAACAGATAATTGATCAAACTACCCCAGAGTTCTTGAATGTACGCTAAGGACACCAGAAGTAAGGTTCCTACAATGTCTAAGAATCTGTCAATCAATCTTTTTATTTTCTTCATAGCTTAACAATTAGCATTCCAAACTGCCTGTGTGTCATAAAAATAGACAAAACACATCTATCAGTACAGAAAAATACAGCACCTAGAGAACAATGGATAATAAGGAGATTTAGTGAGTAAAACAGTCTTAAAGTTATGATGGTATTGCTCACTTTCAAATTTGTGTTTATTAAAGGATTTTTTTTGCCATATTTAGGCATCAACAAAAACTTACTCTAAGATAACCACATACATGATTCTGTAACTCTGTGTTCTTTTATATTGTATTCATGTTGCTAAGAAATATTTTAAGACACATGATTAAAATTTTTCTAAGTACAACAGAATAGTACAATATATGTTTGCATATATATTTTTTTAAGCATTCCACCATTCTACATACCTCAGCTCAAGTTATGAAATGAGGTTGACACAGGTTTCATTTAAAAAGTCCGTTGCAGAGAAGAATGTGACACAGTATCTTGGTGTCTCCTTCTGACATTTAGGCATTTAGGAATTGCAGGGACATAGAACGTTAGATCCGAAAAGGACCTCATACATATTCTTGTCCAACAATTTATAGATCAAAAAACCATTATAGAGAAGTGAAATGACTTGCCCACTTTAGGGGAAAAAAAAAAAAACCTTCAAGATTAGATCAAGATAATATTTATTGCAGAGATAATAAATGCCAGGAACTGTACTACTATTGTATTTTGAATCCTACAGCAATTTTATGAAGCTGACATTTTCATACCTGCTTTATAGAGAAGAGAGATTTGAAGACATGAGATAGTTTCCTGTATACCAGTTAGTTAGCATGTGATTAATTAGGCTTAAACTTAATTATCTTTTTGGTATACATAATGAAAAGTCAATAAATATTTTTTGAATAAATAAATGAATAAGTGAATGAATTTACAGGGACAATTTCAATGTATCACTGTCCTGCAACACATCTTTGGAATCCTAATATGTAATTATTTGTTTTAGTTTATCCCGTTTACAAAAGCTTAATTGACTTGTATCACCTTAGTTCATCACTTTCCACTAAGATTAATACAATTATAATGGCACATGTCTTTGCTGATAAAGAAATGACCTATAATTATTCATTATTAAATATATATGTGCAAATTCCAGACCCATCAAAAATTGATGCCTTGGCCTAATTAACTTTGATTTATAATCTATCTAGGAAATGACTATGAGTGGGCAGATATTTAAGTCGTTATGTTCTTCCATATTATCTTGAAATGAAAACGAGTATGTATTTAATTGCTCACGAATGTGGCTTACCCTCTGTTTTAAAAATTAGAATATTGAGATATGTCAAACAACTTTGAATAATATGAAACCTAAAGCACTGGTAGACAAACACAGTCAATATATTTGTGATTGCATAATTTTAAAAGTTTTATTAATTACTGAAATGAATGATCACAGATAATTTCTATAATATTAATTGTAGATATTCTAAAAAAAACAAGTCTTTTAACTGCTTAATTTTGTTGAAAATATTACCGGTTCTACTAAGTAATTAAGTCTCTGTACCAACAGAAATATTTAATTCTGCATATAGACGTATATATAGTAATCAAAATCTTTAATAATTACATTTATGCATAGAGCAGGCATAGAAACTCACTAGATCTTTCCAGTAGCTGGTATTTCTAATAAATTAAATTGTAACAAAAGCAAAGTGATAGTATAATTCACTCACAAAGAGTAAATATCTGTCAAATGACAAATCCTTTATGTCATTGAAATGTAGATGTTTTGTTTTTTTGTTTGTTCTTTTTGAGAATAGCCCATGATTTGTTAAAATATTGTCCAGGACACTTTTAGAAATAAGATTATAACTTTTTTCTTTGAATTTTGCTTATCAAATTTTGTAGGATATAATTCAAAGAGAGTAGCTTGTATGGATGTGATTTTGTAGCAAAGTCGTAATAAAGTTCCAGGGTATATAACACAAGAAGATGAATATTTATGTTGAAAGCAAATGTTCTGTCTTTTACTGACAGCATTACTATTTTCTAGCTGCAGTTTTTTTCTCTCTCCACCTCAATTTTTCTATCTATAAAGTGGGGATATATGTAATGTTTATATTACAGAGTTATTGTAAGAAACAAAATAAACTAACATAACAGCATTTACTGTATGCTTAGTAGGCACTTTCACATAAGTCACCACTCTTTTAGTCTTTATAAGTACAATGTGCAATAAGAATTATAACCTATATTATTTCCAAGATAAAAATAGTCACTTTTCCATGTTTCTATGGTTCAGTGTGATAAAAGATTCAAATTTAGGGCTTCTTGTTTTAAAAGTCGGTGCTCTTTGCAGTACACCAAAATGTTAACATTGCATGAAAAAGTACCTAGTGTGTAGTTAACACACATCAATAGTTTAATATAAATGGATGCAGGTGCTTTCTCACACTTATTGCAACATCTACTTTCTTTTTTAATCTCTTGTTTTTCTTCTAGCTTTAATTCAAAAGTGAAATCAGAGGGATACATTCTGTGTATGTATGTGTGTGTGCATGTGTGTGTGTAGTTTTTTAGTTTATGGCTTAAACTAGATTCAAGTGTAAGCATTGAATATTTTTCCTCTGTGTACAAAATGATTTAAATTTAATTTGATTCTCAAGTAACTAACCAACAGGGGGCATGAGAGCACTACAGCTTACTGTCGGTGCTTGTCTGATTTAACAACAGTTCTTATCTGACATTCCTAAGACAGTTAAAATATCATTATGGCTGGCCTTAGTATTTGCAATTGTTTTACTAGAACTAGTTACTTAAATTAGTATATTAATAAAGTGCTGTAACTCCTAGCTGTGTTAATGAATCAAACATTTTGATTAGCAAGGCATGTGCAGGGGAAAAAAGTTAAGAATGGGTATTCAAATGAAAGTAATTAAAATGAACACAGAGCTGAAAATGAAAATGTGACACACATAAATGGCTCTATTATTGCAAGATAACAGAATGCTGTTCAGGCAGTTTTCCTGTAACTAAGCAGACCACTAGTTAATTGTCTGTCCCTTCCCTCTCACACTTCTCACTAAAAAGACTTTTGTCTCTACTGTTATAATACACTCCAAACAGCTGAGCTAATAATAGAAAAAGTTTAAAGGGGAGAGTCTGAAAAGTTTAGAAATGATTTTTTAGAATAAATCACCATGTAAAGACATCTAACAGTATACTAGTTTTTATTCATATAATGTCAAATAGAGAATGATCTATCTTGTAATTTTCCATCAACTATTACTGTCCAATACATGTGTCCGGAGGGATAGTACCTGGCCTTTTCTGTCTCCCACAAAGACATTTGAGTCCCAGAACATTCCTGCAAGTTGTGGGGATCCCTGAATATAACTTGTATCTTGGGCTTTTCCCAAAACCTACCAGAAAAGACTTGTTTTTCTTAAGAATGGAAGGACAAGAGATGTCACTTATTTCACTTTTGAGTAAAGCAGGATGGGACAAGGTGAGAGCTAGATTTGTGGGTTAAAAATGGAAATAGTGGAGAGGTAGATAGGGATAAAAAGGGTTAAATATTTTGTGACGGAAGAAAATCTTACTTTGGGTGGTGAACACACAATGTAATATATATATATACACACACACACACACACACACACACACGCATATATATATATATATATATACACACCCATATATATATATATGACATACTGTTTAATTGTGCCCTTGAAACTTATTTGATTTGATTAATGTCACATCAGTAATTTTTAATAATAATAGATTTATTAATAAATAAACACAATAACTTAAAAAAATGGAAATGGTGAATTGTAAGTGTTCTGTGCACTCATTTTTGATTCTCAAAGAATTAACTCTTCCCTGCAAAGGTAATTTGTTCACTGGTTTTGCTCCAGATTTCTTTATCATCTGTGGCATTATAAAGAGAATTTGCCAAACAAGCTAATTTTGCTCCACCTCTTTCTCTCACATTTCTCTGAGAATATCATGAAACTGAGTTCCAGACGTGCTAGCTGTGTATAAAAGAGTGGCTATTACATATTACATACGTGTTGAGTATTACAGCACTCAGTTGTAAGATATGGGTCTGTGGTCCTTGGATATAGGGATAAAGAGGAACTGCCTGAAATTTTTCCCTTGACATAATGCAATTATGTTGATGTCTTTGGAATCTTTTGTAATTGGTTTAAACCAGGGTTTGTCTATGACTTTTCCTTCACATAACTTAAAAAAGATTATAACTCTAAGGGGAAACAGAGCCCAATCATAAGATGGGTGGGCCTGTCTGATTACTAGGTCTGCCTCAGACTGAACAAATGGTGAAGCAATTGCCTACCCTTTCTCTGCTGTTTCCATTGCCAGCCTTTATTTTTCTTATTTCCACTTCTTTTCCCTGTTTGGCCCTGAATACTGTTTGTTTCCCTTGCTTTTCTCTCTCATGCCATATATTCGATCCACCTCAACTGAAATCTATGTTTCCAGTTATATTAGAATTAAGATGTCTGAGAACTCAGTTAAAGAACAACTCTGATAGGGTTATCAGGCAATCTACCTGATTTGGTAAAGGACACTAATTACAATGTGCAGAAAGTCTAAATTTTTGTCTTAATATTCCCTTCTCAGAACTTTGTAAACTATTCTGTTTTAAATAATTACAGTGAAGTCCACACTGCAACCCTGCCCTCAACAGTAGTGCTTTGAGTTTATTTTGACAGTCATAGTAATAGATTTTTCTCTAATCCATTCTCTTTTGTCTGGTTCCTCTTGTGACCAATAGAACTCATTTGGTCAGTAGCCATGGAATTGAGTGATGCTAACTGTCCCATATGGCAATTGAACTTGCAATCTTGACTTCATTAACACCACACTCCAAACAGCTGAGCTAACAAGCCAAGAAAATCAAATTAGATACTATACAGAACTCCTGGCTAATTGCATTTTCCTCTTTTGGGCTCTTCATTATAGCCACTTTCACCAATTACCAGCTTCTAAAGGGTGCGGATTGAGACTATGGGGTTCTTGTTCATTTTGTCCTTTATGTTGAAACTGTAGAATGGAATGTACTATTTAAGTTCAGGCAGCAAAGTCATGACCATATATCAGCTAAATTATGGTACCTAATGTTCTCTGTCAGAGGCTGAAGTAGCACATTTCAAAGATCTCAGGAGGAAAACCGTTGCAGTTTTGGACAAAAGGGGCAATGAGAAAGCAGCTCTTTAATCCATTTTCTGTGCACGTCATTTCCAGTCTCTCAATCTTATTTCTGCCTTCGGTTCCTGCCTTACTTCATGCTAGGATGTATATTTGTGCCTTCATGTGAACTCTGGATTGCAGTTCAAACTTGACTTCCAATCATGCCGAATGACCTGGCACTCCAGCACTATACTTTGAAGCTCAAATCTGTTGTGTCCGGAAGTCTGACTTTCTGAGTAGCATGTCCAAATAATAACAATCTGTCTGTGATTCTTGGTAATTAATCCAGTGTTCTACTTATTAGGCAGCAGGGTGAACAGGACCCTAATTCTTTCTTTGCCTAAATTGCCAGGCATGGATAATAATAGTTTTGCTAAATTTAATTCATTTTAATTAATTAACATTTTGACATGTA
>NW_011888793.1:10029900-10053085 GCF_000151845.1 Pteropus vampyrus | reverse complement strand
TAGTTATTACCATTTTTATTCATGATTTTGATACATGTTTTTCCTTCTTAAAGAAGTCCCTCCAACATTTCCTGTAATAGTGGGTTGGTGTTGATGAATTCTTTTAGCTTATGTTTGTCTGGGAAGCTCTTTATCTGTCCATTGACTCTAAATGATAGCTTTGCTGGGTAAAGTATTCTTGGTTGTAGATCCTGGGTTTTCATCTCTTTGAATATTTTGTGCTAAGCCCTTTTGTCCTGCAGTTTCTTTTGAGAAATCAGCTGCCAGTCTTATGGCTGCTCTCTTATAGACAACTAACCACTTTTCTCTTGCTGCTTTTAAGATTCTCTTTTTGTATTTAACCTTTGGCATTTTAATTATGATGTGTCTTGGTGTGGGTCTCTTGAAACTCTCTGGGGTTGTATATCTATTTTCTGCACCAGGTTAGGAAAGTTTTCCATCATTATTTCTTCAGATAGTTTTTCCACTTCTTAGTCTCCCTCTCCTCCTTCAGGTACCCCTATTACACAGATATTTTTACACTTAATTTTGTCCCAAAGACTCCTTAAATTATTATTATAGTCTTGGTTTCTTTTCTCTTGCCATTATGATTGGGTGACCTTGGCTTCCCCATCCTCTATATTGGTGATTTGCTCCTCTTCTTCATTCACTCTGTTAATTACCTCTAATATACTCTTTATCTCAAGTAATGTATTCTTTATTTCTGACTGGTTCCCTTTTATAATTTCTGTTTCCATTTTTATGTTTTTTATCTCTTTGTTAAAATTCCCACTGAGTTCATCTACACTTCTCCTAAGTTCATTGAGCATCTTTATAACCAGTGTTTTGAACTCTGCATTTGTTAGTTTGCTTGACTCCATTATTCCTGGATCTCTGTTCTGTTCTCTCATATGGTTTCTGCTTCTTTGTCTTCCCATTTTGGCTGCCTTTCTGTGTTTGTTTCTATGTATTAAGCAAAGTTCCTAAGTCTCCCAGTCTTAGCGTGGCTTTGTGAAGTCTGTATACAGAGATACATCCCGAGAGGAGTTCAGCTGCAGGGCAATTTCAGCCCCAGGCTGTATCCCTCTGGGACCACCTGTTAAGATTCAACAAGCAATCCACAGATGCCTCAAGAAACTATGACAAAAAAACGAGGTCAGCTGTCACCAGTGTGAGTCTTGGATCTTGCCCTGCAAGTTGCACAGGACTCTCCAAGGACACAAGTGGATGTGGCTTGGGTGGGGCCACAAATTGGGGGAGGCAGACTTTCAGGGAATCCTCTGGGTGGAGCGACCTCTGTTATCCAGTTTGATGACGTCTCATCTATGGCCACACTGTGTTCACACAGTGGGAGTAGGGAAGGCTCAACAGAGGAACAATGGATACTGCTAGCACTTCTGCCTGGGAGAAGCCTCACTTCCAGCCCTCACTCTGACAACTCAGCATCTCCCTGTAAGTCCCTGGTGCCCCTGGAACAGCCAGCCTGGGATTGGTGCTCAGAGTGAGCGAGTCCGATACGATGAAAGTCCGTTCGTGGACACAGCCCCTTTAAGAGGTATCTGCAGCTGTTGGCTACAGCTGCCACAGCCTCTGTCACACTCAATCACTTGAGATCTGGCAGCTTCACATCCTCGCCCCATCCTATCTACTCCTCCCATCTCCTGTTGCAGGGTGATTTCTTATTTCTCTTTCCAGTTGTAGGGCTTGTTCATCTAGACTCCAGGCGGCTCTGCTTGCTCTTTGCTCTGTGTTTCCATCACAACTCTGATGTGGTCATAAGAGCAGATGAACAAAACCTCTATCATCTACACCATTTTGACTTCTCTGTTACATATCACTTTCTTCTGTCCATTTTCCATGAAAAATTCCTATTAAGATCTTGGCCAATGGCCAATAACATCTGGCATCTAAGATTAATTTAAAAATGAAAAAAAAAAGAGCTTAGTAATTTAGCAAAATTCATTAAGCATGCATTATTCTGCTTTAGGAAAACCAGTGGTATACATTTTACATTTTTCTGTTTTTTCTTTTTTTGTAGGTTGTGACTATCACTTAAGGCATGGGAGAGATACAGACTTGAATGATAAAATTTTAGCAATATTTGCTGAATTACTTATTTCATTTGGTGAATGAAATCTCCTTCATTTTAATACTTGTACAAAATAAACCCTTGGTTGAAGATCTTATTTTGGAATAAGGTGTCAAAAACTACAGTAAGACTGGAAATCCTGATCTTGTATTCCATGTTCTCCACTGGTTCGGAGGTATGGTTTTGGTACAAAACAATGAACGTGGCCTACGTGAAAAATTCCTAACCTGGGTTAGAATGTGATCCCATTAAACTACATTAGGAAAGTCAGAAAATCTGATAAATGTATTCAATGCTGTTCAAGTATTTGAGTCACAGAGACTGAATGACATTTTCAGGTTCCTTTTAGTTGTGAAGAAATAAAATGCTTCTGTACGAACTTTTTCTTTGATTCCACTTGAAATTTCTGCTGGAGTTATCTAAGGGTCTATTATATTCAATAGAGACATTGACATACTGAAGGATATTAGAACTACTGAAGCAAATACTGTAGGAGATCTAATGGCAAAGATACATATGGTATTTATTAGTAAGTTAGTGGTGCTTAACTAATTACATTTTTAATTTCATAAGAACTCTCAATAAAACTGATTATTTTAATAGGGTAAATGAGTTCTATAGGCTTTTATTAGCACATTTAAGGAGCTCTCATTTCTACCTCTTTTCTAGCATCTGTGTATGGTGTTGGATCCTGCATGGGCAATTTAACTGTAGAATGTAAGGTATGGGGGATTTGTGCTTTCCTTTTTATTTGGTCTGAGTCCTCATAGTACACAGAGAGCTCACTTCTGCCAGTTGAGTAAGTGGTTAAAAACTACAAAGAAACAATCAGTTCAAAGTCCTTACCATGCTTTCCAATACTCTGCCTAATGAACCCTCCTTTCACCACATTTCCTTTTGTTCAGTGCATTCTAATCATACTGGTCTTTTAGCCCCTAAAAGACACCTAACCTATTTCTAAACTTGACCTCTCTGCTTTTTCCCTACCTGAAATGCTCTTCCATCAGAACTTAACAGGACTGCCTCTTTATATTTCAAGCCTTAGCTCAAATGATACCTCCTCAATAAGGTCTTTCCTCATCACCTTGTATCTGAAGAACTCCGTTTCTTCACACAATCACTGTTTATCTTCATTTTCACATTTTCTTCAAAGCATTTATCACTACTTGTAATTATTGTGCTTATATAGTTAGAGAAATTTTGTCATGTTATTCTTGTATTCCAAATGACTAGAATAGAGCATTATATTTATTAGACCGTTGATCAATAAGTGTTACACTAATTGAACAGTTACATGGCCATACAGAGAAAAGACTACAGATGATGTATTGTATATTTCAATTTTGGCATCTATATTTGTGTCATGTGCCTTCACCTCTATCACCCTGCCTGAACTTTACAGTAGACACCTGTGGAAGGATCAGCTTTGCTTTTTCTATAGACATTTGATGCCTTTTCTCATACAATGTGAGTTCAAATTGCATGTCTCTACTTATAATTGTTGCTTAAAAGAAAAAGATTAGGCACAATCTCTGATTCTAAAGTTCTTTTCAATTTGTTTTAAGAAGTGACACTATTCCTGAAAAAAAATTCTGAATACATGGATTGAAATATTTTTAGATGAACAGATACTTTTCATTTATGCAGCCCCAAAATACAGCTATCCAATGGATGGTGTTCTTAATCAGAGTTGGTGCTTGTGAATTTTACTTATGGTTTTATTTATTTAGTTTATTCAATAAGCAGTTATTTATTGAATACCTACTTTTACCAGAAACTTAGCCAGAAACTAAAAATGTTTTGAATAAGAAACACACACAGTCCTTGCTCTCAGAGATCACATGTAGTGGAAGAGACAGAAAATAACAAGCAAACAAAAATGAGTATATAATTACAAAGTGTCTGATTCCATCAACAGTTGAGCTGGCTTGAATACTATGAAGTGAAGCTGGAAACCATTTAAAGATGTCAGGAGGAGCTCTCTGATGAGGTGCTTTTTAATCCAAAGTTAGAAGAACAAGAAGAAATAGAAAAATGTTCAGTAATATCGTGGCACGAGGCAAATACATTTCTTACTCTAATCTCTTATTTTTAGTGTATACCACATTAAAACCACTTTTGAAACCAGCCGCTGAAATTGTAATGGTCTTGCCACAGTTGATGTGTTTTCTTCACATGGCTTTTCTTCAGAATCAAATGCTGACTGAAAGGCATATTCGTTTTCCAGCAGTCTGTCAGAATAAGTTGCACACAAGAAACTGGATTCAATTGTAAATCTGACAATGTGGTGGAATGTTGTTAACTTTAAAATGTCTTTTAGAGAACACAAGGGAGTTCTGCATGGTCTAATCACTTTTTCCAGAAGGCACCTGTAATTTTGCTAATTTGCCTCTGAGGAAGTCCATGAAGAGGGAAGGAAGAACATACGGCACTCAGTAGTTGAAGTAGGTAAACTGCTGTTTTGCAACTTGTTTTCTCTTTATTCATCGTTTTGCAAGAGAAGCTGTAAATTGGTTAGTAAAAAGATGCTTGAAATGTTTTATTCTATTTTTTTCTGGGAATGTGTGAAGTCTTGGATCATATATTTGTATGTACAAAGGTTATTTGGAGGCTTAGTGATGCTTCAGAATGAAGCATCAATATTTAATATGCTAAAAGATTTTAAAGGCTAAAAAGACTTTATGTTAAAAGCCCTTGCTATTTCAATAGGATTCTGTGATACTTGGTACACTTACCAGGGATGTGCTGAAGTAATTACTGTTGATAATGCTCAGAGTGCTTCTAAAGCAGCAACTAAAATTCCAGTTCTGGTGATAGGTAAAACAAAACAAAATTTAAAAAGCACAATAATGTGTACACACACATACACACACATATATGTATGTATAAAATAGTTTTTATTTAAAAACATTTTGGACAAATAATATTTAATATTCATATTATTTGACTGAATAAATCTAATTAACTTCTGGAAATATATATTCTGATAAAGTCATTTAAAGAAAAATAAGTTATATTCATCTGGATAACCATTGCATCCTTATCTATATAACAAAATCTTAGAAGCTGTCCAAATGTTGAACAATAAAAAAATGTAAATTCTGTTGAATTTACTCAACATTTTGTTAGCCATAAAGTTGTGGAGAATATAAAACGAAATTGGAAAATACTTAAACTAAAATGTTAAGTGATAAGAAAGAAATAATTATAAGATTTCCATTTCCTCACAAGTTCCTATTAACTGGTTGTCCCACAGAAGTCTCAAACACAACACATATAGGGCCAAATTTGCACCTCAAAACTGTTCTCTCAGAGTTCCTTGTCCTACTGAATTGTATCATTATAAACACCAAACTGTGAACCTAGAAGCCCTAGGGTTGTCCTTGATGTTTCCCTGACAAAATCATCCATCTTCACTCTGTTCCCATGACCTATATATACTCAACCTAGTCTGGTCCTCATCATGCTGTGACATGCCACCTAAAGTAGCCACCTGATGTCTTCGCTTGCCACGTCCAGATTGTCTCTTCTGTAATAAATATTTTCCACCAAAATATAGAAGTGATCATGTCAGTACTCTGTTTAGAAGTATTGATGGCCCTCCAGTATTCACAGGACAAAACCTTATCTCTTTTTCATGTGATAAATGGAGACAAATATGCACTAGTATATTTTCCCCCTGGAGGTCTAGGAAAGTTTGGGACTTTTGGTAATGAGAATAAGGTTTTACCAAATGAGGGTCAGATGTGATATTAAAGATTTAGGGTGAACTGCCCATGCAGGAAGCTTTGACAGCCTGGTCCATGTAACCTCATTTTTGAAAAAGAGAATTACAGAATCTATATATTGTGAACATATTTAAATAGGTATAGAGGAAGGTATAAAAGAATCCATATCTAGTTATTAACATAGGCTATAGGAAAAGATTAACTGCTTTTTAAATTTATATATCTATTTATTGTATCAATGATTGTGGTAAATGTATGGTGATTTATTATCATCATCATTATTGCATTTATTTAACAAAATAAGTTTAAGAATTGGAGCTTAGAGTACAAGAAAAAATGCAATTTTATGCTTTTAGCATAAAGTCTTTTTAACCTTTAAAATCTTTTAGCATATTAAATATTGATGCTTCATTCTGAAGCATCACTAAGCCTCCAAATAATCTTTGTACATTTCGCTCTGGTGAAAATTTTATGTTATTGGATTAAAGATGAGTCAAAAGAGAAATTTTTACTTACCTTTTAGATTGCCTAATTCAATTCTCTGAGAGAGGAATAAATAAAATAATTTATGACAGATGCTCTGTACAGAATAGAGAATGTACCTTTGGCTGGACTATATGTTTAATGACAGTCATATTTTCCCCAGTACCTAGTAGATGCCTAACAGACTAGGAAGGTTAATAACTTTGTGAAAAGTATTATTGTTTGAAATACATCTGTGATTCATGGTAAAGAAGAGAATAATTTTGAAACAGTTGTTATCTTATCCTTAACATAAGAGACAAAGTATTGAGAGATGGTGCCTGCTCAGCAGTAGGCAGAGGAAGCTGGATGTAAAAGACTGTGAATTGAGGCAAACAAAATAATCACAATAACCTTCGGGCCTCCTTGAAAGTGATAGAGTTAAAAACTCTTTAGGTTGTACCTAAACTCACATAAATAGAGCTTGAACATCTTCTCCTAGGGAGGCTACAAGCAAGAATTGATTGGGTGCACAGTTATCATTTGAATCTGCATGAGGATTAAAACATTTAATCAATAGGTATTGAGTAAGCAATTCGTACATAGTCTGCTAAAGGAAAATATGTTGCTGGCATATTCTTTTAGAAAGGTTAAGTATTGTCTTTCTCATTCACTTTCAAGAACAATTAAAATTTTAATTAACAGAATCCTACTTTATTTGGCAAGAATCATAAGCATCCATTTAGGAAAACTGCTCCATTTACCAGTTATTGCTGGGCCTGTTTGGCAAGCATAATGGAAAGAAGAAGCAAAGTCAAATTGCTTTCAGAAAGATGCATCATGCAAGTTTTTTTTTGATTCTTTACACTATAACTTTTCTTTTGCTTCAATGATTTTCGCTCTTTTGATGGCCTAAAACATATAGAATATGGTGTTGGATATAAAATGCATTGATATGATTTTGTTTTGCACCAGTCTTGCTTATTATTTTACAATTATTTCTTCAACCCTTTGATATTTTAAAATAAAACTAATAGGAATGAACTAAAAGATGAAACTAGTAGCAGGGGATGACTTCTGAGAGCTGGAAAATGCATGGTTAAATCTGGTGACTCCATGACAGATAATTTATAAATTTAAATGATTGCTCATTGAAAATATTCTGTTAATAACCACCAATAATATAATTTTTAAAAAATCTTTCTCCTTATTCTCTGTTATTTGAATCTGTTGAGATTCAGCCAACTACCTCTTCCTCAGGAAAAGCTTTCCTCTATTCAACACTCCCAGGTTGGCTAGGCGGCTTGCTTCTGGTCACCTGTGGTATCACCTATGTACTTTCACTGTACTTGGCATGCATGGTGTGGTGATATTAGTTTATTTGCTGTTTTTCTTACAAAGATAAATCCACAGTTTTTCTAATAACATTTACGAAGAGACAATTAGATAATTAAACATACTGTATTTACCACGTATTTATCCTTTTCATTGCTCTTCATTACCTTTTGCATTTTTAGTATTATTGTCCTTCTGTCTGAAAATATCCCTTTACTATGATGTATCTCAGTGTGGGTCTAGCTGGCAAATATTTTCTCAATTTATGTTTGCATAGGAATGTCTTCAATTTGTTTTTACTTTTAAATAATATTTTTTTCTGAGTATAGAATGTGAGGTTGGAAGTTTAGTTTTGATTTTTTTCCTTGAGCACATTAAAAATATCTATTTATTATCTTCTGCTTTCATCATTTTTCTTGCAAAATCAGCTTTCAGTCTTGCTCCCGCCTCTTTGACTATAATGTATTTTGTTTCTTTGACTAATTTAAAGATTTTAAAAGATTTTTTAAAACATTTTTTTCTCTCTCCTTGGTCTTAGTTGTATTATGATGTAGTTAAATGACTTTTCTTTATGTTTATATGTTTTAGCATTTTCAAAGTTCTTATATCTGTAGATTGGTGCCATTCATTTGTTAGAGAATGTGGGAGCCAATATCCTTTCAAAAATTACTTTTTACTATTTACTTCTTTCTCTTCTGTGACTAAAATTGCATTTGTGGTAGACCTTACAATCTGTGCACTGCTTATCTTTTTTTTTTCTTCATACTTAAATCTAGATATGTTCTGTAAATCTAACTAATATTTCAGCTTCATCCAGCTTATTCAGGCTTTAATCTTAATTATCATGGTTTTTTTTTTTTTAAGTTCCAGAATTTTCATTTTATTCTTTTCTATTGATTCCAGTTATCCGGTGAAAATTTCAGTCTTGTAATACTTTTTCTATACCATCTTAATTACAGTTTTAAAGTCCATGGCTGATAACCTCAACATCTTTGTCATCTATGGTTTTTTCTATTGTCATTTCTTTTAGTCTTACTCCTAGGTATACCTGTCAACTTTTGCTTAAATTTCAGATGTTTACATGAAAAATTGGAGACACTCTGGATGATGTCATCCTCCTGCAAAGAGTGTTCATCCAGTTCATGCAGAGGACCAGAGAATCTCAATCCAGTCAGGGACTAAACTTCCTTCGTGCTTGACTGCAGTCTTCACAGTGATTGTTATCCCTCTGATTTCCCCAATCCTAGAGTGTAGTCCCCCAAGAGTTTTGAACTGAGTGTTCGAGAATTTTCTAAGATGTTCCCTTATTGCTAAGACTTAAAATATAACTTCTGTGACTCTCAAGCAATGTGACATGACAGTACTGCTCTGTTTAACAGTTAGTTGCTTTCCTTCTACTTTTTTGAACTCTTGTCTTGTGCATCTTATTCCTAAATGGCTTATGGGAAAACTGGTGACAAATATTAGGATTCTCTCTTTGAGTCTACCATCTTTCTGGGATTTTGTTGCTTTGAATTTAGCTTGCCACAGCACCAGATTTCAGTGTTTATCATTTTGGCTCTGATAGTTGCCTCAAGCTCTGTTGTCAATACCCTAGTTGAAACCTTTTGCCTGACTTGATGCCACACTCTCTTCCAATTATTTAAAAATGTCCTTAGGGGAAAGAGGTAAACAGAAAATTGAGATCATTTCACTTAGCTTCCTCTTAAGCCATAATTGCTTTGGCAATTTCCAGTGCATTTGTTGGGACTCAGGGCAGGCTGCCCCAAAATATTCCACAGTAGCATATTAGTTTCTTTAAATTAAAATTACTTAAGAAACTGCCAATGCAAGAACACTCTACTGACACCTCTCTCTCTGTCTCTGTCTGTCTGTCTTTCTGTCTGTCTCTCTCTCCTTCGCCCCTGAAATCAGGACATAAATCTCCCATGTGAAAAGTGCTCTCTCTGCACTTGAAGGCTAAAGAAAGAGACATCTTTATCACCAGATTTAGAAAATTAAAGGCCAAGAAATGTATATAAAAAACCTTTTTATTAACTTACTACCCAAGCCAAATTTGCTTAGATTCCTCACTAATAAGCTCCCAAATCTAAATTTCTTCATCCTATCAATTCTTCACAAATTTATTTTTTTGTTGTCCAAAAGTATAAAAAGCAACCTGCTTTAATCATTCTTCTGAACATCACATATGATCTCCCACGTGTACATATTAAATTGCTTTTTCTTCTGTCAGTCTGGTCTTGTGTCAACTTTATTATTAGTCCAGCCATAAGAACTCAAGATGGGTAGAAGGGGGAATTTTCCCATCCTTATACATTCAAACAAGTTTCTAAAATTTTATATGGCTTTCCTGCTTTTTCCTTGTTGCTACAAATATTTGTTGAATATAAACTCTTCCATCATAGCCAAAGTAGAAGTCAATCTTTTGTATTATTATTAATGGAGAACATAACTCTATATTTTAGATTATTTCACCAGTCTTGTTTAAGAAATTGATAAACCATATTCTTCTTTAGTCATCAATCTCTTGTTCACTGACCTGCGAAACTGAGCAGTTGACTCCAAGAAGCTGTCTGACCACTTGGACTTTGTAGGCAGCTCTCCCCTATCTTGGTTAACTACAATAACTTTAGTCATCATGCCTTTGTATTGTAAATGTGAATTGTTTTAAATATCAGCCATGGCTATTTATTTTAATAAATTTTTAAGATAGATGTTCATTTATTCTATAATGTGTTATATTTACTTTCCATTTTACCTTACATCATTTGATTATTTTGATATATAGATTATCCACTTACCTGGAGTTTATTTGGTGTATAGTGAGAGACCTAAACTAATTTTCTAAAATATTTGCTGCTGGTTATGTCACTATTGTAAATTTAATATTTTTCCTATCCAAAGATTTGTGATGCCTCCTTTATTATTTGTTATACATTAGAGGATGTAATTTGGAGATATCTATTTTTTCTAAATTAGCCTGTCTTTTTAAATTAGAATACCATTATATATGCATATAGTACACATATTTGGAAGAACTGATTATTCCTTTTTTCAGGAGTTTTATTCTCCATATTTTTAGAAGATAAACTTATTTGCATTTTAGACTAAATTGTCCAAATTATTTATTTCCATCTTTTCTTAATAAACGAAAAAAATCTCTTGGGTATTTTTCATTAGAACTACATTGAATAAAAGTATGCATTTACTATTTCTTAGAATTGATATGTTTACAGTACCATATATTTTCTTTCATAAATATAACATCGATCCCATTTATTGAAACTATTTCAGATCTCAAAATAGTTTAGCATTTGACTTTCTATTCGTTATATTTATTTCTTTTCATTCCTAGATATTTTATATGTTTTTGCTATTATTAATGACTATTCTTTGGTATTGTAATTTATTAACTGAAGTAAGATTTTTATGATTTAAAAATATCCATAATTTAGCTGTTTTTAATCTTCATCATTTTTAATGATCTACTTTTTAAAAATTAAGTTATAGAATAATGCTATTTGTGAATAACGGTAACTTAAGGATGTTCAATCAGATTATGAGAAAATAATGACAAATTTACCTTTTATTATTTAATAACTTTATTTTTCTGTTTTAGATCCTATTTTGTAAGTCAAATGTCTCCCAGATAACTTCAACATTAAATATAATGGTTGATCGCATTTTGTTATAAATATTCTTTATACAATTACAGATGTACTCTTCAAATCTTAATTAAAATATTATTTTTCAGCAATAAATATGGAATCGGTTTAAATAATCCCTCATATCGTTCAGCTATCTTCTTCACGTTATTCATAACTTTATTAAGCTACCTGATATGATGATTTATATTATTAAGAATGTTTACATTTTAACTTTACTTTAGGCTTTTATTTATCAGGTAAAACCTACAGGGTAATGTGACTGAAAATGCACTATTGAATGTTGTTTTCTAGCTTTTATCTGACTTTCAAATTTAGTACCTAAAAATAGCTTGTATGTAACTTACTTTTTCACGTTACCTTTGTTAGTTCTTTGAATCTAGTATGGTTTCTGTATGGACCGAATTCAATAGCTTTTGTACTATTCTTATATTCTTGAAAAGCTTATGTAGTATCTGTAACTTGCTATTTGAGAGTATTTATAGATAAAAACCATCTGAACACAGAAACAAGTTTTGCAAAATGATGCCTCGACAATTTTCTCAAATTTTTTTTTTTTTGTTATTGAGTTTTAGTCAATTTTCCTGCTTTTTCTTTAGGCAATTTTGGTTATTTTTAGTTCATTGAAAATTGTATCTTATTGACATATAAAACAATATTTTCTAAAATATTTTATTATAAAGAAATCTCATCTTATTTGTTATTATCATGTCTAATGTGTTGTTTATCACATTCCCCCCGCCCCCTTTGGTCATTATGTTAATTAAACAAAACACATCAGGCTAAAAAAAAAAAGTCTTAACCTTGACCAAAGAACTTCACCAGACTTGATAGAAAGATAAAATTCACAGATTATCCTCAAGTCCTTCAGTGACTCCCAATATTGATAAATTCTTTTTTTCTGATATGGAGCTGTAAGTTAGATTCTTGTTAGCATATCATACTCTTTTTGATTTATAGTAAGTACAATATTTGGGGAAGAAAAAGTTCCTAGAGCTAGGGCTCTAACTTGGGCGATTTGAAGAAAGATCAGTAGACCTAAGTTTGAGTCATGCTAGTCTTGGAATTTTATACTACCAGTACACCATTGCTAAAGAACATTTCAGAAGACTTGTTCTAGATCTTTCTGCCATCAACAATGTATTATTTGGTATTCTATATTTTTATATACCGGTGGTTCCCTGTCTTGTCCCTGTTCAGCTAATCTCTCTTATTGTTCTTCATCCAATATGACATCTCTACTGTATCCCACTCATTTTGGTCTATCCTCATGCTTCTCTGCCCTTGGTTCGACTTTGTGGTGTGTTCAGCTGTTTTGCTGGCTGTGTGCTTTGAATTTCTCTTAAATTAGAGTTATCTAATTTAAGTGTATTTAACTAGACTTCTCATTGAGACTACATGGTTTAAATTGATGGAAAGCCCTTAGTTTGAGCATTCATGCTTTCTTAATCCTGTCTACTCAGGGGATTGTTAAAACCACTCCAAATATCTGACATTTGTTTTTCCTTTAGATGCATTTCTAGAAAAATTTTTTTTTTATGTAAAACGAGTAATAGGAAGTCAATGGGGAAGATTTTCATGTCCTGAAGTCTCAAAGGAGAATTTAAACTTCATCTATAAACATACTCTTCATTCCATAGTATTCTAAAGCATTTTCTTTCTCAATTTCAAAAGGTGTAAACTCAGTGGAGAGATGGAGACAGAGAATTTTGATCTAAACCTAAATAAACGGTGAGATAGGAAAAGTTTCTCAGGTTTTTTTAATGTTAGAAAACAAAAATATTTATCAAAGAATAGCTGGGGATAAAAATACTGTGGTATAAATTGTATTTGTGACCAGAGTATGGGAGCCAAGGAGTCATGTGTACAAAGGGGAGTTTGAAATAATGGAAGCAAAGAGGTAAGAAAGAAGAGATCGTTGATCTCAGAAAACTAGAGTTGAGACCATATCTTCTGATAAAATCATGTTGTCAGTTAAATATATATAAATAATTAAGTTGAAAATATAATACAGAGCATAAGCATAATACACACCTTTAATAAACGCTACTAGACCTTGCCCAATTAACTCTGACTCTAGAGATATTTGCTGTAATGAAGCAAAGATTGAACATTGAATTATTTCAGCAGCTTCTCACTTCTAAGAATACTGTAATAAATTGTACAGGATTTTCTAGGCAATGATATGTTGCAAGAATTCAGAGAGCCCATGAGAAATGTACCAAAATTCAGAAATAGGTTGCTTGAGGGTGGTAAAAATTATGCCATAAATCCAAAACTTTGTTTGTTGTAATTTCAAGTGGGAATAATATGTGAGATAGAAAAGAAAAAATGCCCAAGTTTCTAATATGACACTTTATTTTCTCTAAATATTGATTTAACTTCTTTAAAATGTGAATTTTCTTTGTTCTCCAATGTATTTATGTTAGGTTACAAAATTAAACATAATGTGGAATACAACAATTAATGATGTAACCAGAACAGAGACAAGCTAAAGCTATATTTTTTAATGTTGGGTAGTCATATACCCCTTTGAGACTCTGATAAGAAAATGCATAAACAATCTCAGAGATTTCACCAAATTTTTGGAGCCCAATCATGTATAACCAAAATAATGACTTCTGCTTAAAAGTAGCAAAAAAAAAATGTATTTATGAGATTGTAATTTCATAAATTTACTATTTGAGACCATTAAGGTTGGCTCTGATGTTCTTAACTGAATTAAAAAGAGATGCAGTTAATTCAAAGTTTCTATTCACCACAAATAGATTAATTTTAAAATAACTGGTCTAGTTCATGCTAAAAAAGAAAAAGAAAAAAAGTGTGATTCCTATTTCTTCTAAACAGGAAACAGAGTAAGCCCTAGGGAGTCATGTGTTCTCTTGATCTTCACTTATTTAGAAATCAGTCCTTGGTGTCTATATGAGGATTTAGAGATACCAGCCTAAGTGTCACAACCGTGAGCTCAAACACTAGTCTGCTTTTTAAATTGTGGCTTGGTGTCCCATCTCAGGAGACTGAGCTCAATTCCTGAATCCTTACTTCAAACAGTAAGGGTTGATTTCTCTCCTTTGGGGATTCTTGAAATGATAATGCCTATTCAACCTTCTAAAAATAAGAATATGATGCAATAACAACAAAAAAATAAAATAGTATTTATGGTCAGGACTGCTTCCATCACTCCGAAAAGAGGCTATTCTACAGATCTTGGTCATTCACTCAAAGCAGAGAGAATACCTGGTGAATTAATATAGTCTGGATGCTTTTCAAACTGCTATTTATGGCTGGATCTTTCAGGGCAAGTGAGATGTCACGCAAGCCCCTTAAAAGGGGAGTCTCAGTTTCCTAAAGCATTTTGGGTCCCTTAGACATCAGCCCCACTGGTGTTTTAAGCAAGATATTTTGGGGGCTCATTTCTCCGGTATGGCTCTCAGGGCTTGGGTGCCAGATATGAGGCACCAACCCTTCTCTCCTCCTGGAGAAGAACATATCTGGTGAGATCCTTTCCTATTGTGTGTTGTCAAGCTGAAGGTGAAATATTTCACTAGACCCTGTCTCTGCCTCTCTTACCTGTCTCAATGTGGTCTTTTTACCCTTTGTTGTGGAGAGCAGTTTATCTAGTTTTTAGATCATTTTTGAAAGAAAATAATTCATATATAGCTGTAAATCTGATGTGTTTGTGGGAGGAGGAAAGTTCAGAGTCTTCCCATGCCACAATCTTGGACTCCTCTTCTTCTAGCTGAGTTTTTAAAATATTACTATTTGAATGTTTTTTGAGTGGAGTGGTTACTGGGGTCACTCCTCTGCTTTCATTCAAGTAGAGATTTTGGCCATTAAACTCAACCATAAATGGGTGTCACAAATGACAGTATACCTACTATGGGTCATGGATAAAAACACAGACAATCCTGAAGTTTTGTTAGAAGTAGCAAGAAGTGTAGTTTCTTATTGATGAAGTCCCTGGTGAGCAGAAATGAAACCAATAATTCCAGGAAGCAAGACATAACAAACTCATTTAAGGGATAGTTCTTTAATAGACAGTAACTTTCTTATTACAGCCCCAGCTTTCCTGGTGATGAAAGGTTCCTCACTCAGAGGAGCTGAATTATTATAGAAAGTGGTCACATCAACTTATTTTTTACTGATACAAGGTTCTGTTATATCATTTTCATTATCTGATATATCATATTTAAATAAATCAATATAGAAGGGAACTAATATTTTTATAGTTTGTAGTATGTAACCAGAACCTATCATGTATGATCTCCTTCAATGTAATAACTATAAGAGAGAGGTCTCATTTTTATTTTATAGACACAGAAGTTACAGCTCAGAAACCAGGCTAAAGTCACATATTTTGGAACTTGGATTTGTAGAGACAAAGTTTCCTGAATAAAAATTTAACTAAGGATTTGATTCTATTTTCCAGAGAGAGAGAAAGAGAGAGACAGAGAGAGAAAGAGAGGGAGAGAGAGAAAGAGAGACTATTTACAGAGGATGGAAAAAGCTGGAAGACAAGCCTAACTTAGGTAGAGCACAGATCTGACTGGACAGTTCCTTGAGAACTGGGACAAGATATGAGGATAAACAGTATCAATTCATAGAGCCAGTAAGAAAATACTGAAAATTATGTTTAGCAGTTAGTCAAGGTAGATATTTTGAAATCAAATTGCCTACTCAAGAGGGAGAAATTAACTATATAATTTACTGCACTGATGCAGAATTATTGACGAAAACAGCAGGAGAACTAACTAATAATGGCTACTGAAGCAAATGACCAAGAAGAAAGCATGAAGAAGGAGTTCCTAAGGCGATATTCCATGGCCTAGTAGTGGCTTGTGCTCGTAGGCAGTTGTGCGTGGATGCGGCAGATGCTCTTCAAGGAAGTCAGGAAAGCTGTTCACTGAGCAGAGTTTCAAAAAAGAAAAGATGGATAGATCGGTTTTAGAAATTTGTAAACAGATTATATAAACCATATAGCGCCTTATTCATTCTGTAGAGGAAATTTAGCACAAATAGATATTCGCAAAATTTATTTTTAAGTTAGCACCATTTTAAAGCTATTTGCTTTAAAAACAAAACCATAGTTCTTGATTGCTTATGACAGCTATCATAGATAACATATTTGCTATGGTAAAGAGTTATTCACATAAAATATAAATTTTAAAAATGTATATTTCAATGTAAGAGAATATGTTTTCAAGATGAAATTACATATAAAAACAATGGTTTACAAATGTTAAAGCAATGCCCCTAGAGAAATCTCCCATCTGGAAACCTGACAACTCTCAGAGCTCCTAGTATAAAGCCTGTGGTATATACTCAATGAGTATTAGTTGGATAAACAAATGAATTGAGGAAAAGAATAATGATTTTCTCTAGAGAGAAGCTTTAGTAAATCAAAAACACTAAACAAATAAACCACCTTTACAAAATCAGAATAATAAACTAAACTTGAATAATAAATTGAAACTTGCTCAATGAAATATGATTAAAAAACAAACAAAGCAAATAGTACAAGAGATCTCTACTACTCTATATATCATGTATAAATACAATTAACACGTTTCAATTTCCCAGTTTACTGGAATGAAATTGATGCCACTCAGAAGGTATTAAATTTTATTTCTTTTTAAACTGTAGTGATCCCAGAGAAAGAAGCCCTTCTATGAAATATTGTCCAGAGGAAGTGGAGGCAAAGTTTTCTTTCTTGTCTCTGTTCACTTACATTATTGCCGTTTACTTTTCTGAATTCATAATAGACTTTTTAAATATTAGTATCATCAAAATATCCTTAATTCCTTCCCTTTAACTAACACAGCTGATATTTTCAAAAGAAAATTTAGTCAAAACTTAATGTACGTTACTTGAAACTAATAATAAAATAAAATAAAATGCTAACTCTCCCCAAAAACAAAAACAAAAACAAAAACTAAATCATTGTACACAGTTTTGGGAGGCTACTTTTCTGTAAACCTTTGTGTACACTTGATTCAGAAATTACCTCCAAAGAATTTATTCAAAGATTATCATAAAGAGAACAATTATTAATTATTAGAATGTTGATTATAATGCTTGATAATATTAAAATGAATAAACTTGAAATGCCTCAAAAATATGTGAGCTCATAAAATTAAGTAACATGCAAATAGATGGATAGATTACTATATATTTTTTATGCAATATATTCCATGGAATATTGAGTAATCATTAAAAATGGTGTTGTATGATAGTGGTTTTTATCCAGGGATTTATATAGGTTTCATTAGGTATGACGTCCTCTTTAAATTGTAATTTTTTGTGTGTGCATAAATGTGTATGTCTTTTTTGAAAGAGAACAGGCTACATTTTATTTTTAATCAAATTATTGAAAGGCAACATAACCAAATGCAGAAGAGTAATTAATTACACTAAAAAACATGTACAATATGTTGTTAATTTAAAAAAAATATAGGTTTTAAAAGTTTGCAAAATAAGAGACCTTGTTTGTAAAAAAACTACATGTATATATATACATACAAATACAAGCATGGAAAATAATATTTACTATAAAATGTTAACAGTGGCTTTTTCTAGCTGATTTTTACTTTTTGGTTACCTGTAGTTTTCAATATATTATAAGACTAAACATACATATTTGTAACAAAAACCAAAACAATGAAAATTTTAAAATGTGTAAGGATTCACAAGAGAGAAATTAACAAAGAAAATATGATAGTAAATTTAAAATAATAAACACAGGTCTCTGATTCTCTTGTAGTTAACTTGAAAACCATTCTCCATTCCTTTCTGTCAAATTATTTATCTTACTCCAAATATGCCATGTTCTCTCATGCTTTCATGGTTTGGCATTTACTAGTGTTTCCCTCTTATCTTGCTTAACTGCCAAGAAAACACCTACCTTTCAAGTCTTCTCAATGCTCAATATAGTAGAATATCATTCTGTTCATGCATTGAATACAGAACGATGGGTAGAATTGGATTGATATAGAGAAGTGAGAAGGACATTTCAGAATAAGAGAAAACTTGGGTCAATCAGGATTAATGCTCTATTTAAGTACAGCAAAGAGAAGGATATTTCTATAGAGGATTTTGTGCTTAAAAATTTTAAGAAAACATAGTTGGAAGAGATGAAGAAAAGATGTATAAAAAGCTTAATATTCTACAGAAATTTTAACATATCTAGAAAAACTCCCTCCAGTTTCATTCAACGTCATTGAGCTAAGAAAAATGTGAGCAGTTTTGCTTTCAAGGAGCTCAATAGAAAATGAACACTTCCTCACATTCAAAGTTCATATTCCATATGTTTATTTTGTTAAATTTCAGGATTTTTAATGATATTTTTATACCTGGCCATGTCTTTATGTTTCTTATATATTACAATCAACTGATATCCATATATACATGTATACACTCAGGCCCGTTAACACACAAACACTCACACACTCGTATATACACAAGCCCATTTTTATGTGGCAGAAGGCAATTTCATTTAATGATTGCAGTGATTGATAGTTACACATTCACAATCGATTGCTTCAATACCTGCTCATAATCCTACAATATTAAAAAGAATCCCTTAACATTTACTCTTGATGCTCTTTAGAAAGCAAATATATTTCTCTTCCTGAATAAAACAGAGTATTAAAGATTTAGATAAATTACACTGAGTGCAGCCAGTGGTGTCCCCTGCAGTGAATTAAAAAATACATGCAGCATGAAAACAAGGGAACAGCTGTTATTTTTACAGTCATTGTTCAAATGGCTCCAGAGAGCTGCATTTACCCTGGTGCTCCTTTGCCTTCTCATAGAGAGGATGACTTATTTTTATGTCTATGGAAGAAATAATAGACAGGGTGGCAATGATGATAATAATTTAACTCATAATCATGTCTTAAACTGTCTTTCTGAAGTAGAGTAACAACTCAACAAAATACAAAAAGCCAACTTAGATTTGAGAGCCTAGATTATCAAGTTTCTTCCTCTAAACTATGGCACAGAGCCATGAGAATTTACATGCTTTATTAGCAAGTTAGAATCAATCCATTACACTCCATTTAGGGTAAGTGATGAGACAAAGGAGTCCTGGGGAAACCCATGCCATCTCTAGGAAGTGTTTACCCTAGGAAGAGTTAAGGAGACAGTATACTGAGTAAAGAGTGTCTTTAAATAGACTAGACTTGAGGATATGATAGTTAATTTCTTCATAACACCGAAACAGCACAGACAAATGTTATTGAGGCAGTCTCTCTCATTTGTATTGTGACACCTGTGATCTAAATAGTGACACCTTTACCAGATACCTATCCCAGTTGGTTTTAAGGAACATCAACATACAAGGAGATTAATCTTTTAATTAATTTAATGCTTTCTAGATAAAGGATTATATGTGAACATGATTAATAAGGACTTGTTTCCTAGACAGAACTTAACTTCTCTCTTATTATATTTAGATGTAAAGTAGGTTGTTAAATGAGAAATAGTGTAATGAAAATAATTTGGAAAATACTCTTTAGATCTAGACATACTTGGATTTGAATTATAATTTTCCATTTACTGCTGGATGATTTTGGGAACTTCCAAGCCTTATTTTTTCATCTATAAATTTTGTGTAAAAATCCATACTTTCTAGGGCTGACACAAGGATAGAATTAGGAAAACTCAAATTTAATCTAAACAAATGGGTATATACATTTCCTGCTTTTACCATTCATTGTCTTTCTAAATATAATCTGGTGACAGCTCCTTCATTTTTCTTCAGACTTTTCCTTTAGTTGGAATATCTGTCCCCTACTCTCTTTTCTTCTTCTCCATTTCTTCTAAGTTGTCACTTCTGATTGCTCCAGAAAGGAAAAACTCACTTTTCCTCTAAACTCCTAACATCTTCATTTGCTAGATTTTGCCATTTTGGGAACCAGGAACTGTGTTATGTCCATCCTTTTCCCCCAGAATCCAACACAATGCCTTCCTCTTGGTGAATGCTTCAGACATACTGCACCCTTACTGATGACGGATTACATGTCTGATGAGTGAAGGAATGAATAAAATGTTAATTTAAAATCTAAAATATTTACACTTTAACTGTGTTCAAAACTTTCTTTCAAGAATGGAGCGAGTCTATTATTTTTATTTAAAATAAGAGCTATTACTCATTTTTGAGCATTTAACATGTAATATGTAATAAATATGTGTATATATATATATATCTCTCTCCACTCCTTACATGTTATATATCAATCCTGAAACATAGATGTTATTATCTTTACCTAACAGATGAGAAATGAATGCTTAGAGTAGCTAAATCACAATTCTAGCATCCAGTATCACATACTAGTAAGCACTAATGCTGAGATTTGAATCAGGTTCATATCTCAAAACTAAATTCTATGTTTCATATTACTAACTAAAAGGAAAACCTTAAAACATTTTGTGATTTGGCTTAGGATACAGATTCAGAGACAGAGCTAAAACTAGAAGCTAGGTCTCCTGAAAAAAAAAAAAAATGAGTAGGAGGAAGAGAGAACAGAGTAGAAGATTTGCTTTTGACTGTAATGTAGACAGACAATTTGAGGCTACATAATAAAGAAGTTAATGATTTTTCATAAGAGTATATTTTCAAGAGTATATTGGAGCTCTATATCCCTGCCTGTGAATGTGACTCGAGATCCACATTGCTTTGCCTTTTTACCACTGGAAAGAATAAAGTTCTTCCAACCAAGGACAGGAATATAGAAGAACATACTTAAATTCCTCATCACTCAAGATACAGTTGGAAGAGCAGGCAAGAGATTTTCAGAACCTTTTCTGGGGTCTAATTAGTTTTACATTTACTCTGTGGTGCTGTGGGCTAGAAGAAACATTTATTCATATAATGATGAATAAACTCCCGAAGAAAGGAAAACCCCAGATCTTGTGCTTAAATTACTGCAGTAGCTTCCAAAAATGATTTTTTTTTTTTTTTGCCTGCACTCTTGCCATTTTATAATCATTTTCCCCACACAAGATGGCCAGGGTTATTTTTAAAATTTAAATAATTCGCTAATATCACTTTTTCTACTTAAAATACTTCATGGCTTCTCATTACACATAATGTCCTATTTAACACCCTTGCATGCCCTTTACTGGGCCTCTATCTCCAATATCTTTCTTTTACATACTTCTGACTTGATAGCCTTCTAAAAGCTTATCCAATCAAAGAACCAAAACCTTTCCTATGCCTGTGCTTCATTCTGTGTCTGAAATGTTCCCATTCTTTTTCCTTCAGATATCAGTTTAAATAGCAATTCTACTAAAATTCATTTTCCTGAACTCTCTCTCTAAATATGCATTCTCCTGTTTTACTAATATGGAACTGTGCAATTTATTTTCTAGCACTTATAACAATTTGTAATTATATATTTATGTTTATTTATTTAACATTTCTCTTTCCCAATTAACTGAAGCTTCATGAGATCAAGTGTATGTGTGTATATATATATATATATATATTTCACATATATAAATATATATAACATATTTATTATATATAACCACATATTATTTTTGTTTTATTTTATTATATAATATACTGTTTATATATACTGTTTATATATACTGTTTATATATATATATATATATATATATATATATATATATATATATATATATATATATATAACTGTGGTTACATAGTTATATATATATAAAGTTACATTTATATATACATATATATATGTGTATATAGATATATAGTTCATGTAACAAAACCAAAAACTTAAACTATATAGAAGATGAATTGATAATTCAGTATAAAAATGTTCTGGAATTTGGAAACATGTGTTGCTTAAGTGAGATTTTTTTTCTAGATTTTCTACAGAACTACTAAGTTCACCAAGAGCCAGGGTTAATCAGCATCGATATATATCTCTCCATATCCTTTTCAACTAATTATCTAATGTCACAGCAATAAGGCTAAAAGATATGAATGCTTTTCTAAGAAGAAAGTGATTAAGGTCACTTTAAGATGGCAGCTTATTTCATTAACAAAATGATGTCCCAATAGGCATTGTTTAGCAGTTGTAAAACCAATTAAGTATAATGGCAACACTCTTAGTAAAAACAACAAGTTTCTCTATCAAACAGATTTAAACATCATGCTAAAATGGGAGAATGAACAGCAGAATTGAAATTTATGTTGCAAGATTTCACTATTGGCTCATCTTTCTTGAAGCTGTAAGCCAAGCTTTTATTTTGTCCCATTTTTTATGTCTATTATTTTTAGCACTATTTCTGCTATGACTACCATTTGCTGAATTTGTACTAAGTATATTAATTGTATATTAGATATCTATTATGTTATAGATCTTAAACAACATGCAAAACTATGAAATATTTTCTCATGAAGAAAACTGGCCTCAGAGAACCTAGGATCATATAGTTTCTAGTTGATAGAATTAGCATTTGAACCCTGGTCCATGTGTCTTCAAACCTCAGGATCAATAATTTAATTCATTTAATTATTCTCATGCTAAAATATAAGCTAAATGCAAATTTATTTTTTTGTTTTAAAGTAATTAAAATAATTATTTGTACTTACTGTATGTGGCTATGTGGTAATTTCACTTGTAATAGTAACAGTATTAGAATTCTAAATTCAAACTTTCATAAAATTGAAATGTTGTAATTTATCCCTTATATTGTTTTTAATCTAAAACAATAATTATTTAAATAAAATTCTACATGGACTCTTTCATCTGAGATATTTTTACATAAATAATTGCGTATTGAAAATAAACTTTCATTTGAAAATATTTTACATTAATTTAAAAAGTTAATTGAAAAAGATAGACCCTCACCATTATGTCACTTCATTCACTGAAGAATTTAAAGTTTTGAAGCTTTATTTTTACAATTGTTATTCATGTAAATATAAAATTATATTTTCTTTC
>NW_011888793.1:10022995-10029605 GCF_000151845.1 Pteropus vampyrus | reverse complement strand
TATAGATGTATATATATACACACATATTTACTAGAAGTAGGAAGTAAATGTAAAGCAAGGGAGGAGTATTACCTTAATTAGTATTTTTAGGGGAACTGAAGGCACATAATAAAAGGAATGTCAAAAATGGAGAAAGAATATAATTTGACTAGTAAACAGGTTTGTGGTATGAGGAAGAGGAAGGCATCAATGATGACCTCATGCTTACGGTAACATTCATCAAGATAAGAATTACAAGAATGATTTCAGAAAAAAAAAAATAAGGCATGATACCTTTATGGTATTTGGGATTACAAGTGAATATTTTTACCTGCCAGAGGTAAAGAGGAAAAACAGTGGTAAATATATCACAAAAGTTATTAATTAGATTTGATTTTGATTCAGGTAACAGAACACTTAACCTCAAAAATGCATTTAAACAATAAAGAAACTGATTGGCTTCCTTATAATAAATGTCCAAAATAATGAGTGAATGAGGCTTACTTGGTCCAGTGACTCTGTGATTAAATCACCACTGGCATTCTTTCCACTCTGCTGTATAATTTATTAGCTTTATCTTAAGGCTGGTCACTGTCAATAGCAATCAAGGCTATACTCTTCCTTTTTTTATCGACTAGAGAGAGATAAAATAACTCACCTATCATCAAAAGACTTAACCTCCTATTTGTTTGAACCAACTTAGACTATGTGCCAGTTCCTGAACCATAAGGAGACAAGCGAATGCTTTGTGGTTACTTTTGGGTAAAAGTTGAGGTGAGGTGATTCCTTGGTTGGCTCAGATATAAAAGAGCCTATTGTTGGAGCTATGGTCAGTTTCTCAACCAAAGAGTTTCTATGTAATGGATGTGTAGGTGAAATAGTTTATGAGGCATACATCACAGAAGGCAGACACTGTATCAACTTTCAGATTGAGCATTTAAGAACATGAAATAAATGGTTGTCAATGTATTTAATAACTGTATTTAATGTACTGCCTTTGGAGAAAGAAGCTGAAATCATGGAGTATTAGGTTAAAGAATAAACAAGAAAGCATGTGAAGAAGTGGGCACAGTGATTCTTTCAAGAATTAAAGCTTTTGAAGTAAGGAGAAAAAGTGAAAGCTAGAAAGGTACCGTTATAGAATAACATGGTATCATTGATTCAAACAATGAAAGAGAAAAAGAAAATGTCTTCTATATTTGAACTAAATATATATATTTTGTCAATTCTCAGAAGTTACTTCACATCATGGTAAAATCTCAATTTAAGGGTTACTTATACTCATAAATGAGCAATTAATACTGATGTTAATATTGTTGAAATCTTACTTCGTTTTAACATTAAAATGTAATGAAATGACACGCACTTTATTTCCTCCCGTGATAATGTGATAAGACTGTTTTTGTCTCTGGAATGATGAGATAACTAAAAAAGATAATGTGTATGAAGTCCCCAATACAATCTTTGGCATGTAGTAACATTCAATGAAGTTTCATTAGTTTCCCCACTCTCTAAGTCTTACTATGAAAATGAAGAAGCTAAATTAGATAATCTCTAAGATCTAAAAGTGAATTAGTCTATGATTTTAATTTAAAAATATGTTTAAAAGAAAAAGTTGAGAGGAACAATTTGAAGCCATCCAACTCCGTAAGCAGGAGTTTCCTGCTAATTGCTTTGTAGAGGTTTACTAGTATCTTGGTTAGCCCTGACTCCTTATGTTCTGTGTGTCCTATTTCTATAGGATCTAAGCATCTGTGAGTTAATGAATAGGAAATAATGTTGGTTGCCTTGAAAACAGTCTTTTAGTTCCCCTATATTATATCCTACTTTTGATCTTTGGCTATCATTATTACATAACATATTTATCAAGTAATAGACATGTTTGCATATGCTTATAAGAAATTAAAATTATATGTTTTTCCAAGAAATTTACCAATAGAAGTCTACGAT
Organism: Pteropus vampyrus; assembly: GCF_000151845.1. Classification (NCBI taxonomy): domain Eukaryota; kingdom Metazoa; phylum Chordata; class Mammalia; order Chiroptera; family Pteropodidae; genus Pteropus; species Pteropus vampyrus. The sequence continues at coordinate 10,027,676 of NW_011888793.1, read as the reverse complement.
TCTATGAGTAGAATAGCTAGTAATCTCCTATTCTATGGGTATAATATCTGTGTTCCTAAGTTACTACACTAATACATGATATATACTTGTTTTTGAACTATCCCTTTTCCCAATATATTATCACAAGCATCTTGTATACCAGATCAGTAATGGTCACTGTATATTATTATAACATTAATGCATCTTAGGATCATTCTGGTTTGTGCTGTACATCATCCTAGGCAGAATTGTCAGCTTCGTGCTTGCAGCTGCTCTCAATCTGTCATCATAAATGATAAATGAGCACTGGAGTCTTATTTTTTATTGTACATTATCGTCACTACAAGAATGCAAGACCAGCATATCTTGGCTTGCTCACAAGACCCTTTATGAAGATAAGAACTTTCCTAGAAAAGCAGGGAACCTTTATATTTCTAAGCAAATGAAGAAAACTGTATATCTGCTAAAGTTTTGGCTCAAAATCATTGAAACTTTAACTAAAGCTTTATTCTTATATATAGATCTTGACTTAATTATTTCAATTATTTTAATTTCCATGGTTCTTGATCCATGAAATAGAACTGGTATACAATTTCTCAAATGGATATTGTTGAATGCTTGCCAGCAAATTTGAAATAAATAATGTTGGACAATTATCCATAGGCCTCTCACATTTCTGTATGTCTTCCACTTGTTTTGGACTATTTTTTCCAAGGATATTTGTATAGTGATCAGTCTGGGAAGATAAAAATTGTATTGTATTACTTTCTGGAGTAAATGACAGGTTTGCTTACAGTGTGGGAAAACAAAGATAGTATATCTCTCTAAAGCAAATGTCATGAATGCTTATAGTCCAGTATAATAAAATTATCTCCCTCTGGAGCAAAAGACAGGCATATTACTGTGTACCATAAAAATTTGGTGTCTTCTATGCTCAGGATTCCTCTCCTGTAATGCAATTCCCTGAGTGTATAGGCATCTATCTGCATCTGTCTGTGTTATTCCTGAGAACTTGTGGGAGAAGGGTAGAAATGCACTGCAGCTCATGATGTTTGTTGTGCCATAAGAAATAAAGTCCCTTGTTTCTGTCTCTGGACTACTTTTTCTTCTGTCAGTTTCTTCTATGAAACTTTGGCAGGTTATCTTGTTAGGTTACAAATATGGTAAAAGCAAGAGTTTTCACAATTCTTGACAATACTGTAGGAAAATGATGAAGGTGATTTGGAGGATTTAAATGGAGGATTCATTTTAAGAAACGAAATGCAGCCCAAACAATTAACAAAACAATGCTTATTTATTTTTATTTCTATCTCATTTTTGATTTTAAAAGGTCTATCTGCCAATAAGTTTTGTATAGTATCAAATATGCTATTTTACCGAGGAAGGAGCAGCATTGATATTGTCATGTGGAAAATAAAATCTTTGGAACAAATATTAAGATATTTCTTTAGAAACCAGAATTAATGGTGTGTTTACATGTGTATAAAATTTATTATTCTAAGTGACTACTATTTCAAAAAATATAAGTAATATTAAAAATGAATATTAATCATGAAAGTGTCTTAAAGTTTATGCTCGGAGAAATACATTCTAGGGCTTCTTAAAATGGATTTGGCTAGACTAGGTATTAGGTTATAGAACTATGATTCTATATTCCAACTTTCTATTAATAGACTATTAGTGCTTTCCTAGAAGAAGGTTCTAAGACTTAAGTTTTACTTTTATATTTGTATAAAAGACTATGATTTTTTCTACCTACTATTTACAGTTAACTTCCTCCAACCTAAATTTATTTTAATAGAACATTAATTTTATTTCAAAAATCTACTGCTTTCACATAATCACACATTTCACTAGGACATGGCAATTCAATTTCTCATGCCAATGCCAAGTCTAGGAATGAGTATGTAATACCATTTGGATCAAAGAGGTGTGAAGGCAAGTCTGTGGGAGCGCTTCAGTATATGTTTCTCTTACTCTAAAAAAGAAGCGTGGAAGAAGATGTTCTTTTCTTCCAATATTATATGGTGTCTAGAAGTGCAATAACCATCTATAATCATAGGGACTGTTAGTCTGAGGTCCTCATTTGTGTGATAGTAATCTAGTGAAGAGTGTAAAGAACCCAGGTTATTGATGATGTTGAGTCACTGGATTAAGCAATTCTAGGGTTAATAATCCAGGCATGGTATTATATGAGATAACAGATTTCTTTACTGTTAAGCCATGTTAATAAATTGTATAGATCCCTTAAATGAAATTATGTGCATGTGTATGTGTTTGGTGTGTGTCTAGGAAAGAGGAAAGGGGCTAAAATTAATAGTTAAAATCTGACCTAGCTCCAAACAAAGCTAAAATTAATGAGGTTGTTTTGAGGTCTATAATAGTCTTAAGACATAAAGAGCTTCATTAGATTTGTGTATTATCAAATATATATCATGTCTTGTTAATAATCCTAATTAGCTTCTGCCAAATAATAAGTAATAGTAGTATTCAAATTATGTTCTTTTATATACTGTTCACGAATAATCTTAACTGAATCCCAATATTTCAAACAAATTAAAGGAAATCTGCATTGTCTTAAGCACAGGCATAGGCAATGGAATGTAATTTTGTTTCCTCATTCATGGGATCATACCTAGCTGTGTTTCATAGACCTCAAGATCCCTGTATAAAAATCACAGCAAAGTGGGATTTGTGCCTAAGATTCCAGTTGCAAACCTAAGACAAAATAAACCTTACATATAGGCCAGTGGGTTTATGCTACATTATGTGCCTGGCATGTCCTCACTAAATATGCTCAAGTAATAGTGATTATTTCAGTATTATAACCAATAATTCATTTGTCAAAGTGGAAATGGAAATGATATATTTAATGTTACATTGATTTTAAGGCATGTTCTTTTTTTCATCTTTATTTTATTTTTTATTAGTTTCAAGTATTTAAGGCATGTTCTTAATGTGACGACTTACTCATGAAACCAATCTGGCAATAGCAGATTTCAAGAAAAGCAATTAATAAAAATTTATATATTTTAGCAAAGTCTTAAATAACCACCTTTAAATATAGCATAATTTCAGGTGAGACAAAGAGGGTGAGTAGTAAACAAAAATAAAACAAACATACAAACAAAAAATGTACTTCTTTTTCTTGGAACAAAGCTCAAGAAGGAAGCTTTAGGGATTGGACCCTATCGTAGGTAATCAGATTTGCCCTTAAACAAGATAAATTCTATGAGATATGAAGGAGGAAATTAAAAATGTCTAGCACTTGACATTTATTTTTGCATTGGTGAAGGTAAGCAAAGTCATATTTTATTGAAAGTGAAGAGATGCTCCCTAAGTAAACATGGGCGATTTAGAACCATTCATCTCTAGTATTTTATTCAATTTACAATCTTGCACAAAAATCAATAGACCTAGTTCTTTTCTTGTCTCCCCTCCTTTCTGCTAGCCTCATTTCATTAATCTGAGTTTTGTGGGCACAGTAGCTTTAATGGATGTTGTCTTTAAGATAATGGAGCAATTTATCCCTCGAATCACTAATTTCTCTGCTTGGGCAATATGGTAACCTCTTTTTTTCTCAGACCTTCTGGAGACGAGCTAATGCCCTAGTATCTTATGGCCAAAATTCTCCACTATTGTCGACTGAAAACTTTCAGATCAACTGCTTTCAGCTTTGATACATAACAAATTTGTAGAAGTGAAGAGGGAATAGAATCCATGAAACAACTGTCAGAGAGGACATGACAAGTGAAAATAAGACAATTAAGACATAAATTGATTTTTTATATATCAGCTTCTGCTTCAAAACCAGTTACATATAATGAACAATAATAGTAGTCATTGATTACTCAGTGCTTATTCTATGCTAAAAGTTAAGCAATTATGCATTATTTCTTTTACTAGGTCACTAAATAATCTTTAAAAAAAAAAAATCTCATCACTCCTACCTGAAACCTTCTAATGGCTTTCCATTGAGTGTAGTTTTAAATCAAAGCTACTATCATAGTTATAAGGCTTTACATGCCTGACCTGTGCCTAAAGCTCTGACCTCAACTTCTAACGCTCTCTTCCTTACTCACTAAGACTGCAGGTTCACTGCCCTGAGCTCTTTCTACTTTAGGAATTTTATACTTGTCACTTCTTCCCAGGAATCTCTCTCCCCAAATCTTTCCAGGATTGAATTCTCATCATCCAGATATCTGTTCATTTACCATCTGCTATGGGAAGTCTTCCTGATGATTCTATTGAAAGGGCTTCTCTCCTACACAGTCTTTATCTCCCAAGTCATAACATTGCCTTGTTGATATCTATTTCCAAAATAAGACATTATCAAGAAAAGTTAGCTCCACGAGACAAGATGTTTGTATCATTTGTTTATTAATGTATTTCTAGTGCCTAAAACAATTTCGGGACAGTATTACTCTTTAAAGAAGTATTTATTGAATGAATGTTTGATCAGATGCTTAAATAAGGTATCCTTATATGATGTTGATATTATTATTGCTCCCATTTTACAGATAAGAAAACTTAGAGTACTTGAGTTATATTATATTCTCAAAGTCATATGACTGGTAAAATTAGGTATCAACTTACCTTTGGCTACCATTTACTTATCTTTTCCATTGTTATTATTTATTGTTTTCATGTTTGGGCCAATTTGAAAAAATGTGGCTCTGAAAATTCCTATATATTTTTTTCT